>NC_037092.1:29755555-30063750 GCF_002994745.2 Rosa chinensis
CATGAAGGTATCTCTTTTGGGTGTCACTATAATTATAGGGCAAAATAGTACCTCTTCAATCTTATAAAAGAATTGTCTGCAAAAGGGAAACATGAGTTCTTGAATAAATCTTAATTTGAAACAAAAATCATGTACCATGTGACAGGGAAATTTCTTACTTGTTTAAATTATCTGTTTGATGGAATCTGCTTCTATAAGGAAAGTCTAAGTTGAATTTAATTGAATCCAATTAGGAAAGCAAAGTCTTTTGTATCAAATGCTGATTTACAGTAAACTCACTTGAACATATACATGTTTTAATGCACCTTTTTGACATATATGTGTACCAAACAGTCTATTGGTTTCATTGGGCCTGGAGTGTCATTGTTGTGCTTGAACTATGCCAATACACCCACGGCTACAGCGGTACTCCTTACAGCAGCCTTATGTTTGAGCTATTTCAGTCAAGCTGGCTTTCTCCTCAATATACAAGTAAGTTCCACCCATCCAATGATCATATTGAAAAACACACAAAGATGTTACATTCATAATTAATTAATCTAATTGCAAGTTTCTGTAGATGTGATTGATCATTCACTTTATTCCATGGTTAGTGCTGGAGTAGAACCAAATGTTCACACATATGGGGCACTGATTGATGGTTATGGCAGAGCTGGGGAAGTGGCAAAGGCATTTGGTGCTTATGGGATAATGAGGTCTAAGGTACTATTACATTGACAAACATTGACTTTGAAGCAGCAATTGGAGAACTTGAAGATGAAGATAATGCCGGGAAGAATCAGCTGCATGTTGATGCAGTGAAGAATGTTACAAAGGAAATAGAATCAGTCGATTTGACCCTCCTAGATGTGCTCCATATTTTGGTGTTGGAGTAGTATATAGTGCTCCTTTTTGGCAATATTGTCTAATACATTTCAGTACAATTATGTGGATTATAACAATATTAGATATATATATTGGAAATTACTGTTCATTTGGTAATTTTTGATTTCATTTTCTGTTGTACGTACACAATGTTCACAACAGCCATACAATAAAAACTGTTGTGTGAGAGTAATACAGATCACGGGTGTTATCAATGTTTTGTTATTCACACAACAGTTATAAAAAAAAAAAGACTTCTGAATCACAATCACACAACGGGTTCTTAAGTTGCCCGTTGTCTGAGTGACGTTCACACGACAGTTAATGATGTCGACAAGCTATCGACAGCCTGTCGACATGCTGTCGACATGGATGCCGAGTTCTTCAGACGACAGTTCTCTAAATCATATTTCATCAGACGGCAGCGAGATATACGACAGTCAGCTCTACATCAGACAACAGTTTTTAGCCGTCGTCTGATTCAATTTTTGTACTAGTGCAAATTCATCTTTTGCCAACAACTAACATTCCCAAGAATGGTTCATGAAGTACAATCTACGAGGTCAAAAACAAAGTGCTATGAGCAAGTTCTAGGGAGTTCTCCTGTAAGGAATTCACCTGTATGGTGTCCCAGAGATTCTTCTCAAAAATCCAAAATATACCCTGCGCCTGCAAGGTAGACTGAGAATGTGTCTTCAGATTTAATTCATTCTTGTGAGACCAAGAATCTTGTCCCAATATGCTTAATTTTTTTGGGTTACAGAATATTCTAAAAGATGGTGAAAGACCAAAGAGGTATCTCAACAATGTTTCTGTTCCACGAAACACAAGTTATGTATTTCAACCCATTAAATCCTTATGAGGAACGAGCAGTTGCTGCACTTAATTGTGCCTTCCAGATAGTTACCTAAGTTCTTTACCGTTCTCTTTCGTATATCATGCAGATTCCAAGTTTTACATAAAAGGAGGAGGGGTGGTCCTCAAATCATTTATTTACAGAGGCATTGTTGTTGAAGTCTTCGACGGAGAAGACCTTTATACTTAGAGAGATCTACCATCAAATTATTTTGACCTTTCCCAATGAAACATCTTACAGAACTTCTAGAGAGGGCATTTACTTTCAAGACAACTCAAACCATGTGGGTTGGTTTCTCCTTTGGATTGATTTGTGGTGATGATCACAAGACAAAACACAGTTGATTTTAGATAGTAGGTCATGATTTATGTAATAATGATCTTATTATACCAGTAATCTTGTACTTTAATTGAAAAGGTAAAACTGTCTTCAAATCACCTTACTTGGCTTTACTAGTGTAGATCAGAAAAGAAAAAATTTACATAATACCACTAGGTGGCTCTGTGTTGTTAGTCATTACTAGTGAGTCATGCATCTCACCTTAAATTTGTTTAACACGAACTCAAGGAATGTGGGAGAACTAAGATATACTGTAATTTACGGGATTTATCAAAGCAACAAATTAAGAAAAGCACACATTATTTTGAATGTTTTGCAGAAAGTCATTCCATAATCTTCTACCTAACTCAAATATTCACATATAAGATTGTTTAGGTTGCACAAAGAGGAATCAACTCTTTGTTGAATCACTTGATTGCTTTCGGGGAAAGAATCCTCTGCTCCATTCAAAATAAGAAACCGAACTTCTAAGGCACCCTCTATGCCATGGAGCTTTGGATAGAAAAGGAAGCCTCCTTGCATGTAGACCGTGTAGTATTTAGCCTTAAGGCTGTGAGCCTCGAAGCTAATAGCAGTTGTACTGGTACGCAGAAAATGGTTGGCTAGCTGTGGGTCTTAAATGAATAAGTAAAACTGCGTGCAATATTGCATAACCCCATGCAAATATAGGCAGGTTGGTGTGCATAACCAATGCCCTAGCCACCATCTGTAGCCTTTTGATGGTGGCTTCTGCGAGACCATTTTGTGTATACACATGGGGTACAGGATGCTCTACATCGATCCAAATAGATATGCAATAATCATCAAATGCTTTTGATGTAAACTCTCCAGCATTATCAAGCCTTTATAGACTTGATAGGGTGATCAGGGTGGTGAGCCCTTAAACGTATAATCTGTGCTAGGAGTATTGCAGCATTTCTGGTGGACAATAAAACAACATGTGACCATATTGTCGAAGCATCCACCAGAACCATAAAGTACTTGAATGGTCCGCATTCTGGATGGATAGGTGCACAGATGTCTCCTTGTATCCTTTGTAAGAATGGAATGTTTTGTTTTGTATCTTTAGCATAGGAAGGTCTCGATCTTGTTTTTGCTAAAGAGCAGGCTTTGCAAAACGAGTGATGTGCCTTTGAAATAGTCAATGAGGCATAATGGGAGGGAGGTAGTGCTTCTGGTACTTCAGAAGGCAATGACTGCATTTGGGCAATACTAGAACCGACACCTTGCAGTGTGGCGGATTTTTCTCCCATTTTTCACTCGAAAGAAGGGATGTCCGTGTGAGTTCTTGAAAAATACGGATCATCATGTCATGACCTCAGTGCCATAGGAGGTCATGCAAAAGCCTGTATGAGTCAGTGTCCCACATTTCATTGTTGGTGACAATATAGGATTCAATGATCCGAATCGTAGTGAGGTACAGTCCACTAGATTGACTCATAATTTTCTCTAATGTGTGTTTCCTTCCACAGTCATTAGATGTAATATCAAGGTATTCAGTTCCATTCTCACGGTGTGTTTTTACATGATAACCGTTGGCACAAATAGCTTTGAAACTTTAACAAGGTTCGATTAGCTCTTGGTGCATATAGAGCGTCTGTGACTTTAAATGTTGTGCCATTAGGCAGCAAAGAATTTTGGCAGTTCCTCGCCATTTTATTAGTTGTGATAATCCAATCATCGTATTCACAGAGGAATTATAGGCTATTAGTTCAATGAATAATTGCCTATTTCTTAATATTATGTGGGTAGTTCCACTAACATCTAAGCACTCAAGTTCTCCTCCATTCATTCCTACAAATAAATGGGAGGTATTTAGAAAATATAACTCATATTCTTTAGAGTATTTCTATTTGCGTAGAATGGTATTATTTTCATTCTAATAATTTTTCTCTAGATGTATTGCTTTACATCTTTATAGTGCTATGTCGAACCATGTAAATATGTGTAGTAAATAAATTTGAATAAATTCAGTGCTTCAAAATAAAATTCAAAATTTATTAATAAGCCAACGATAATCAAATCAAGGTCTTGTTCAGAAATCGTATTCATCAATCCATGATTGAAAATAAACTTTAAGACCAAACAATAGTCTAATTAAAAATGAGGCATTATGCCTTCACAACTGTCTTTGGAAAATAAAATGAATAAAGCAGATCAGTCAAGATTGAGAGCATCTATTGACTTAGCAAGTTCCTCTTTGCCATTGGAGTCTGCAACTGTAAGGTTGACGTCTAGGTCATGACCTCCTTCTTCCATATAGTGAGCCTCTTGTTCTTTAGACTCTCTATATCTCTTGTAATTGGCTGCTACTCTGTTATTTGCTTGGCAGTTCTTGTACCAATGCCCAATGAATCCACACCTATAGCATGGTTCATTGTCAACTCTTTCCTTTGGCATCTTGTTTCCATGATCCCCATGTCCCTTTCCACGTGGTGCATTGTTGCCACGTGGGTAGGGATCAGCACGTCTAAACCCCCTTGCATTGGAGTTATTTCCACCTTTCATTTTTCCATAATTAGCCTCGGGAATTTTCTTTGTCCCAGTGGGCCTGGCATTGTTATTGAAGAGAATCTTATTTTGTCTCTCAGCACTTGGAGTAAGCTTATCAATTTATTGAAGGTTGTGATTCTTTTGTTGTCATAATCCAACTGATACTGGTTCGCTAGTATAAAAGCTGAATTAGGAAAGGTGGTAAGAGTCTTGTATATCATATCATCTTCTGTGATTTCCCTTCCACAGAAATTGAGACGTGCCTTTAAGCGCAACATGTCCTTGTTGAAGTCACTGACCTTTTTATAGTCAAGCAAGCGGATTCCATTCCACTGAACAGCTAGTTTTGGGAGCAAAGTATCATGAATGTTCCCAAAACGTCCTTTAAGGGCATCCCACAGTGCTTTGGGTGTCTTCAACTGAAGGTACTCCCAGCGTAGGCTAGGATCAATATGTCGCCTCAGAAAAATTAAGGCATCTGCTTTCACCTTATTAGATAGTTCATCATCTTTGGGATCAGTAATGGTGGCAGTGTAGTCTTTTGCCACAAAGGCAGTTTCCATATCGGAAACCCAACGATGGTACTCAAGTCCTTCTGAGTCCAAGATGTCAAACTCAGATCGAGTTGGATCAGCCATCTACATAAAACAAGAGAGAAGATATAAATTACGCAGTCATAAAGACATCCACGTAAATTATTTTCCAAACGTATGAATTAGATTTCAAGACCAAGATTCGTAATGGTCACACATTTTTTTTTCGATGCTATGTGAAAATACTTTATCACAGTAAGTGTGTGTATAATGCGCATGAATTTTCATTATCATGGCCAAACGGTATTGATATGTTGCATTAAAAATAATCATAGCACATTTAAATATAGCATATAAAAATAAACTACATGGCATGCTCAAATTTCACAAATATACAACAAATTATATACTACACATAATAATAGCAATAATATAGCATGCGTAAAATAAAATGTAAACAATAGTAAAATACAAAGCATGCGTAGACATAATTTATATAAGCGTGAATAAAATAAAAACATGCTCAAAATTTCATAAATAATATATAACAATATATATAGATATATATGGCATGCTCAAAAATCAAATATATAATCATGGCTTAAAGAGAATTATATAAAGCATAAATGACAAAGCATGCGTAAAATAATTAATATAATCTAACTAAGCATGCTCGAAAAATTTAAAATAAAAGCATAAACAATAAAATATATAGCATGCTCAAGAAAATAAATAATGAGAATTTACCATAGTATGAAATTAAACAAATTAAAGAGAACATACTTGGTTTCGAAAAATAAAACAATCCTAGCGCACGCGCGTGTTGATGCAGGCGTGCGTAGCGATGTTTTTGGGCTTATGAAACTAGGCCGCTTCCTCTCCCTTTTCAGCAGTGGGCTTTGTTTTTTTTTTTTTCTTTTTATTAGCCTGCTCTTATTTCTTTCTTTTCTGGGCCGCAGGGCCTGTTTCTTTTTTTTTCTTTGCTTTTTTTTCTTGGGTCGGGTCTTTACTTCGGCCCGGGTCACGTTTTCTCTTTTTTTTTTTTTTTTTTTTTTTTTTTTTTTTTTTCTGTTTCTCTTCTTTTTTATTGGGCCTCAGGCCTGTTTCTTTTAAAGCCAAAATGAAAACAAAAAACCCACTACTAGAATAACTCAATCACACGACAGTCATCAGACGACACATGAGTTTTTGCTGTCGTCTGAGTTAGTCAGACGACATATTTTTTAAACCTGTCGTCTCATTTCTACTCATCCAACACATGATCCTTTGGTAAATTTGAGAGATTTCAGACAACACTAATAAGGATATCTGTTGTCTGAAAAACTTAAAAAAAAAAAAAAAAATTACATTTATTTTTTTCCCACTCAAAACCTAGCAACCTTTGTGGAAAACCCGTGTTCCCTTCCTTCCTTAGCTAAAGATTTAGGTCACTTGGTCGCTCTCAGCCTCTCTCTCACGTACTGTAGCTCTCACCCTCAGTCCCCCTCACCCTCTCAGCCTCGCTCTCAGTCTCAGTCGATACACACAATGGGCTGTCTCTGTCGATCTAGACTGACTTTAGTCTTCAACCTCCATCTCTCTCTCTCTCTCTGGTAAGTTCTTCTTGGTTTTCCTTACTTCAATATAAGATTCATGTTCTTCAATTTTTCAGATCGAAAATAAAAAATTGGGTTTTGATTGAGTTTTGTGATATTGGTGTGCATTGCAGTAATTTGAATTCTATAATTGACATTCTCAATTCTATCGCCCGCACCTCTCTCTCCACCGCTGTTTCTCTCTTCTTCAGTCTCTCTCAGTCGTGACTCTCTTATCTCTCTCCCTCCCTCCCCACCCTCCCCACCCTCCCCCCTCCTTGTTCTTCTTTTCTATCTCTTACTTCTCAATCAGATTCAGTTTTTCATTTTCTTCTCATTGGGTTTTGATTGAGTTTCTGAGTTCTGATCCCTCCCCCCCTCCCCTTGTTCTTCTTCTCTATCTCTTACTTCTCAATCAGATTCAGTTTTTCATTTTCTTTTCATTGGGTTTTGATTGAGTTTCTGAGTTCTGATATGATTGATTTTCGGATATTGCTGTTTCTTATTTATTGGGTTTCTGAGATTGATTGATACTTTGAATTTCAAAATTGGATGGTTGCTACTTTGAATTTTGAAATTGGATGGTTGCTGCAATTGTTCATGTTTCTTCCTGGGTCACGACTCCACCTCTCCCCCACCCCCTCCTCCTTCTCCTCCTCCTCCTCCTCTTCTCCTTGTAAGTTCTTCTTCTCTTTTAGATTTAGTTCAGTTCTCCATTTTTTCATTGGGTTTCGATTGTGTTTCTTGATATAATTGGGTGTATTGATTGGGTTTTCATAGGTACCCAGTGCTGGAATCCATACAAAAGTACTAGTGGCCAAGACTTTTAAGCTTGACAAAAGAACCTTGTAAGTAGAAACTCACTTTTTTTTCCCACCGATACACTATAGTGTTTATATAAATGATCTTGCAGAGACCGAAAACAAAGTTTGGTCTTCAATAAATTAAATACCAATAGGCTAAATCCTTTTGATATTGAGGTATGAGCAGCTCTACTAGATGATAACATTTGGAAAAGTATGTTCTTGTCGCATGATATATATGAAGTGATTTCATCTTTCTTACCACAAGCTTAGAATTGATAAAATGGCATTCATTGATGCAGGTCTTCTGTATGAAAAGCAAACTGAATTGCAATGCATGTCCAATGAGAGCAGAATGTAGGCATTATGCAAGTGCATTTACAAGGTTTGCATACAAATTCTCCACCTTTGCATTTTAAAGTCACAAACTCCATCATATAGGTAGTTCCAATAGATAAGAACATGTTTTTCATTTGTCCACCACCAATAAGAGAACGTCTGATGAGTGAAAATAGTCTTAAAGAAATAAATGGTTATAATTTCATTATGACACATGAATGAAATTAAACAATTACAACTTTGCTTATCAGCAATATGAAATTAAAAACATAGATAGTTCAAAAGAAAAAAAAAAAGGAAGGGATCGTGAATCATATTGTTACGTAATCAAAGGCCCATTATTTGGTATTCACCAATCCTCAGTTTAGTGAAAACTATGGACAGTGAACACCAAATATCGTAGGTTGCTCATCCCCTTTTCCTCGAACTTTTCAGGTGGTGGTTAGTATATAAGTGGAGCCTTGGGTGGTGTAAGATTCTGGATTTTTGGCAGCTTATCTCTTGAATGAGCTAAACTATTATTTTGAGCAAGTTCGACTGCGGACCAGATTGTAGTAAATTGTAGACCTTGTTGATAGTTGGGTATGTGTACCAAGGGAAGCTTTAGTTACAATGTGGTCTTTATATTATCCCTCTCTCTTAAGTAGTATTCTTAAATTCACCTTAATGGACCGATTTGTGATTATATTCTCTATTTCGGTCTCACTTTTCTTTGACATAGGAAAAGACAACAAAGAAAAGTTTCCTATGAGAAGTATCTGATTTAATCTGTTATCCAAGTAGTGAAATAAATTCTTGGCCAAAACACCTTTGGATTCTACCTGCAACGTGATAGAGGCATTATGCCAGTAGTTTTTAGAGGGAGTGATGATGTCCTGTCTATATTGGTTGCCTTACTGTATCAGTATAATTTCCATGGCAAATGAGATTAGCTGCTCAGTGAATTTGCATTGCAAAAATATTGAATTTCTTCTTCTTCTTTTTTTTTTTTTGTCCTCTGAAGTTTGTTGATAAGTTTTAAATGCCAATTTTAGGTTGCCCATCATAGGTAAATTCAAGGACATAGGAACTACTGTTATGGGGAAAGTGGAATCTGGTTCAGTGCATGAAGGGGATTAACTGATTATTATGCCAACTAATTGAGTGATAGCATGCATGTTGATTTATAATTTCAGCCTTGCCTAGAGTTGTTTTTAATAGTTCATCTATTGCTCTTGATAGGGAAGGTTGATTGGTATATAAGGGGAATGCTCGACCTGTGTGTCAACAATGGATGGAGTATTGTGTTCCCGTTATTTCTTTTGTTACTATTCTCTGTTTTCTTTTGGGAGGATTGAAAACTAAGCTGACATCACTAGGCCAATAACGTCAATATACAACACTTTTTACACAACAAATTTTTTTTTTATGTTGTGTGATGAAGGAAAGTGAATCATACAACACGTTTAATAAACTTTCGTCGTATAAGGCTGTTAAAATTCAAAAGTTTTTAGCTAGAAACTCATTGCACAACACTTAGAAGAAAGGTTTGTTGTGTGAATGGAAAAAAAAATAAGCGGCACATTTCCCTCCTACTTCTGCTCAAACTTCCCTCATGTATAGTACAACAGTCTGCTTGTATCTGTTGTATGAGTGTAGCTTGCAAAATGTCACACAACAGTTTTTTTACTTTGTGTTGTCCAAATGACAAAGATATATTGGGAAGGTTTGGATATGCCCCAAAATGTCATTCATTCCCCCCAAAGCGAACAAATTTTGATTAAAATGTAGGCTACATACATGCACTCCTATAACGAAATTACTTATTTGTGTTGTCTGAATGAAAAACGCCTATTCCTAGCACCAAAAGTGAATTTTGATTGCGCATAAGCGGGAATTTTCCCTCTTTGCTCCCTCAGCTCAAATTTAAATTTGTAAATAATCAGACAACATAACTTGATTTATGTGTTGTCTGAGTCAGGGACACAAAATAAAAGAATCAAATGCGCGCCTTTGACAAATTAATTAGGGCTAGCTAGCTACAGACCATCTCTATTCTGAGTATTATCTCACATTCTCACTCCCACTTTGGGCTTCAAGCTGTTTCAAGTTTTCAACACTTCGACAAAAACTCTCCCTTTTCTTCGAGCCAGCACCCAAACTCTCCCTCTTTAGAATTTTCTTCGAGCCAAACAGCCATCACTCACCCAATACTGAAATCAGTCTATTTGAATCCCCAATACTAAAAGGGAAATCTTCGATTGGGAATCCGGGTCTTCAATTTGGATTAGTAGGTTAGGGTTCTTCAATTGGAAACCCGATTAAGTCACTCTCTCTTTCTTGCTCGTATTCTCCTGCGCGACACCAACACCTTGTCTTCTTCTCTATAACAAGCATTGTTTCTCACCTCCTCTCTCACCTTCTTCACCTCTACAACTACCATGGCGGAGAGAGAAAGCACACATATGATCAAGAATTCGAGGAGAGAGAAAACAGATCTGGGATTTCTTTCTCCTCCATTGCTAACGATGCTGGGTATGGGTAGAGCTCCTGGTAGTGGAACCTCTCTTTTCGATCACCGAGTTCTCTCTTGGCCTCACTGCAATCTCTCTTTTCGATCTGTTCATTTTCAAATCTTCAAATTTGTGGGTTATTCTCTAGTTTAAAGAAGGTTATTAGCGGCAGTGGCAGTGGAAAAATGCCACCGCCTGCGTCGTCGCCCGGTTCGCCACCGTCACCGTCGTCGATGTTGTGTGCACCAGGTTTCATTGAGGTAGACTTAGATTCTGAAATGGCTTCCATTTTTGTATTTCAAGCATTGAAATTAAGGATTTCTTGATTCCATGGATTTTGTTTCAGTATCGAATGCTTGTTTTATGAACCGGCTCTGTATTGTATATTGAATTTAGGGATTTCTTGATTCTTTGGTTATTTCATGAACGGTAAACTATACTATATGATTGTTATGAACTTTGTATATGGAGACTTGAAGAAAATTGTGTTAGATGTCATGGTTGTACTAATTATTGCTATTAATTGGTTCTGAGTTTTATGTGTTCCTGATTTCCAAGGGTTTATTGGTCTGGTGGCTCTTAAGTTTCCTTTATGTTTAACATGAAGATTTGTGGTTTAAGGAATTTGGTATACCAGCATTCTTCCATTTTCCGATGAATATGATTGGGTTTTTTATGAAATGGGTTTAAATTTCTTCAGCTATTTTGCTTTTGACAATTGAAATTAGGGACTTCTTGATACTTAAATTCTATGGATGTTTGTAAAGAGAAAGATTGACCCTCTGTAGTCAATATGATGCTCTTTATGACCCATTTGGACTGCATGCTTCTTCAATTGTATGGAAAGTCATTTCCAGTTCAAGATTTCTACTCTATACTTGCTAGAAAAGTTCGAAGCTTTAATCAAATTCCCTGACCAGTACTATATTGTGTATATTTCTTATGAAACTTGAATGTGGAGATTTACTTTATAATTATGAATTCTAGTTGGTTCTGAATTTTATGGGCTTTCATAATCTCCAAATTAGGTTGTTTTGGGGGGTCTGGTGTTCCTAATTGTGTTTAAGCTCCTAACTTTCACCCTCCATACCTTAATTTCAAACTTAATGCTTTGGTGTGTATAATCTGCTGAGCTGCTAGTAGTCGAAACTTTTTGTTGAATGCATTTGATGATTTTGTATGATAATGGTAGCATTGATATTTGACCTTTACACTCTTCTTCAGGGTCTTCTTCAAGTGAAAGAGACTTTGCAGAAAGATTTGTGGAGAGAACCAAATAAGGGTGAACTAGCTGAGGCAACAAGTATGAGTGGTTTAAGTGAAAAAAACACTTGGACGATTAAACCTGTAAATGATATATTAGATTGGCTTTCGGCTAATTTTGGGTTTCAGGTAAACTTGTGCTTTAAGTGCCTTTTATTTCACTTGTCTTTTTTTTTTCTCACTCACATATGAGACTTGCATAGGTATGCTAAACGCATTTAGGCTTTGAGCACCATGTTTACGTTGCTAAAAGGATTCGTCTTGATTTCAGGATATTTGCTAGTACTAGCCAGGTTACCACTAGAATTGATAATGTACTGTGGACAGTCCTATGACTGTTAATGGACAATGACTCTTGTTCTTCTGGATAGTAGATAGATACTTAACAAAAACATAAAATAATTCTCCGAAAGGAATTCTAGTGCAATATCGATACTTGGAATATAGAAGGAAGGCTTTCATTCCTAAGTCAACGATCGTTTGCCATGATGCCCACTTGTGTCATGCAACTCTTTTGAATTGTTACAAAATTATTAAATTACTTTCAACTTCTATGCTTACATTTGTTAATCCAATCAACTCGGACAACCTCGATCTTATAGCTCTTTTTTATTTGTTCAAGGATCTCATAGCTCTATGAGTGTTAACTTGGTTCTCACAGCACCAAATTTTTGGTTTCACTGAGCCCATTCTACACTACAGATTGGGATAGAGTCTTAGTTGTATTGAAATATTATAGATCCCAGTCTTAGTTGTATGGAAGGATACTAGAAGGTTACATATATACACACTGATTTCATAATGAAGTTAGATTGAAATATTAAGTTACTCAATAGACTAGATTACATTCCAAACTAAATTTAAATAGCAATGCCTAAGTACTTGTAGTGCAGGAAAACTGCTAACTGCATTTTTCAAAAACTTTCATAAGAGCAACATTATTCTAGTATATATTTATTTAAAAAAGGAAAGCAGAATCTGGTTTCACAATTCATTTTTGTCTAATCTGTTTTACCTTTTCTTTTTGTGTTATGATTGCATAAAATCCATGTTCTTCCTCAACCCAAAATTTACATCTCAGCATTAATATTTACACACGTGAAAGAGTGTTCTGTATAGCATATCTTTTATACATAACTTTTTTGCATTATGTTCATAGTGCTTTCCAATCCAAAAAATCAATTGGCTTTAAGTTCATAATTGTCTTATGAACATCACCATTCTTGGGACTTGATTGGGATTTTACTTTGCAATTTTCTGGTTGTTCTCAATTTTTATTTGTTTAATTCTAAAATACCTAGCGTGACTATATATCCAGCTATACTCTATCAGATCCAGATTCCAAGGCATATTTTGACTTATTAATTAAGGAATGCTATCAAGGCGTGACTATACTTCATGTTTCTTTCCTTTTATTGGAACTGTATGTTGGTGTATCCAGAAGGGAAAATGAGCTAGCATTTTGCAAGCTTAAAACCATGAGATGCAGTTGAAGTGAAGGGGTAACCTATATTTACTAGTGACAATGATAGGTAGAGGTTACACTCTGAGTTGTCTTATAATGAGGTGTATCTTTTCTTGCAGACCCATTGAAAAGCTGAGATATGTTCCCAACATGAAGAAGCATATTAGCATGGTAAGAGCATCTGTTGATTGTTGTTACTACATGTTGATTGTTATTACTACTTTGTGAACTAGATGGTTTTTGAACCAGATTATGAGAAAGGCATATCCTGCTTTTTAATTGCTATTGTCCAATTATCATTTCCTTTTTTCCTGACCAAAAGGATATCCATATCTTGACTACTTATAAAGGTTATGATGATCTAATCTTGGTCACATCTCTCAAGTGTAATTTCTTTTCTTTCATCCAGATTGCAGGTGGTTCTTGTATTACTTCAATTCTTCAGGTCATTGACGCTATACTTCAAAATCTTGTTGACACAACCAAGGTGAGTCTAACTGGTATTTTACTATATCTTCTTTTTGGTATTCGTTCTTATGTTCAATCAGACCACTTTTGGTAACTGTGAGGGTTTTGGTGTTTAGGGCCAGCGATAAGTGTCAGAAGGAAAAGAGAAAGCATGCACTTATGCAGCATTTTCAAAGGAGCAAGCTAGTGCGCTAGTGTTGCCCACTGCCACATTTATCAATTCGTCCTGAGAAATGTATTAGTTTCATCATCAACTTTTGATGTTCAAGTAGATAGGGCATGTACTAGGATGCTTTTCTTATTTTAATGTTGGCTTGGATGGTTGGGAAATGCTCTCTTTTTACATTTGACTTTTAAAGTATGAGTTGGATTACTCAATTTGATGGTTTTACAATATGGCTTCTTTCCAATTGATCATTGTTCATTAGGTCAAAATGGAGCACCATTAGCAATGCATAAAATGCAGGCAATGAATATTGTCATACAACAGATTTTATATAATATCAATGTTAGGTTGTCTCAATTCATAAAATCTAGGTACCCACACAATGCATTCTTATATATCACACAATGGTTTTACCAAAAATGTGTCTTCTCAATTACACTCACACAACTGTAAAAACAAAACGACGATGTCTAAAACTAAGCTACATAACAACTATAGTCTATAACTGAAGTGTGACGACAAATCAGAAGACGGTGAACATCGAAAAAACGTTGTCTGAAAATGCTTTCCAACAACAGCTTGAAAAAAGTTCTGTTGTCTGACCCATGCACTTGCCATGGGCTGCATGGCTGCGCAGCAGCTCTGCCTAACATCTGCCGAGGGAAGGCACAACACTGATAACAAAATAAGCGTTGACTGTTTGTGTTTCATACAACGGGTTTCCACCGTTGTGCCATTTTTCATCACACAACGCTCCGATACACAACGGAGATCGTCCAAATCACACAACGATTTTGGTCCGTTGTCTGTTAGCTTTTTTGGCCTAGTGCATCCCAGTTTTAACTCTGAGAACTTGGTTCTTGAGGTGTCTACAAAATTGGTTCTTGTTTTGTATCGTGCTTCACTACTTTGTTCTCAAAATTGCTGGAAACCATGATAGGCCTTATATCTCAGTCTGGGGCTTCTTTGATTTTGGGACTCGATTCTTTCACATATTTGGGCGTAAGTCTTCTTCATCGCAGTTTTCACATGCTTAATCTTTAAACTTAAAAGTAATACATGGCTAGGAACCTAGGATTTCTGTTACCTCAAGTTAAGTTGATGATTACTCAGTTTATTAGCATCTTCTGCTACTCAGTTTATTACTCAATTACTCAGTTTTTCCATGACCAAGTTTCTTTACTGCAAATGCAGGCAATGACACCGAGGACCATCGTAATTACTTATCTTCGATACACTATGCATTGTGACATTGATTTGCTGCAACTAGTTGTACTGGGTGGTCAGAACTGAGTTGGCAAAGTTTGTGGTTAAAACATATATGTAAGATTTGTGTTGGTACTTCTTGGAGACCTATTTTGTTATTTCAGTTCAAAGTTTGTGGTTACGTTTTGGTTGGACATGAATAGCTAGTACTTTGAATTGATATGTAAGAAATACTTCATACAATTGGGTACCCTATTTGTAGTTTCGGTGTGTTTTGGTAATGTATGACAATAATGTGCTAGTAAATGACATTTGAACTAAGTTGTATTTCATATTTGCCTACTTCCAGAAATCAGTTGTGCTTATTCAATTCAAACAACATATATAAGGCTACTAACTGTGGTAGTGCAATATCATCAGACAACACATAAATTTACAGACACAAAATATCTATTGTCTGAGGAACATTCAAACAACAGTTTTACTAAAGGAGACATTGTGTGCAATTCCTTGCCATGACATAACCAAACTTTCACTGATGTTGGGTTTCATTCAAGACAACACATGCATCCAACACATTGTTATCTTAATGTGATTTCAGACAACATTATCATCCAACAACATGTTATCTTAAATGAACTTCAGACAACAGAAACAAAAATTACGTGTTGTCTGAGGTTCATTTAAGACAACAGATGCATCCAGCATATTGTTATCTTAAATGCTTTCAAACAACATTTACATCTAGCAACCTGTTATCTTAAATGAACTTCAGACAACAGACAAAAATGTATGTGTTGTCTGAGATTCATTTCAGACAACAACATTCACATATTGTTGTTGTTGGAGATTCATCAGACACAACACAACATTCAGAAAATAGTTGTCCTAAAATAATTTCACTCAACACCAAAATAACAAGCTGTTGTCTAAGTCAACACGCATTAGATTTTGTATAAATTCAGACAACAAATATTTACTTATATGTGTTGTGTGACTGAGAAACAGACAACTGTTATCGACAGTTGTCTGAATGAAATCAATCAGACATCAGGCTACTAGACAACAGCAGGTTTTTCATTCAGACAACAGTCGTTCGACAGTTGTCTGATTAACTTTGTGGTATAGTGATCCCAATTCAAATCAATCAAAACAGGGCGAAAGACCCATGCTTGAGCTCCCAGCCATTAAAGAACTGATCACTCTCGGCCTTGCAGAAAAAGCACGAAGCTTTGGCAGCCATTGAAGCCGAGAAGCAAAGACAGTGACAGAGGCAGAGATTATAAATGCGTGAGGGTCAAAGCCATTTCGAGCTTTCCCAATTTGCGATGGCTCATTAATTGGGAATTAGGGTTTTGGGGTTTTGGTGAAACGAATTGGATTTGAACTGGGTTGACGTGGAATGAATGTGGGGGGATGAATCTGATGGGCGAGATTGAAAAAGTAGGAGAATTTGATGGTTTCCAAAGCTCAGGAAGAACCAAAAGTGGGTCAGATTCGTCGTTTTCAGAACAACCTGCCTTTTATACTCGCTGTTGTAAGAGAATTGTAATTGTATATATTATTGATAATAGGAGCCCTTTAAATATGGAGTTACAAGATACCTAAAAAGGTAATAGAATCTGATTACAATTGAATACCTAGAACACATTCCTATTACAACTCTAAACCCTAGTTTGTAGAGGCACACATTATGTCGACATCCTTCAACACTCCCCCTTGTGCTGCTCAAACTTGGTGATGACGCTTTGATTGTTGCCTCGTTAAAAACCTTGCCAGGTAACAAAAACCCTGTGGGACAAAAATAACCCTGGTCGAAGGACAAAAAGAGCACAACACTTCCTTCACTCTTCGAGATCGAACATGTAGACATCATGCCTCTCCCTGATGTTAACATCTCCCCCTGATTGATACAATTATGGGAGTTCAGATAACTTTCTTAATCCGATACTCTTCACATGTTTGTCGAAGTTGGATTTAGGTAACGACTTAGTAAATAAGTCTGCTACATTATCCTCAGATCGGATTTGGTTCACTTTAATATTTAGAAGTGTCTGTTGTTGCTGATTGTAAAAGAACTTAGGTGATATATGCTTGGTGTTGTCGCCCTTGATGAAACCTAATTTCATTTGCTCAATACAAGCTGCATTATCTTCATAAATGCATGTAGGTTCATCTGTGGTAGACTTCAAACCACAAGTTCCTCGAACATGTCTAACTACAGACCTTAGCCATATGCATTCTAGCACGGCTTCATGTAGAGCAATAATCTCTGCATGATTTGAGGAAGTAGCAACAAGGGTCTGCTTTGTAGACCTCCAAGATATCGCAGTGCTTCCCATGGTAAAGACATAACTCGTTTGGGAGGGACCTTTGTGAGAGACAGAGAGATACCCTGCATTAGCAAAACCCATCAAGACATCGTTGTCATTTTGATGGAGGGGAGGAGGAGCACGGAAGGTGGCGTTTTGCCTTGTGGAGTCCAATCTCACACTTCCGTTATTTCTCTTCTCTCTGTAGGGATAAAACAAGCCCATATCAATCGTACCTCTCAAGTATCGAAAGATTGTCTTTATGCCAATCCAATGGCGGCGTATTGGAGCAGAACTATGTCGAGCTAACAAGTTCACTGCAAATGAGATGTCTGGTCTTGTGCATTGAGCTAAGTACAACAATGGGCCTATTGCACTTAGATAGGGCACTTCAGCCTCTAATAAGTCTTCGTCCTCATCCCTTGGACAAAACGGATCCTTTTCAAGCTCAAGACTACGACCGATCATGGGAGTACTCACAGGCTTTGCTTTATCTTCATTAAAGCGCCTTAATAATCTTTGAGTATATGCTGACTGATGGATCATAATCTCATCACTACGGTGCTCGATTTCCAGTCCGAGACAAAACCGTGTTTTCCCAAGATCTTTCATCTCAAATTCTGATTTCAAGTATTTAGCAGTTTCGTTTAACTCATCTAGAGTTCCAATTAGGTTCATATCATCGACATCAACTGCTACAATTCCAAATCCGGAACTTGTCCTTTTTATAAACACGCATGGGCATATTTCATTGTTCTCATATCCCTTCTCAATCAAGTAGTCACTTAGATGGTTATACCACATCCGTCCAGATTGTTTCAATCCATATAGTGAGCGTCTCAATCTTATTGAAAACGCCCTCCGTGGTTTAGAGCCACTTGATTTGGGTAATTGAAGTCCATCTGGAACTTTCATGTATATCTCTGAATCTAGATCCCCATAGAGATATGCTGTAACCACATCCATAAGCTGCATGTCAAGTTTTTCAGAAACTATCAAACTGACAAGGTAGCGGAACGTTATAATGCCCATTACGGGAGAGTATGTCTCCTCGTAGTCGATTCCAGGGCGTTGTGAGGAACCTTGCTCCACAAGGCGGGCTTTGTATCTAACAACCTCATTTTTCTCATTACGCTTTCTAACAAAGACCCATTTATGGCCAACAGGCTTTATACTTGGGGGTGTCAGCATTATAGGCCCAAATACCTATCTCTTTGTTAGTGAATCCAATTCAACCTGGATCGCATTTTTACATTTAGGCCAGTCTGCTCTTCGTTGACATTCTTCAACAGAGCGAGGTTCGATATCATCATTGTCTATAATTCCTTGAGCGATAGAATATGCAAACACATCATCAAGGATAATAGAGTCTCGACTCAACGTCTCATGTACACTAGTGTAATTCATAGAGATCTCTCTATTCTCTGGAATTGGTTCTGACATTGGAGCGTCCCCCAATGATGTCTCTTGGACATAACCATAATCCAGAATATCTTCATGAGACGGGTTATTTATGTCGATGATTAATGGATCTCTTTGTGCCAAACTCGCTTTCTTTCTCGGGTGAGAATCCATCGAACCTTTGGGCCTCTCACGTTTCCTTGCTGGGAGCCCGGCCTGAGCCACATTGCCATCACCATTAGTGGTGGCAGCACCATGCTCAATACCCCTAGAGGTGGCGCCATGTTCACTATTTTTAGGGACATCAATCCTTGCAGGCACATTTGCAGCAGGTATATGTAATCTTGTCACTTTAGCGATATCAGAAAACTCGTCAGGCATAGATTCTGCTATGTTCTGAAGATCGAGAATTCTCCGTACTTCAATTTCGGACTGTGCGGTTCAGGGATCAAAATAAGACAAAGTGGCGACAGACCATGACAATTCCTGTCGTTCCTGTTGAACATTATTGTTCTTATCTCCCCCTAAAGACAGGAAGACTGTCTCATCAATGTGACAATCCTCAAATCGTGTGGTAAATTGATCGCCTGTCAAGTGTTCCAAGTAGCGGATAATGGTTGGAGAGTCATATCAAACTTAAATGCCTAATCGTCTTTGAGGACCCATTTTGGTGCGTTGTGGAGGCGCAATTGGCACATAAACTGCACACCCAAATATGCGTAAGCGTGAGACGTTAGGCTCATATCTAGTAACCAACTGGGACGCAGAAAAAGGTTAAGTGGCAGCAGGCCTGAGACGAATAAGCACTGCTGTATGCAATATTGCATAGCCCCAAGCAGAAACAGGGAGATTGGTGGGCATAACCAATGCTCTAGCAACACGTGAGGAACATGGTGTTCAACCTCAATCCCAATTGACATGCAATAGTCATCAAAAGTTTTTGATGTAAACTCTCCAGCATTGTCAAGATGAATTGACTTAATGGGATGATCAGGGTGGTGAGCCCTTAATTTAATAATTTGTGCCAGGAGTTTAGCAAATGCAGCATTTCTGGTGGACAAAAGCATGACATATGACCAACATGTCGATGCATCAACCAACACCATAAAATATCTAAATGGTCCGCAAGTTGGTTGGATAGGTCCACAAATATCACCTTGGATTCGTTGCAAGAATGGAATATTTTTTTTAGTGTCCTTTGCTGATAAGCTATTTCTATACACCTAAATAGATGCACAAAAATGCCTATAACTTAACCCTACAAGAATGTCGAAAATAGTATAGGTAAGTAGGGATCGTTCCCGCAAGAGATTGTGGTCTAATCACTAATCTAAAGACTCAAAACAAAATAAACCTAAACTGTCCAGTTATAAAGATCTGACTGGCAGACGACTCTAAACTATTCTAAATGTCACGAAAATTTACAGACAGACTCTAGACGTGATAAACTAACTACTGACAAAGTTTGATAATTTTTAAAGGTGTTTTTGTTGACGAACTAATTAAATAAAAACGAAACACTGAACGACTCCGAAAATAAAAAGACTTAATTCAGGGTTTTGAAAATCAAAAATAAAACAAGTTAGAGGAATTGCATCCACCACCAATCAATCAAGTAAACTAATCATGTTCAACCTAATTTCATTTATCTATGGATGAAGATGCTCAAGTTAACCCAACGCCTGAATTAACCTATTGTTTTTCCTTACTTGTATGCTAGGTGAGAGACGCTCTACACCTAACCTATTTTCTAAAATGCAACCTAGGTTGACGCAACTCTAGATTTAACACATAGAAATCATTAAGATTAAGAAAAACGAGACATCACAAGACATCATGAGTACGACGCGTCTCAATTAATCTAGGAACCTAATCACTTGCCTTGTAGACAATTTACTACTCTAGAACTCTCAACGGAACCCTCGAAACAAGGCACAGGTAATGATTATTCTTAGCAATAGAATCCTAAACATGCAATCTAAGTTGCACACCAAAGAAAACATGCAAAGGAATCATCAATGTGAAGATAGAAATTAGGTTCTCATCCAATAGATAAACAAAACTAATTGAAAGTCATAATAAGTTTACAATCATGATTTGGGGCTTCAACAACCCCTAACAAAAGAGTTAGTTTCTCATAGAAAGAAAAACAAAAACAAGCTAAAGAGAAAAATAAGAAGTTGCAGGAGAGAGGGGAGGGGGGAGCGGCTGCAGATTGATCTCCTTTTATATGCTTAGAGGTTGCCTTCATCTTTCATGTTGTGTAGGAAATCCAAAACCTAAAAGAATTAGGGCTCATGTGCTTAGGTGGAGTTTTCCTATTGGCTCTTGAACTTGATGACTTATTCCAACCATTCACATCATGCCAATTGTCCATCATAAGTCGGAATATGAAGCAGAAACTCGTCCTCGGGCTTTTCGGTGTGATTTGGGCTTCAAAACATAAATTCCCGTTCAACCTCAGATTCACGCGCAGCCTGACCTTCTTGTACTAAATCGGCCATAACTTTTTCTAGAAAAATGATATTGACAAGCCGTAAAAAGATCTGGAAACTAGACATTCGAATCTTTCCATCAATATAAAGATCATCCTCTGGATCATTGTGAGCTGGTCTCAGTGATCTGTCGAAGTTGACTGATCTGCACAGGCAGATTTGCCGATTTTGCCTTTCAATCCCTCTTTTACTTCTTTTCTCCTTCTTTGCTCAAAATACCTATAAAACAAGTACACAACATAAATAATGAGAAAATACACTAACTAACAAAGAAAGTATAGAGGTTAACGTTATTAATATCGCATAATTATGCTCCTATCATTTGCATAGGATGGTCTCGATCCTAATTTTGCTAAAGAGCAGGCTTTGCAAAACGAAAGGTGGGCTTTAGAAGTAACCATGGAAGAATCCGGTTGAGCCACGAGGTCACAATTGACTTTTGAAGTAGAGAAATGAACCAAGGAGGCATTAGTGTTGTCAATACCACTGTTGGGCCACAGGGGGTAGGCGGCTCTGGCCCTACCTTGGACCGAATTTTTGTTCTGACTTCTTTTCGTTTTGAAAAATGGATGTCCGTGTGAAGTCTTTAGTATACGGATCATCATATCACGACCTGGGTGTCCCAGACGATCGTGCCAAAGCATATATGTGTCAGAATCCCATAAGCCATCTCTCATGACATGGTTGGATTCAATGACTTGAATAGCGGTTGCATACAACCTACTAGAGCGACACATAAGTTTCTCTTATACTCGTTTATTTCCGTAGTCATTAGAGGTGATGCAAAGGAATTCTTGTCCATTCTCACAATGTGTTTCCACATGAAAACCATTGGCTCTTATATCTTTAAAACTCAATAGGGTCCTTCTAGCCCTAGGAGCATATAGAGCTTCGGTGATATTAATACTTGTGCCATTTGGCAACATAAATTGAGCTGGTCCTCAACCATGAATCAATTGTGATGGTCCAGCCATCGTAGTCACAGAAGATCGACTAGGCGTCATACATAGAAATAGTTGCCTATGTCTCAATATAGTAAGTGTGGTGCCACTATCAACAGCGCATTCCAACTCTCCAGGAAATATACTGAAAAAAAAAATAAAGTTCGAAATTAAAAACATGTCCATGACATTGAATAATACGATACTTTATTAATAAATGTAGCCAATGGTTACATCAAATGGTCCAAAAAGGTCTAATCCAAAATAACGAAAATCAAACTGAGACACATTGTAGTCACTCTATCCGTTTAGCAACTCCAATCAAATATGACCAGGAAAGGAGAG
This sequence comes from Rosa chinensis, assembly GCF_002994745.2. Classification (NCBI taxonomy): domain Eukaryota; kingdom Viridiplantae; phylum Streptophyta; class Magnoliopsida; order Rosales; family Rosaceae; genus Rosa; species Rosa chinensis. The sequence continues at coordinate 29,777,911 of NC_037092.1, forward strand.
AGAGATCTTGGTGGAGCGAGGCTCGCTTAAGTACCAATTATCTCAATGACTTTCCTAGACATCATATTTTATTGGGTACGCCACATAAGAAAGAGTTAATACAATTGTCATTTATTGACTATTACATGATTCTTGAAAAATAAAGAGGACTATTCTAATCAAAGTCTGCAGCATCCTTGTGCACTCCATCTTCAGCTTTGAAGTCCTCTATGGTGAGATTAACATATCCACCATTTTTTTCTTCTTCTTCTGCAAGGTACACTTCGTGCTCCCTCAGGTCCCTGTATGCCCTGTATCTTGAAGCTAGTTGCTCACTTGCCTTGCATTGCTTGAACCAATGCTCACTAGATCCACATCGATGACACATATCATTGTGGTTGCCTCCCTTCAATTGAGGTGCACGTTGTGGGCGTTCCCTAGGAGGATTTGCGCCTCCACCACGACCCATGGCGCCACCACCATGAGCTATGGCTCCATTACCACGGATAGGGTTGCCATGACCCCCTCTCCCACGTGTGGCATTGCCACCACGTGTATCAGCTCCAAACTTGCGGTTTCCTTCCTGATTAGGGCAGTTATATGGACCCATACGTCCCTCATGTCCCTTATTCCTAGGGTTCCGCTCCTTGCGCCCTCCTTTGGGTGCATTATAATTCTCCTCATGAACGCTCTTAGTTCCAATGGGCCTTGAATTATAATTCCTCATGAGTATGTTATCATGTTTCTCAGCTACAGATATGATATTGATAAGCTGATGAAACCTCGTGATCCGTCCAGCATTGACTTCAGTACGGTATTGCTTTGATACCACAATGGCTGAAATGGGGAAGGTGGAGAAAGTCTTCTCAATTAGCTCTTGCCCTGTGACAGGTTGTCCACAGAATCTCAACATGGATTGTAAGCGAAGAGCCTTTGAATTATATTCAGCAACGGACTTGAAGTCAGCAAAGCGCAGATTGTTCCATTGAACCTTCAAGTCAGGGAGGAGGGAATCTTGGACATTGCCAAAGCGCTCTTCTAGTGCTACCCATAGCTCTCTTGCACCCTTGATCGACATATACTCCAATCTGAGTGCCTTGTCCATATGGCGTCGCATCAAGATAACTGCTTGAGCATGCTTTGTAGATGTTCGGATGAACACAAGATCTAGGTTAGGTGCCTGGATTATGGGTAATATTCCCTTTGAAGTGAGATGGTTCTCAACATTGGTTACCCAACTGTGGTAATCCGAGCCTGTTGAGTCAAGCATGGGAAAGTCGAGCCTTGGTTCATTCGACATCCTGAAAATAAGAAGAGTAGATATATTAGTTTCGGAGCTAAACTTCCACGAAAACTAAAAATAATAAGATTTCCGAGTCAAGCTACCAAAAAATCAATTTCCAAGAATCTCTTTTGGATTAGACCAAACAACAATGTTGTAATATGGTCATATGTGATGCTAACGGACGCTCTTAGTCCAAGCATTGTGAACACTCTTAGTTCACACGAACGCTCTTAGTTCGTTTAATTATGAACACTCTTAGTTCATACGAACACTCTTTGTTCGTAAAGCGTGAATCCCCACAATTCCGCTTTGTTAAATACTCAAAACCATTTGGCAACATATATTCCAATATTTGCAGAAAATAAAAGAATTTAAAATACATGAAAACAGCAACTTTAATTCACAAAAACTTACGTGATGGTTCTTGGCTTGAGGACACGCGCGTGTTGGAGCAGGCGTGTTTTTTTTCTCTGGGTCGTCTGTTCTTTGGGCTTTCCTCTTTTCTTTTCTTTTTTCTCTTTTTTTCTGGGCCGGGTCCCTTCTTTTTTTTTCTTTTTCTTTCTTTTACTTCGCGTCTTTTTCTTCTTTCTTTCCTCTGTTCTTCCTCCTCCTAATCTGCAGCGATCGACTGTTGATCTGTCCAGGGGGGCGCAAGACTAGGCTGAGCAGGTGGGAGGGAGACGCTGCTGCTGCAGTTCGCCGGTGGTGCTGCTGCAGTTCGCCGGTGGTGCTGCTGCAAATCGGAGGCGATGCTGCAAATCGGAGGTATGGGATGCTGGGCGCGCGGGCTGTAGGTGTGTGGGTTGCTGGGCGGGCTGCAGGTGCTTGGGCTGTTTGCGGCTTGGGCTGCTGGGGGTAGGACGCAGGGAGCGGCAGAAGGTATGGCAGTGGGCTGCAGGGAGGCCGACTGGAGGCTGCAGGGAGGCTGCGGCAGATTTTGGTGTTTAGGGTTTTAGGGTTTTTTTTTTCTCTTTTTCGGCTAGGGTTAGAACTCGTGCTGATAACGTGTTGTAGGAGAATTGTAATTGTGTATATTATTGATAATAGGAGCCCTTTAAATAGGGAGTTACAAGGTACCCAGAAAGGTAATAAAATCTGATTACAATTGAATACCTAGAACACATTCCTATTACAACTCTAAACCCTAGTTTGTAGAGGCACACATTATGTCGACATCCTTCAACACTCGCAACTTTACCTCTTCTTTTTTCTTTTTCCCGTCAAATTCAGATAGGGTCTCCACATTTGAACCCATAAGTTTTTGAATATTATATAATTTCAAAATTTAATCATATAAAAGATACAAAAACCCAAAATCACAAATCAAAAATTTACCAATTACATGAAAGGTTCTTTGATCCGAAATGAAAAATAACAAAGGAAAATAATATGTGTTACTTATTGATTATGCAATGTGCAATGTTCGGATCTAGCTTGAATGTGTATAAAACAACATCAATTATATTAAGTCTCAAAAGCTTCACTAAGTCATTGATGATTGATAGTTTAAGATAGGCCTCATCAACGGGCCGGGCCTTACTCCATTTTTAAATAGTAGCCGGCCGGGCCGGGCTTTATTGTAAATTGAAGAATCCAAGCCCATCCATTTAATGCGGGCCTCACGGGCTTTTTCGGGCTGGGCCAGGCTAAGCCTTGCGGGCTTTTTCTGGGCAGGCATTGCGAGCTTTATTTACAAATAAATCTTTAAAGATAATATTTTTTATAAACTTATATTTATATATCATACACTCCAAAGAGAAACCTCTATCAACTTAAATAAAATGGAAAAACCGACCGTTGGATGAGATTATTATAATAAATTATGAGTGTGGCAAAAAATTTAGCCAATTTCACCATATTTTCGAATCTGATCGAATTGGTCAACCGTCGTTACTCGTATGTTTTCTTGGTTGACCGATGACATGACGACCACGAAACGTGCTTATTTTTTCACATCATGTTTGTAAATATTCTATCAAAGGATGTGCGTGGACATAAGATAAAAATTTCAATTTTAATTGCAAAAATGTTGGCCTATATCAATTTGCCTCCTAAAGTCGTATGACTTGTATATTGCATTTAAATTGTTGAGGTTCATTCTAAAGCAACCATGAAGTGGAAAATGAATTTAGAGAAATCAACCGCTCAATCGAGAGATTGTAATGTTTTATGGTGATTGTAAAAAATTCAGCTAATTTGATTCTCGTTTCGAATTCTATCAACTAGGTCAAATTTAGTCACTCCAAAGAGCAACCCCTATCAATTCAAAGAAAATGGAAAAATGGACCGTTAGATGACATTATTACAATAAATTATGAGTGTGGTAAAAAAATTTAGCCAATTTCACCATATTTTCAAATCCGATCGAATTGGTCAACTGTCGTCACTTGTATGTTTTCTTGGTTGACCGAGGGCATGACGACCGCGAAACATGCTTATTTTTTCACATCACGTTTGTAAATATTCCATCGATGGATGTGTGTGGACATGAGATAAAAAAAAATTAATTTTAATTACAAACACATTGGCCTATACCAATTTTGCTCCTAAAATTGTATGACTTATACATTACATTTAAATTGTTGAGGTTCATTCTAAAGCAACCATGAAGTGGAAAATGAATTCGGAGAAACCAACTGCTCGATGGAGAGATTGTAATGTTTTATGGTGGTTGTAGAAAATTCAGCCAATTTGGTTCTCATTTTGAATTCGATCCACTAGGTCAAACTTAGTTACTCTTATAAACTTATATTTATATATCATACACTCCAAAGCGCAACCCCTATCAATTCAAAGAAAATGGAAAAACCGACCGTTGGATGAGTTTATTGCAATAAATTATGAATGTGGTAAAAAATTTAGCTAATTGCACCATATTTTCGAATCCGATCGAATTGGTCAACCGATATGTAGAATATATATGCGCACTAATGCACATATTCTATATAGAAGTATAAGAACTTCCACACACACACACACAATATATATATATATATATTTATATTTATATATAAACACACACACAGACACAGACACATATATATATATATATATATAGATATATATATATATAAACACACACACAAATATAAATCTATATGTGTTTGTGATTTATATTTGTGTGTGTGTGTCTGTATATTTATAAACACACACACACAAATATCTACACACACACACACACACACACACACACATATATATATATAAACACACACACACACACACACACAAACATATATATATATATATATATATATATATATAATATTTTACAGGCTTTTACGGACCGGGCCTAGCGGGCTTTTACGGGACGGGCTTAGAGGGCCTTTGGCTGGCCGGGCCTGGTTTTTGCGAGCTTTTGGCGGGCCGACCCACTACCCACCGAGGCGGGCTTTTAACGGACCAGGCAGGGCTTTTAGCCCTCAGGGCCAGCGGGCCTCCATCAGCCCACTTGATCTGCGAGCTTTTTGATGAGGCCTAGTTTAAGAGGTAAAGAAATTAAATTTAAACAAGAAACAAGTATTTAAGGTCTGAAGATTTAACTTACTCGGCTCGTATATAAAGTCAACAAGTAATAGTCTATAAAACGCGTTGCACACGCTTGGTATCTGTGAGTGAGTTATGCTCCGTCTGGCGGTGCATCCTTGGGGCGTCGTCGTCGGACGGGCCTGTGACGATCCAATGACCGCCGCCGGGACTCCTTGGCGTAGGCGTGGCTAGAGATGGATGTTTACGTGGTCAATTTCTGGCCTGACGGATCTGATGCGATATGTTTACCTGGAGGCTTGGCCGATTGCTACAGAGGTCAGTCTTTGGGGGCTGATGGCTGGCAGCGGGATCTGGGGTCACCGGAGCGGCCATGCGTGGTGGTTTTTTCCCTAGTGTTGGCGAGGGAGTATCAGAGATCTGACCAGTGGTGGAATTTCCGATCTGTGGGACAACACGGATCCAAAATGGATTTGGTTGGTCTGGTGGTCTCACCACTGATGTCAGCCGAAGGTAGTTGTTCGCTGCTGTGCAATGATTCGTTGGTGGTGTTGCCACAGATCCTACGATGGTGGGATTGGCTCTCTGCGATCAGTCTGGAGGTTTGGGAGGATGGAGGTTTTTGGGCCGGGTCTATGGCTTTGGGCCCCGGCTGGTGGGCTTTTAGTCTTTATTTTTTAATTGTTGTGTTGGTGGTTCCTTTTGGTTGGTGGATGGTTGAGCACGCGATCCAGGTTTTACTTGGATGGCAACAGAGGGGTTGATAGGTGGAGATCGTGGTGGGTGGGGCGCCACACAACGGAGATTGTCAGTCAAGGGCGGTGGTGGGATGGTGGCGGTGCGACTGGATCGGGTTTGCCATGGTGGTGGGCTTGGCTGTTACTAGTGCTTTAGGGTTTGGTTTTTTTTTTTTTTTTTGGTAATAAGACACTACAGGTTGTGACGGAGACAATCTTCTCCTCCGCCTTCCAGTGGGACATTCCTATCTGGTTTTGGGTCAGCGAAAATGTTTGGCTGTGCACAGACGAGCATTATTGGCCTTCTAGGGGGTCATTCCTATCTGGTTTTGGGTCGGAGGAGATGGCGGCTTGGAGTAGTTGTGGGTGGAAGGTGTTGACAATAGGGTGGTGACGATGTTGGGTATACTTTAGTCCCAGGTTTGAATATTCGGCAATCCTTTTGGTCGAGTTTAGGTCACAATGAGTGTTGGCTTGGTCGATCAAAGCTGGTCAGGTGAACTCTGGGTGGCGAGTTAGTGTCGACACAAGCTAGTGAGTTGTCTAGTTTCAGTGTTCTTCTTGGCTGGATGAGAGGTGAGATGTTAATGCTCCGGCGCTTGTTGTCTTTGCCATTTAGTTGTAGTGTTAGTCATTATAGAGTTCCAGTGTGAAGTCTAATGGCAAATTCTGTGTTAGAGATGTTGCCTAAAACTCATTGTAAGCGGTTCATTATTAATGAAGTTATTCTTGATAAAAAAAAAAAAAAAAATCTAATGATTTGTCGATCCAATTTTTCGGAGCAACTAGAAATGGTTAAGATGAGCCAATTACGGTAAGACTTGAGATTGCCCCAGTGGGACGCCGACCAAAATTTAAATTGAACCTTATATCTGGAAAACAATTTGGTAAAAAAAAAAGAGCATACCTGTCAGGCGAGAAGTTTACTTCAATTTATGGCAGAAATATGAGCAAAACTTTTCAGAATCCTTGCAAGATAAGAACAATTAAGATTTGACTTGAGATTGGCCACGGTGGGATGCCGTTCAAAAATTTATTGCTGACTTTTTCTTTTCTTTTGAAAAGTGATTTCATTGAATCAATTAACAAGAACTCTCGTTTCAAAAGACACCCCTTATAATGTCGGGAGCTTGTACAAACCAATGTTTTAAAACGCTAAAGGCGTACCCGAGGCGTTTTCGGGAGAGCCTTGCAGCCTTGAGGCCTAAGGCGTAAGCCTTACGATATAAATTTTTGTTACACACACATACATAAACAGAAAACATTAATACATAAAAATCCACAAATATGTTTAGATATGTATCACATTCAGAATTCAAACTCAATACATATCAAATTACCCAGAGAAACCGGAATCATACCTTCTAGACTGTTGTCACTCAGAGCAAGCTCAGAAAGAAACTTATGTTGACTTATCTCGTGAGGAATTAAACCATTTAACTGGTCCCCACTGTCAACATCATAGCCTCAGCTCGCGTCGCGTACTCCATCTACTCGTCCTCGATCTTCAGTCCGACTCTTCGCAAGCCAACCGGAACAATCTTTATCGAGTCTACCAGTCAAACTGCCAGAGGTGGCTGGCGGCTGGCGGCGGAGGACTGGAGGAGTATACTGAAGACTCTAGATTCTGAAGGAACAGAGTGTTTGAGGACTTTGAGAGAGACTGAGAGAGGCGGCCTACGTTTGAGAGAGATAGTGGGATAGCGTTTGTAGGCTAGGTTTTTCTTTTGCCCTATTGCTACTTGAGTTGGGCTTCGTACCTTCGGCTTTGGGCCTTAAACAGACAGACTCGATTTAAGAGATCCATTTTGTAAGATGACAAATTCAAATAATTCATCAAAACTTCTATAGTTTTTTAGACATGTAATATTGTAAAAAATATAATATTAATTTTTAGGGTTGGGTTAGGGCGAGGCCTAGCCCTTACAAGCTCAATCGGGCCGGGCTTCATTTGTATGACCCATACCCTACCCTAATTTAGAAAGGGCCAGGCCAGCCCACCCTAATGGAAGGGCCGGGCGGGGCGGGCTTTAGGCCCAAGGGCCATATGATGAGGCCTAGGGTAAACTAAGAAAATAGTAGGGTGATTATAATATGACAATGAGTATTACACACATATAAATAATTGTACAATGTGTAAAAGTAAAAATGGATTGGAATGGTCTACTCATTTCATTTCATAGTCCCTTTATATATGGAAGAAATTACAATAGAAATATTGATTACAATGATGATATAAAATGCTTATTGATCTATCTTTTATGCTGATTGATTAGTAATCACTGATTCCTTGATTCCCTCTTCGTCAGTTACTTTGACGAAGGCACATAATATGTTTTTCCTTTAACACTCCCCCTTGTGCCAAGTCAAAGACGAAATGGTGCATAAGTTGTTGCCTCACTAAAAACCTTGCCAAGTAACAATAAAAACCCTGTGGGACAAAAAATAAAACTTGGTCGAAGGAAAAGAGCACAACGCACCTTCTACATTTGAGAATGACATGTGTGTGTTAGACTCCCCCTGACGTCTACACCTCCCCCTGATCTTTACATTAATCAAGGGAGCTTGGAAAGTCTTCGCATTCCTATGCTTTTCACATGTTTCTCAAATATGGCCTGAGGCAATGATTTGGTGAACAAATCTGCCACATTCTCCTCAAACCTTACTTGATTTACTTGAATCTTGAGGAGGGCCTGTTGTTGCTGATTGTAGAAAAACTTTGGCAATATGTGTTTTGTATTATCACCCTTGATATATCATATCTTCATCTGTTCGATGCAAGCTGCATTATCTTCATAAATGCAAGTAGGCTCTTCAGTGGTAGAACTCAAACCACTAGTCCCTCGAATATGTGTGATGATAGCTCTTAACCATACACATTCACGAACCGCCTCATGTAGAGCGATGATCTCTGAGTGGTTCGAGGAGGTAGCCACAAGGGTTTGCTTGGTTGATCTCCAAGATATCGTCGTGTTCCCAATGGTAAATACATAACCAGTTTGGGAACGACCTTTATGTGGGTCAGACAGGTACCCAGCATCAGCAAAACCAACCAAAATATCATTTGGCGTTTCGGTGTAGTGTGTGGCACTTTCACCGTCAATATTTCCTTCAAGGATTGCAGTTCCATCTACGGTCCCTCTTGTCTCTCTGTAGGGAAAGAACAGTCCCAAGTTAATGGTTCCTTTTAGATATCTGAAAATGTTCTTGATACCATTCCAGTGACGCTGCGTTGGCGCTGAGCTAAATCTAGCTAACAAGTTCACTGAGAATGCAATGTCTGGTCGAGTACATTGGGCTAAGTACAATAATGCGCCTATTGCACTTAGGTAGGAAATTTCAGCTCCCAACACCTCTTCGTCATCTTCCTTTGGACGAAATGGATCTTTCTTTGCATCCAAACTTCGACCGATCATAGGAGTGCTAGCAGGATGCGCTTTGTCCATGTTAAATCGCCTGAGCATCTTTTGGACATACTCAGACTGGTGGATTAGTATTCCACAAACTCGGTGTTCTAGTTCAAGGCCTAGACAGAATCGAGTTTTCCCAAGATCCTTCATCTCAAATTCAGATTTCAAGTAGCTCGCGGTTTCTCTTATTTTATCAAGAGTGCCTATTATGTTCATATCATCGACATATACTGCTACAATTGCAAATCCGGAACTTGTTTTCTTTATGAATACGCAGGGGCATAGTTCATCGTTCTTATATCCCTTCCCAATCAAGTAGTCACTTAGACGGGTATACCACATCCGCCCAGAATGTTTCAATCCGTAAAGTGAGTGTTTCAACCTAATTGCAAACTCACTCCGTGGTTTAGAGTCACTTGCCTTGGGTAATGTAAGGCCATCAGGCACTTTCATATATATCTCTGAATCTAGATCCCCATAGAGATATGCAGTCACCACATCCATGAGCTGCATTTCCAATCCTTCGGAAACTACTAAGCTAACTAAGTAGCGGAACGTTATAACGTCCATTACGGGAGAGTATGTCTCCTCGTAGTCAATTCCAGGGCGTTGGGAGAAACCTTGTGCCACAAGGCGAGCCTTGTACCTCAGGACTTCATTCTTCTCATTACGCTTTCTAACAAAGACCCATTTATGTCCTACAGGCTTTAGACTTGGTGGGGTTAGCACTACCGGACCAAATACCTGTCTCTTTGTCAGAGAATCTAATTCTGCCTGGATTGCTTCTTTCCATTTAGGCCAATCTGCTCTTTGTTGACATTCTGCAACAGAGCGTGGTTCGATATCATCGTGCTCTATGATTTCTTGAGCAACAGTGTATGCAAATACATCATCAATGTGTATGGAAGATCTTTCTATCAACTCATACGCACTCTCATAATCCATTGAGATTTCTTTGTTCTCTGGAATCATTTCAAACATCGGAGCGTCCTCCAGTATTGATTCATGGACATAACTATAATCAGAGACAATCTCATGAGAGGGATTCTCTACATTGATGATTAATGGATCAGTTTGTGCCTTACTCGCCCTCTTCTTCCTTGGGTGAGTGTCAATCGAACCTACTGGCCTCCCCCTCTTCCTTTGAGGAGCCACGGCCTCAACCATACCTCCACTAAGTGTGGTTGTAGTGCCTCTATATGTGGCACCTTGCCCCTTGTTGGGGACTTCTAACCTTGCAGACACATTTGCAGCTGGTATATGTGATCTCGTCACTTTTGCGATATCAGTAAACGCATCAGGCATCGAATCTGCTACGTTTTGAAGATCGATTATTCTTTTCACTTCACTTTCACATTGTGAAGTGAGGGGATCAAAATGAGACAGAGTGGGAACAAACCACGACAATTCATGTCGTTCCCTTGGAAAATCCTTTTTCCTATCTCCCCTAACGACGGGAAGACTGTCTCATCAAAGTGACAATCAGTAAATCCAGTGGTAAAGAGATCGCCTGTCAAGGGTTCCAAATAGTGGATAATCGTTGGAGATTCGTATCCAACATAAATACTTAATCGTCTCTGAGGACCCATTTTAGTGCGCTGTGGGGGTGTAATAGGCACATATACGGCGCAACCAAATATGCGTAAGTGTGAAATGTCAGGCTCATATCCAGTTACCAACTGGTACGCAGAAAATGGTTGGCTAGTAGTGGGTCTGAAACGAATGAGTAAAGCTGCGTGCAATATTGCATAACCCCATGCAGATATAGATAAGTTGGTGCGCATAACCAATGCCCTAGCTACCATTTGTAGCCTTTTGATGGTGGCTTCTGCGAGACCATTTTATGTATGCACATGGGGTACAGGATGCTCTACATCGATCCCAATAGACATGCAATAATCATCAAATGCTTTTGATGTAAACTCTCCAGCATTATCAAGCCTTATAGACTTGATAGGTGATCAGGGTGGTGAGCCCTTAAGCGTATAATCTGTGCTAGGAGTTTTGAAAATGTAGCATTTCTTGTGGACAATAAAATGACATGTGACCAGCGTGTCGAGGCATCCACCAGAACCATAAAGTACTTGAATGGTCCGCATTCTGGATAGATAGGTCCACAGATGTCTCCTTGTATCCTTTGTAAGAATGGAATGTTTTGTTTTGTATCTTTAGCATAGGAAGGTCTCGATCCTGTTTTTGCTAAAGAGCAGGCTTTGCAAAACGAGTGATATGCCTTTGAAATAGTCAATGAGGCATAATGGGAGGGAGGTAGTGCTTTTGGTACTTCAGAATGTAATGGCTGCATTTGAGCAATACGAGGACCGACACCTTTCAGTGTGGCGGATTTTTCTCCCATTTTATTTTTCACTCGAAAGAAGGGATGTCCGTGTGAGTTCTTCAAAATACGGATCATCATGTCACGACCAGGGTGCCCTAGGCGGTCATGCCAAAGCCTGTATGAGTCAGTGTCCCACATTTCATTGTTGGTGACAACATATGATTCAATGATCCGAATCGTAGTGAGGTACAGTCCACTAGACTGACTCATAAGTTTCTCTAAAATGCGTTTCCTTCCACATTCATTAGAGGTAATATAAAGGTATTCAATTCCATTCTCACAGTGTGTTTCTACATGATAACCGTTGGCACGAATATCTTTGAAACTTAATAAGGTTCGATTAGCTCTAGGTGCATATAGAGCGTCTGTGACTTTAAATGTTGTGCCATTAGGCAGCAAAAATTTGGCAGTTCCTCACCCTTTTATTACTTGTGATGATCCAATCATCGTAGTCACAGAGGAATTATAGGCTATTAATTCAATAAATAATTGCCTATTCCTTAATATGGTGTGGGTAGTCCCATTATCAACTAAGCACTCGATTTCTCCTCGATTCATTCCTACAAATAAATGGGATATATTATTAATTTTGAAAATATAACTCATATTCTTTAGAGCATGACTATTTTAGTAGAATGAATTTTTTTTTTTTTCATTCTAATAATAATTTTTTTCTCTAGATGTATTGCTTTACATCTTTATAGTGCTTTTTCGAACCATGTGAATATGTGTGGTACATAAAAATCGAATAAATTCAATGCTTCAGAATAAAATCTGAAATTTATTAATAAGCCAACGATAATCAAATCAATGTCTTGTTCAGAAATCTAATTCAAACAATTATTGAAAATAAACTTTAAGACTACGCAATAGTCTAATTAAAAATGAGGCATTATGCCTTCACAACTGTTTTGGAAAATAAAATAAATAACGCAGATCAGTCAAAATCTGAAGCATCCATTGACTGAGCAAGTTCCTTGTTGCCATTGAAGTCTGTAAATGTGAGGTTGACGTCTGGGTCATGGCCTCCTTCTTCCATATAGTGAGCCTCTTGTTCTTTAGACTCCTTATACCTCTTGTAAGTGGCTGCAACCAGGTTGCTTGCTTGGCAATTCTTGTACCAGTGCCCCATGACTCCACATCTATAGCATGGTTCATTACCAACTCTACCAGGTTTGACTGAAGGGTTCTTGGGTGCCCTTTGCACCTTGTTTCCATGACCACTAGGGCCAGCACCACCATCTCTGCGCCATACATTGGGAGGGCCTCCACGGCCCATACCACGACCCCCACGTCCCTTGCCACGTGGTGCATTGGTGCCACGTGGGTAGGGATCAACCCGTCCAACCCTCTTTTCATTGGGGTTCTTTCCACCTTTGACTTTGCCATAATTAGCCTCAGGAATTTTCTTTGTCCCGACGGGCCTTGCATTGTTGTTCAAAAGAACCTCATTATGCCTCTCAGCCACTTGCAGTAGGTTGATCAACTTGTTGAAAGTTGTGATTCTTTTGTTATCATACTCCAGCCTATACTGGTTCGCTAGTATAATTGCTGAAGTAGGAAAAGTGGAAAGAGTCTTCTGGATCATATCATCTTCTGTGAGTTCCTTTCTACAGAAATTTAGACGTGCCTTTAGGTGCAACATGTCCTTGTTGAAGTCATTGACCTTTTTGTAGCCAAGCAAGCGGATTTCATTCCACTAAACGGTTAGTTCTGGGAGCAAGGTGTTATGAATGTTCCCAAAACGTCCCTTAAGGGCATCCCACAGTTCTTTGGGTGTCTTCAACTGAAGGTATTCCCAGCGTAAGCTAGGATCAATATGTCGCCTCAGAAACATTAAGGCATTTGCTTTCACCTTATTAGACGGTCCATCGTCTTTTGGGTCAGTGGGAGTTTGGATGGTGGCAGTGTAGTCTTTTGCCACAAAGACAGTTTCTACATCGGAAACCCAACGATGGTACTCAAGTCCTTCTGAGTCCAAAATGTCAAATTCAGGTCTAGTTGGATCAGCCATCTACATAAACAAGAGAGAAGATATAAATTACGCAGTCATAAAGACATCCACGTGTATTATTTTCCAAAAATATGAATTAGATTTCAAGATCAAGATTCGTAATGGTCACATTTTTGTTTTTCGATGCTATGTGAAAATAATTTATCACAGTAATGTTTGTGTGTATAAATGCGCATGAATTTTCATTATCATGGCAAAGTAGAATTTTATATGGTGTATTACAAAAATAACTATAACACATTTAATAATAAAACATAGCATATATAAAAATAAATGACATGGCTTGTTCAAAATTTCACAAATATACAACAAATTATATACTACATATAACAATAGCAAGAATATATCATGCATAACATAAAATACAAATGAGAGCATAATATAAAGGCATGCTTAGGAATAATTTATATAAGGATAAATATAAAAAAAACATGCTCAAAATTTCATAAATAAACTATAAACAATGAAATATATAATCATGCTTAAAGGTAATTATATAAAACATAAAAACAAGGCATGCTTAAAATGATCAAAATTATCTAATTAAACATGCTTAATAACAAAATATAATAAAGGTATAAACAATAAGGTATAAAACATGCTTAAAAATAAATAAATTTCACATGCTTTAGATTCCACGAATATATATCACATATATAACAAGCAATAAAATAGCATGCTCAAAAATAAATAAATAATTAAATATACCATAGTATGAAAATAAAAGAGAACATACTTGGTTTCGAGAAAAACAATCATAACGCACGCGCGTGTTGATGCAGGCGTGCGATGTTTGTATGCTTGAGAAAACTGGGCCGCTTCCTCTCTCTTTTGAGCCTTGTTTTTTTTTTTCTTTTTCTCTCTTTTTCTGGGCTGCAAGGCCTGTTTTGTTTTGTTTTTTTTTTTTTTTTCGGTCTAGGCCGGGTCTGCTCTCTGGACTGGCCCCTTTACTTTGGGTCAAGTTTTTTTTTTTTCTATTTCTGTTTTTGTTTTTTTTTTCTCTGGGCCTTCTGTTCTTTGGGCCTTTTTTTTTGTTTCTGGGCCTGCAGGGCCTGCTCCTTTCTCTCTCTTTTTCTTCTGTTCTGGGCCTTCTGTTCTTTGGGCCCTTTTTTTCTTTCTGGGCCGGGTCCTTACTTCGGCCCGAGTTGCCCCTTTTTTTTTTTTGTTTCTTCTTCCTCCTCCGGCTTTCCTTCCTTCTGGTTTAGGAGCGGACTGGTCTGGAGGTCGGGGAGGGCGGGGCGGGGCTGTTACGTCGTTTGCGATCGGTGGTTGCTGCGACAGTGGGGAGTGACGGTGGACTGGAGGTCGGGATCGATCGGGAAATGCAGCAGGAATCGATCGGTGCTGCGATCGGTGTTAGGTTGCAGGGATCTGCCGGTGGGTTGCAGGTGAGAGGCAGCAAGGCTGGGTCGGAGGCGTTGCTGCAAGGGTCGGAGGCGCTGCTGCAAGGGTCGGAGGCGCTGCTACAAGGGTCAGAGGCTGGGCTGTACGCGCGGAGGGATGGTCGTGGAGGCTGCTGCACGATTTTTTTTTTTTTTTTTGATCGGCTGCACAAAAGAAGAAAAACTTTTTCTTCTTAGGGTTTGAGTTTTTTTTCTTGGCTATTTGCTCTGAGCGTGCTGATAACGTGTAAAAGTAAAAATGGATTGGAATGGTCTACTCATTTCATTTCATAGTCCCTTTATATAGGGAAGAAATTACAACAGAAATATTGATTACAATGATGATATTAAATGCTGATTGATCTATCTTTTATGCTGATTGATTGGTAATCACTGATTCCTTGATTCCCTCTTCGTCAGTTACTTTGACGAAGGCACATAATATGTTTTTCCTTTAACACAATGGTTTTTATTTTATTTTTTATCAAAAAGAGGTGTCAATCCATTAAAATATAGTGAGAGATATATTATACACAAAATGTTAGGCATGTTAAAAAATGAGTTATCACCTAGAGGCCCTAGTAAACTAGAAATCCTATGTAAGAATGTCTTGGACATCGATGTTCCTTAAATAACGAAATAACCTGACACAACCAAAGATTAAACCGAACTAGGTCCAATATTTATTCATAAACTCACAGGACCTTCCTAAGCAAAAAGGGTGTCCCCAGGATGCCAACAAACATTAAGTCTCTGCTTCCTCCTCTTCAAGAACCGGAGCACACTTGAATGTACTCTTTTTTCTTGGTTTCTTCAAACCCACTGAGATCGGCTTCACCTTTCAAGGCTTGACATCATTGGCCTTAGGTTTGTTCTTGCTATCCACCCCCCACACCCCCCCCCCCCAAAAAAAAAAAAAAAAAAAAAAAAACTTTGTTCTTCTTTATCGGTGACACCACCAAAGGTCCTTCAAGTTGAGGCGGCTCTAAATTGGGTTCAAAATCCAAATGAATTGGTACAGAAAAAGAACTCACCAATTGTTTGGAGCACTTGCTGCAAGTGACAAAGGCAAGAGACACTGGCCTTTGGCCCCAAAAATATTGGAGACATCTGGACTAGGTTTAACAACCATTGTCTGAGGGTTTGAACCAAAAGATTCGACCTAAGCTTCAAGTGCTTACGCTGACATTCCCATAATGGTGAAGAGAAGAGGAGTGGGTGCATAAGTAAATAGACTGGGAGCTCAAGCTTGATTTACTAGTTCTCTCAGGTGCTTACTTTGAACCAACCAACACCGCCGGTAAATCCAGCATTGCTGAAACATCCGATGGCTATGGGTTGATACATGAAGGACTCACAGTGCTATGGGTTGATACGTGAAGAACTCATAGTGCTATTGTATCTACCGTTCTTAATTTCAATCTTTTAAAAATTTTATATCTATAAATAGAATAGAAAATTATTTTCATTAAACTCATGACACAATTCACATTTGCAACTTCATTTTTCGCCCCTACATTTTTAATAAAAAATTAGATATGTTGACACTTAATATTGACTTTACTACTTTTAGTAAACTCCTCTGTTATAAAGACTTATTCAGACAATAATTATCTATAATAATAAGTATTATTAAATCATATTTTAAGATCTGTAGTGATTCAACATACTAGTATTCACCTTAATTAAAGTATTATAAGTCATTATATCGTAATGTTGGTTTAACATTTTAATTTGAAATATGGTAGATAAATGATGAAATAAACATCTCTTAAAGTTTCATTTCAAAATTTCATGTTTTTCTCTAAATTTCCATCATTTTTCTCAAATATTTACCAATATCAATATTTCCTCGATATCCATTGAAATTTTCATTTTTTCGGATAGTCCATATTTCCTCGATATTCGATATTTTGGTCATTGAGCATACTTATGAATCCCCTTTCTTTTTCCTTTCTTTCCACTATTCCAATTTTGTTGCTGCCACGTGGCATCATATCTTCCTATTCTCTCTCTCAACCAATGACTGAAAAATCAATAATTTCTCAGAAATATCGGCGAAATTTTCATTTTTTTGAGACTTTGATATTTTGGATGCCTACCAACATTATTTCGTGCGATATTTTTAGAGTTTCGAGATATATCCCGATATTTTAGGAAATGTGTGATATTTACGAAATTTTAGGGAATATTCGAGAATATTCCTCAAATAAAATAAAGGAAAAACTTGACAAAGGCGAACCTGTCCCTTCCGATATCAAGTCAAAAAACACCCCAACCAACTCGACTAGGGTTGATTTTAGTTCTTGTGTACTTTTTTTATATTAGTACTTTTTTCAATGGAATAGATTACTAATTCCTTTGGACAATTAATTTAAACCTCTAACTTCTAAGATATAATTTCTAGCAATTATATATTTTTAGTTTTTTGACTCTAACATTCCTAAATACTTTTGCCACGTTGTAGTAATATTAATTCAATTGTATTTAGTGATTGAATAGTTTTACAACTTTATAAAATTTCTTATTAGACTTATTTATTCTAAAAGTACCAAATATTATACCGGCGACATCAAACATTTACTCTAAATTACTATAATTCACTATGAAATGAAGAAGCTTTACCATTTTTTTTTCCAATATAATAGATAATTGATCAAGTAAGAAGTTCACAAAGTTTCACTTCAAATTTCAATGATTTTCTCCGAATTTCCATCAATTCTTTGAAAATTTATCAATATCGAAATTTTCATTTTCCAGACCATCGATATTTCCTTGATACTCAATATTTTGGTCATTGCTCTCAACCACACAGCGTTGCACCCATTTGTCTTCTTACTTTTCTCTTTCACCACGAGACCATATAATCCATTCCGTTCCATTCTCTCTAGAATATATACCAGCCGACCCACCCATGTATTCATTCTCTCTTCTCATTCCTCTAGACCAAAAAAAGGGCAGCCACTCATCCTTTCTTCCCCTTACCACCAAGACCACCATCTCTCTCTCACCTCTCATCTATTCTTCACTATAGCTCAATCAAATTCCATCATTTGGTCAAGCATTCGGGTTTAGGTCCAAGAGAGAGTATAATTCCAATCTTGTCATGCTCACTTTTTAGTGTTGTTGTGATTAGTGTTGATCGATCTCTCCCTCTTTTCTTAACTCTCCTTACTTTAATTTCTTGTAATTGATGAATTTCATTGTGGGTATGTTGGTGGATTGTGAGTAGTTTCTTATTTGGGTCTAGGGCTTGAAGCCCTAGCAATTTTTACCATGTAATGGCATTAATTTTTTGTGCTTAATGAAAGTGTGTTGTGGTTTTTTGTTCATGACTTTTCGTAATTTTCGATGAAATTAAATTTGTTATAGAAATTAGCCTATTTTATGACTAGTTTCTTGTCTTTATCATGAAATTCATTTAATTAATGGCTTAATTTTATGAATGAGCATGTTGTATTGAGCAAATTGTTAATCTTTAAAATTGAACTTAATGCCATTATATGCATATTAGGAGCCCTAGTCCGGTCTTAATGTGTATGTTGATGAGAATGTGAATGCCCTAGCCCGGATTTACATTATTTTTGTACTATGAGAATGTGAATGCCCTAGTCCGGATTTGCATTATCACTCTAAGGCTCTAGTCCAGCTTAGAGTTAGGGATTGTGCCATTTCCCTTTTGCTATGTGCCAAAATTGTTTTGTTACGGTAAATGATTGCTGGAGTGGATGCATTAGTGCCCAATTCCTTCCATTGTCTTCCAACCTTTAAATTTCAAGCACTTTACTTTTTGCAATTTTTAATTTCCTAGTTTTTAATTTACAAAATAGAAAGTCGATTCCCCCAAATATTTGCTCACATTTTTCATTGTAAATACCATAAGGCCTTGAGCCTACCAATTTATTTTGGTGTGTTCTTGGTTACTTTTTAAGCCTAGTGAGACCTAAGCCTTGTATGCGTGAGACTTGGTGTCTCACTTAGCCATTTTCCAATTTTAGTTTAGTTTAACAAGTGACTTTTGTGATCCATAAATCATTGGATTTGAATTAGCTCAAGATCCCCTAGGTATGATATTTCCAGGTTTAAATATTTCTCAATTCTTTGATGACCGTGTCCTTATTGCACGTAAAATGCATTTAAGCACAAAATCACATCATATCAGACTTATTTTTCTCTCTGTAGGGAAAGAATAAGTCCATATCTATCGTATCCTTTAGGTATTGAAAGATATTCTTTGCACCAGTCCAATGGCATCACGTTGGTGCAAACCTATATCCAGCTAATAAGTTCACAGTCAAAGAGATATCCAGTCTTGTGCATTATGCTAAGTACAAAAATGCGCCTGTTGCACTTAGATAGGATACTTCAACCTCTAGCACGTCTTCATCATCATCCTTAGGATGAAACGGATCCTATTTAGGGTCAAGACTTCCAACGACCATGGAAGTGCTAACAGGCTTGACTTTATCTTCATTAAAATGCCTAAGCATCTTTTGTGTGCAAGCCAATTAATCAAAATTCCATCAACACGGTGTGCAAGTTCTAAACCACAGAAAAACTGAGTTTTCTCAAGATCTTTCATTTCGAATTTGAGATTTTAGGTGCTCTGCAGTTTCCTTTAACTCATCTAAAGTTCTAATTAGGTTCATTTCAACTAAATATACCACAACTTCTCTTATTAATGAAAACGCATGGGCATAATTCATTGTTGACATATCTCTTCCCAATCAAGTAATCGCTTAGACGGTTACATCTTTCCACATTGATTTTATCTGACGTTGATGCTTACAAAACAAAAACAAGGCAAAATATCATCAAAGCTTATTGAAGTACTGTGGCATTTATGAATAAACAAATTGAGTTGCCATTCAACAAATTATGAATTATCTTGGGGGTACAATGTATAGTGATTCGTCTCCCGCTTTGTGGGAGTGACTTGAACTTTTTACTATATGTTTGGGCCTTGAGGCCCAAGCTCATTACAAGATGTAATGGGATGCCTATTATGAACCACCTTCGATCACCATGGGGTAGCTTGCATATTGGTCTATGAGATCCATGTTTTGGTCGGGTCGCACCTTGGCTCGTGCACTAAAAGGTTGTTACTTATTCTTGGTGACATAGTTATACTATAGGTATCAAAACTCACAATCAAATATATTAGGGTGCAACGGGGTAGGAACTAACAATCAATATTCATTTGGATAGAGATCACCTTTATCTCTATATGCTTCAAGATAACACCCTAATTACATTCTTTATAACTCAGAAGCCCAATTGGAAGATAATAGAATCTTCCATACGTTGCTCAATTAGATTATCGTTGCACTAGACATACAACAAATCTTTAGCGAGCTTCTACAATTGTACATGTAACATCATTTACTGAACAACCTCCTTTGTTGTTGTATGAGTCTCCACTAGGACTCATTGTCTTCAGTAAAAATGCGGGTCATCTCGGTGAAGGAAGAGCTGCATCATTACTTAACATTGAAACAACTACCGACATGGTTGGCCGGTCAGTCGCAAATTCTTGCACACACAGGAGTGCGATTTGAATGCACCTTATTATTTCACTAACAAGGTAAGATTCACCTATAGATGAATCAATGATTTCCACAGCTCTACCTTCTTTCCACAACTTCCAAACCTGAAAATAGTTTGGTCATTATCAAGTTAGCATTATAAGTAGGTGTATATTATAATAGTCACTGTTTGAAAATAGACAGACTTGCACGCTTACATGTCCAATCAAATTTGAATATGGATACTTCTCATAGGAACCAGCATTCTTTTTGCCAGTAATGATTTCTAGCAATAAAACACCAAAACTATACACGTCAGACTTTATTGAAAACAGTCCTTCCATTGCATATTCCGGTGACATATAACCACTGTAGAACACAAAAATTGAATGTTAAGCTTCATTCAATAACAGTTATATTGGGTATGCTTGCCACAAGCTATTTGTACTTCCTTTAGTGTTTGTTAAGAGTTTGATAACACATAGACCAAAAAGTTATTCTGAGATTTTCTAATTTTAGGGGAAACTTACTATGTTCCAACCACACGTTTTGTATTTGCTTCAGTTTGCTCCCCTCTAAATATTCTAGCCATACCAAAATCTGCAATCTTTGGGTTCAAAGAATTATCCAATAGAACATTACTGGCCTTTAGATCTCTATGGATAATTTTTAGTCTTGAATCTTCATGAAGATATAATAAGCCTCTAGCAATCCCCGAGATAATCTCGAAGCGTCTTGTCCAACTTAAAAGTGCTCTCCTTGTTTCATCTGGATAGAGTAAGAAATATAGAGTAACTAATTACTC
Organism: Rosa chinensis; assembly: GCF_002994745.2. Classification (NCBI taxonomy): domain Eukaryota; kingdom Viridiplantae; phylum Streptophyta; class Magnoliopsida; order Rosales; family Rosaceae; genus Rosa; species Rosa chinensis. The sequence goes on from NC_037092.1 coordinate 29,798,872, forward strand.
TTGCTTGCTTGAAGAAACTTACAAATAATAATTGTAGATATATATAACAAAGAAAGACTTACTAAAGATGAAAGAGTCCAAACTTTTGTTTGGCAAGTATTCATAGATTAGAATCTTCTCTTCACCTTCAAAACAACAACCTAAAATCTTAACAAGGTTTCTATGTTGGAGTTTTGCAATCAGAAGAACTTCATTCTTAAACTCTTCAACTCCTTGGCCAGAAAACTTGGATAGTCTTTTTACGGCTATTTCTTTTCCATCGTAAAGTATCCCCTGAAATTTGAATTTGAGAAATCAAAGAGAGTAGCTGACGCAACGTATGAACCAATTTATTTATTTATTTTTATTTCATATATACATTATAACAAGGGGAGCTACCTTATAAACGGGGCCAAACCCTCCTTCTCCAAGCTTGTTTTCAATGGAGAAATTGTTTGTGGCGTTGGCTATGGTGTTTAGATGAAATAATAGTAACTCCGAGTTTATTATACTATCATCAAGAACTAATCTACCAGTAGCTTCTTCGAAGTAGGTTGACCGAGCAGTAAGTTCAAATGAATATTTATTTTGCCTACGCTTACCTATTATCAAACACAAAAAAAGTAAGTTCAAATGAATATTTATTTTGCCTACGCTTTCCATATTCATAGCTTGAGATAGTCAAGCTTAGTTAGCAACATGAGATGATATTTCATAATGCAAAACTGGGGAGTTTACATAAAAGTGAGGTGAAAAATGTTGATAAATGAATAGAAGGCAAGATCTAGTTTATTTACCTTTCATCTTCATCCTTACCAACCAATAAAGGGTAAGTAAGAGAATAAAAACTGTGACAGATCCAAGTGAAATTGCCAGCCTTGCCTTCTTGCTAAGAGAACCACCTAACTTTGCATATTGAGCTACGAAGGTATGAAATAAGTAAATACCCAAAATCCAAAGTACCGGAAAAAAAAAATCCAAAGACCTGAAAATTAGGAAATCATCAGATTTGGTGATTATTGAAATTTTATGGTTTAGAGGCAGAGAGGAACATTACAATAATGGTCGCAGTGGTTTTGATGGCAGCTTGGATGTTGGCGATAACGGCTGTTGGAGGATAGAGTTGGCTAGGTTCCTTGTTGGGTCTGGTTTAGTTATTGACTTTTTGGGTTGATGTTGTTGATGTTAGGCCTGTAAGTTCTTCTCTTTATCTATCTATATATCTATCTGAGTCATGTTCTGGTGCAATTAATTAGTAGTCAGTTGTGTACAACTACCCAACTGACGTTTGATGTAGATCCAAGAATGGAAAATAATTAATATATAAGCACTTGAACTGCCTTATTATTTTTCATCACTATTAAGCACGACTGAGCATAGAAATCAACTGACCAATTGAGCAGGTCGCTATCTATAGTTCTATAATATAAAGGGGACCAGTTGAGCAGGACTGCTATCTATAGTTTATAATATAAAAGGAAGTGCTTAGACTTCTCCAAAATATAGATTGAGCAAAACATCCTTTAGTCTAGAAAATATAATCTCATAATCAAAGCATATTAATAGTTATTCTAATAAAACTAAAAAGGCACAAAAAGCATAAATACAATTTTTTTTTTTTAAAGACCTACACCAAATCGCGCCCACATGCATTTCATGAGTATGAAGGTAGCGTAAATGAAAATGACCCCTCCTATTCCTAAGTATGTGGTTTGAAGAATTACGATATTACCACAATTAAATTGAGTATGGATTGTTAAATTGGAGCTACTCAAATAAGGAATAATTTTTTAGAGAATGTGAGGTACAAATGCATCTGACGGCTACGGGTAAATACAAGTTTTAAGTTATTATAATTTCAGTATTTAAATTTAATACATGTGGTTGAGATCCACTTGTCTCTCACATTCCCTTAAAACTGACCCTTAAGTGAGCAAACCTAAATGTTAAATACTCCAAATTCACTATTTTTCTATGTTTGTTTAGACGACCACATTTAGCTCTAGCTAGTGAAGTATTATAAACATAAAGAACGTACCTAAAGAAGTTACATCGACTCGAACATATAAATCTTGACCAATATCGGAGAAAGTCCTCATGTCCATCAAGTCCCCGTGCCATGTCACACACCCAATCCCACCTCCCCGATCATCTGCACTCGTGTAAGCTGTGCAAGAACAATCCATCAAGCAATTTTGTTTGCACTCTTCCAAACTCATACTCATGTTCACATATGCCGTAGATGAGTCCGGTATTTTTACACGCGCCACCTTCACGAACCCTTCTCCATTTTGACATGTGGATGCTCCCGCTTTCCTAATGCATCCACTCTCACCAACACTCAAACTAGGTGATTTGGATTCGAACCCAGGTAGGCACGTGCAAGCCAACTTATAGTCCTTCTCTGAGTCACAGTTAGTATTTGGACCACACTGTCCATAGTAATCACACCACTCAGTTGGGTGGGAGTAGAATTTGATCCATTGATCATTCCACACGAACACTTGTAATATTCCTGATTCATCTATCACCACCCTTGTGATCAATGAGTCCTTAGCAATAGCAAACACTAAGGATATCTCGTCTTCATTGTTGACAAAACTTGCATTGTAGAAGGTAGCCGTCATTACAGGTAGAGCGTTCAATTTGTCCCCGATCCAAGGGCCGGTCCGCCACAATGCTTCTCTACCTTTGCGCAGAAAAAACTGCGGAAACCCCATGGGGTCTATCCCATATGTACAACTCCCGGTTCCAGGGTCATCTTTTGACTTCCAAGATGTTAGGTGCCACTCCAACCCAGACCGCCGGTTCAGCCCTATCTTCATAAAGGAAAGCAATGTATCTGAGGGGTAATCGAAGGCTTCCCACACAACTCTTTTGCTACCATTCTCAAGTAAAACAAGATTTCCAGTATCCAAAAGTTTGGCTATAAAATTGTATGGTGAAGAGAGAGTAACGTTTGCGGACCAAAGAGGGGTACTTGGGTCCTTTCCATGTATGACAAGGCCTCCATCACCATTGATCGATAGCACTCCATAGGAATCATTGACTGGGTTGTCTCTGTTCGCAACCCAGACAATGGTTTGCTCTGGAACTTTGTTATACCAAACTCCAACATAGCGGTGCTGAGGATTTCCAGGGCTCCTAGTGCAAAGATTTGCGTGCTAGAGACTAAAATGTCACCATCTTTGATGGGAAGGTTTGGCTTAAGGGCGTCAAGGGAAAGCTGGCAAATGCTAGAGGGGAGAAGAAGGAAGAGAAGTAATATCTTGATAAACGCTTTGATACTGGAACTCATGGTTAGTTTTTCTCAGTGAAACTTTTTGCTTTGGCTATTTCTATTTGCGCATCACTTATTTCCATTGGACTGAATTTATGTAGTCTATCCAATTGACTAGTGATTAGAGAGCCCTTAACCACAAGTTTGAGTACAATAATTCTGACATATCGCCCCCCAGATTAGAATTCTAGGGACGAGACTAGGTAGACTTTTATTAAGTGTTGGGTCTGCAGGAAGAAAAATGTGCACAAACCTTATTTGAAAAATTACAAGTTGTTTAAGGATATGTGTATTGAGAGAAATTGATGAGAGAATTGTGTGTATTATTATTGAGAATAGGAGCCCTATATATAGGGATTACAAAGTGCTAGTTCTAATGTTACAAGGAATACCAATCCGTGTAGGATTGGGAAATCTAGAACCTTCTCTCCTATTGCTACTCCTAGTTTGATAAGGCACACTAAATCGATATTCCTTCAACACTCCCCCTTGTGCCGCTTCAAACTTGGTGGTGACGCTTTATCCGTTGCCTCGTTAAAAACCTTGCCAGGTAACAAAAACCCTGTGGGATAAAAATAACCCTGGTCGAAGGACAAAAAGAGCACAACACGTCCTTCATTCTTCGAGATCGAACATGTAGACATCATAACTCCCCTGATGTCGATATCTCCCCCTGATTGCTACAATCGTGGGAGTTCGGATAACTTTCTCAATCCGATGCTCTTCACATGTTTCTCGAAGGTGGATTTAGGTAACGACTTAGTGAATAAGTCCGCTACATTATCCTCTGATCGGATTTGATTCACTTCAATCTTTAGAATTGATTGTTGTTGCTGATTATAAAAGAACTTAGGCGATATATGCTTGGTGTTGTCGCCCTTGATGAAACCTAACTTCATTTGTTCAATACAAGCTGCATTATCCTCATAAATGCATGTAGGTTCATCTGTGGTAGACTTCAAACCACAACTTCCTTGAATGTGTCGAATTACAGACCTTAGCCATACACATTCACGTACAGCTTCATGTAGAGCAATAATCTCTGCATGATTTGAGGAAGTAGCAACAAGGGTCTGTTTTGTAGACCTCCAAGATATCGGAGTGCTTCCCATGGTAAAGACATAACCCGTTTGGGAGCGACCTTTGTGAGGGTCAGAGAGGTACCCTGCATCAGCAAAACCCATCAAGACATCATTGTCGTTTGATGAAGGGGGATAGGGTGAGGCCGGCCACCCCTTGTGGTGGTGATGACGTTGGCGGCAACATGGCTGGCCACCTTGTCATGGTGGACGGTGGCTCCATGCCTAATGGGGTCCGATCCCATTCTTCCGTCATTCCTCTTCTCTTTGTAGGGATAAAATAGGCCCATATCAATCGTACCTCTTAGGTATTGAAAGATTGTCTTCACACCAATCCAATGGCGACGTGTTGGCGCAGAGCTATGTCTAGCTAACAAGTTCACTGCGAATGAGATGTCTGGTCTTGTGCATTTGAGCTAAGTACAATAATGCGCCTATTGCACCTAAATATGGCACATCTGCCTCTAGTAGCTCTTCGTCCTCATCCTTTGGACGAAACGGATCTTTTCCTGGCTCAAGACTACGACCGATCATGAGAGTACTCACAGGCTTTGCTTTATCTTCATTAAAGCGCCTTAAGATTTTCTGAGTATATGCAGACTGATGGATCAAAATGCCATCACTACGGTGCTCGAGTTCTAAACCGAGACAAAACTGTGTTTTCCCAAGATCTTTCATCTCAAATTCAGATTTCAAGTATTTAGCAGTTTCCTTCAACTCATCTAGAGTTCCAATTAGGTTCATGTCATCGACATAAACTGCTACGATTGCAAATCCAGAACTTGTTCTTTTAATGAACACGCATGGGAATATTTCTTTGTTAATATATCCCTTCCCAATCAAGTAGTCACTTAGATGGTTATACCACATCCGTCCGGATTGTTTTAATCCATATAGTGAGCGTTTTAATCTTATTGAAAACGCGCTCCGTGGTTTAGAGCCACTTGATTTGGGTAATTGAAGTCCATCTGGAACCTTCATATATATCTCTGAATCTAGATCCCCATAGAGATATGCTGTAACCACATCCATAAGCTGCATGTCAAGTTTTTCGGAAACTACCAAACTGACAAGGTAGCGGAACGTTATAACGTCCATTACGGGAGAATATGTCTCCTCGTAGTCGATTCCAGGGCGTTGTGAGAAATCTTGCGCCACAAGGCGGGCTTTATATCTTACCACCTCATTTTTCTCATTACGCTTTCTAACAAAGATCCATTTATGGCCAACAGGCTTTACATTTGGGGGTGTCTGCGTTACAGGCCCAAATACCTGTCTCTTTGTTAGTGAATCCAATTCAACCTGGATCGCATCTTTCCATTTAGGCCAATCTGCTCTTCGTTGACATTCTTCAACAGAGCGAGGTTCGATATCATCATATTCTATAATTCCTTTTGCAATATGATATGCAAATGCATCATCAATCGCCATAGAATTTCTATCCATCATCTCATGTACACTAGTGTAATTTATGGAGATCTCTCTATTCTCTGGAGTTGGTTGTGACATTGGAGCGTCCCCCAATGATGTCTCTTGGACATAACCATAATCCGGAATATTCTCATGAGATGGATTATTTACATCGATGATTAATGGATTATTTTGTGCCAAACTCGCTTTCTTTCTTGGGCGAGAATCCATCGAACCTATGGGCCTCCCGCGCTTCCTGGAAGGAGCCGTGGGCCTAGCCACAACGTCACCATCATTGAGAGATGGGACGTTGGCGCCATGCTCATGCATTCTTGAGTTGGCGTCATGTCCTCTACTTTTAGGGACATCAATCCTTGCAGGCACGTTTGCAGCAGGTATGTGTGATCTCGTCACTTTAGCGATATCAGAAAACGCATCAGGCATCGAATCTGCTACGTTCTGAAGATCGAGAATTCTCCGCACTTCAATTTCTGACTGTGCGGTTCGGGGATCAAGATGAGACAGAGTGGGGACAGACCACGACAATTCATGTCGTTCTTGTTGAACATTTATGTTCTTATCTCCCCCTAACGACGGGAAGATTGTCTCATCGAAGTGACAATCCGCAAATCTTGCGGTAAAGAGATCGCCTGTCAAGGGTTCTAAATAGCGGACAATGGTTGGAGAATCATATTCAACATAAATGCCTAATCGTCGTTGAGGACCCATTTTGGTGCGCTGTGGCGGCGCAATAGGCACATAAACTGCACACCCAAATATGCGTAAGTGTGAGACATTAGGCTCATACCCAGTCACCATCTGGGACGCAGAAAAGGGTTGAGTGGCAGTGGGCCTCAGACGAAGAAGCACAGCTGCATGCAATATTGCATAGCCCCAAGCAGAAATAGGGAGATTGGTGCGCATTACCAATGCCCTAGCGACCATTTGTAGTCGTTTAATGGCGGCTTCTGCGAGACCATTTTGGGTGTGAACATGAGGAACTGGATGTTCAACTTCTATCCCAATGGACATGCAATAATCATCAAAAGTCTTTGATGTAAACTCCCCAGCATTGTCTAATCTGATAGACTTAATAGGATGATCAGGGTGGTGAGCCCATAACTTAATTATTTGTGCTAGGAGTTTAGCAAATGCAGCGTTCCTTGTGGACAATAGCATGACATGTGACCAGCGTGTCGATGCATCAACCAACACCATAAAATATCTAAATGGTCCGCATGGTGGTTGAATAGGTCCACAAATATCACCATGGATTCTTTGCAAGAATGGTATATTTTCTTTAGTGTCCTTTACATAGGATGGTCTCGATCCTAATTTTGCTAAAGAGCAGGCTTTGCAGAACGAATGATGGGCTTTAGAGACAACCAATGAGGATTTTGGTTTAGCCATGAAGTCACAATTGACTTTAGAAGTAGAAGGAGGAGTCAAACAATGATCCATGGCGTCAATGCCATGTTGTTGCCGTAGGGGGTAGACGGCGCCGGCCCTAAGTGGCCGGTCTTGCACAGTCTTGGCGCCGTGAGGCGCAGGTGCATCTCCTCGAACCAATATTTGGTTTTTACTTCTCTTCGTTCTGAAGAATGGATGTCCGTGTGAAGTCTTTAATATACGGATCATCATATCACGACCTAGGTGTCCCAGACGGTCATGCCAAAGCCTATATGTGTCAGAATCCCATAAATCATCTCTCATAACATGATTGGATTCAATTATGCGAATAGTGGTTGCGTACAACCCACTAGATCGACACATAAGTTTCTCTAAGACTCTTTTACGTCCGTAGTCATTAGAGGTGTTGCAAAGGAACTCTTGTCCATTCTCACAATGCGTTTCCGCATGAAAACCATTGGCTCTTATATATTTGAAGTAATAAATTTCGAAAAATATGTCCATGACATGAGATAAAATAAATCGATACTTTATTAATAATAGCCAATGATTACATCAAAGTTTCGTGACCATAATCTAATCCAAAGAAAAATCAAACATTAGACAAATTGTAGTCACTCAATTCGTTCGGTAATTCCAATTAAATATGACCAGGGAAGTAGAGAGAGATGTCGGTGGAGCAAAGCTCTCTTAAGTACCACTAATCTTAATTACTTTCCTGGACATCATACTTAATTGAGTACGCCTAGAGGAAAAGAGATAATCCAATAAGTCATTTTATTGATTAAGGCATAATTGCCATTACATAATTCTTGGAAATTAAAAGACTATTCTAAATAAAAATCTGCGGCATTCTATCTTCATCGCCAGATTTAAAGTCTTTTATAGCTCGATGTATTACCATTGATCAGGTACTCCATAAAATATCATGAAGAGGATGCTCTCTTGATTGAGGTGTATTGACACAATACATATGGTCCCTAGAACCAATGGCGTTGGAATAGTGCAATCATGGCCAAAAATGGCGCCATGGTGTCCAACCCTATACCCTCAACGTCATGACTCCTATGGTCATGTTAGGGTTTTCTCAATCAATTTGTTATTTTGTGTTTTTCCACAAGCATGCATAAATAATATGATGCAGAGAGCCTCCGAACAATATTTCATAACTCTTTCAAAGTTATAGTGAAGCAGATATTATTCCATCGTGCTTCTATGTTCGGAAAGTTGTGAATGTTACTAAAACGTTCACTAGGCGCAACCCAAAGGTTGTTAGCGTTATCCTCATTCATGTACTCAAACTGGAGGGCCATCTTCATGTGGCGCTTCATCAGGGTAAATGCCCTGGAATTTTCTATCTCAGTTTGTGAGTCTTGAGCGGTTCCTTTAGAACAGGGCTCTTGGATTGTAGGCAAATAAATATCCCGTGCCCGTTGAATCCAATGGAGTAAAATCGAGCTCGTTCAAGTCTTACATCCTGAAAGGAAAGCAAGAACGTATTAGTTTCGGAGTCAATGCTTCCACGAAAACTAATATAAGATTTCTGAGCCTTAATGCTACCAAGAAATCGATTTCCAAGAATATTTGGATTAGACCGAAACAATGATGTTTAAATGGTCAAAATCTATGCTCACGAACGCTCTTAGTTCGTTAAATCGATGCTTACGGACGCTCTTAGTCCGAAGTCTTACGAACGCTCTTAGTTCGTTAATTGCGTGAATCCCCACGATTCCGCTTTTCAAGAATCGAACCCACGTTATAAGAAAGGTGGGATGTAGAAGAAGGGAGGTTTTCAAGTCCCCGAGAAAAGAAGAAATATTTAAATTTCGAATTATAGGAACTTCAAAACTTACTCTTTTGAATACTTACTTGTTGAAAATTCGGAGCAGATTCTGTTCTGAACAGCTTGTACTTCGATTGGTGTACAGATCTCAATATAACTCCGATAAGGCTGAAATTCGGAGTTAGATGGAAGAGACAGAGACGAACAACTTTGATGAATAAAGTTTTTCGATCTGAGCTTCCGAACTAGACGTTTCGAGGCTTGCAAGAAGACGGATGTGCACAGGAACGGGAAAAAGATGCAGTGGGTGTGCGTTGGCTTGTTTGCGCAGCAGTGATGCTTCGATGGCAGCAGGCTGGAATGCAGGGCTGTAGGAAGGGGGGCAGCAGGGGCTGCTGTGCAAGGTTGCAAGTGCACGGGCGTGCGGGCTGCAGCGAAGGCTCGGCTAGCTCGGGCTAGGGGCTGCTTTGTGAATGAGTTTTGGTTTTCTGTTTTCTGGTTAGAGTCGTGCTGATAACGTGTTTAAGGATATGTGTATTGAGAGAAATTGATGAGAGAATTGTGTGTATTATTATTGAGAATAGGAGCCCTATATATAGGGATTACAAAGTGCTAGTTCTAATGTTACAAGGAATACCAATCCGTGTAGGATTGGGAAATCTAGAACCTTCTCTCCTATTGCTACTCCTAGTTTGATAAGGCACACTAAATCGATATTCCTTCAACACAAGTGTTTATTTGACAAGTCTACTAGGCTAACATCTTGTTGTATGTGTCAAATCTAGTAATGTATTTTTGTATATTCAAGCACATTCTTACATGTTTTCAATTCTGCTCTTATAGAGCTGCTACCATAACTATCCTAACCTTCCATAACTATCGTACTAATATTACAGGTGGAAGTTTACTGATACATCATCAAGGTACAGACAAATAAGTCAAGGCATTAATGTAGTATTGACAACTTTGTCAATTGTGGAGATATGGTGATACAGAGATGATCTCTTTGTCAAGGTTAGTGTGCTTAGTGTGCTGAGCAGGCCACGTAACACTCCCCGGCCCCTCAAGTTGGGGAATAAATGCCTCGCATACACAACTTGTGTAGTGAGCTTTGGAACACTTTTCCAAAAACAGTTTTGGTCAGAATATCTGCAAGTTGATCTTCAGTAGGTACATGCGGCATGTGAATGATTTATGACTCCAACATCTTGTTGGATCATAATTCATATATATATTTGTGCCATCAAACATAGAAATTACTTGTTCTAAAAGTTTAATTTAGTGTTGACTAATCTAATTCCATGTTTTATAGAAAATCCTGACAAGAGGAGAAAAAAGTAAAATTCCGGCAAATTTTCCATGCACCAACACTTTTGGTAGCACAAGTACTTCGTGAAGCAATCCCAAAAAAATAAGAGTTTAAATGGAGAAATAAAGAGATGGACCATGAAGTATTGATTTAAATGACTAAGTTTGATCACTCCTTTGGCCAAAAATTACAAGGGAAGTCCACAGAAATCATTATGCAAAAATAGTTGCTGCAAAGCGGGAAACTGTAGTTTCAAAATCAGCTTTTCAGGAACAGTATTAGAGAGATTTTCTTGCAACCTTCCAAGTGGACTCTTTCATAAAGGGCTAGCATTCCTTGAATACATGATGTTGTTGTACAACATGAGCCCAAGATCTGGTTAGAAACATCATCAAGGCAGCAGGAATTAATGCTTAAAATAGGCTTCTTGGGAAAGCAGAAACTGTCAGCTTTTCATGAAGCTTTTTGAGAGATTTTTCTGGAAACTTACTTGGAGTTTTTCTTGAAGGTTGTTGATCATTATAGAAGACATGATGTCATAGAGTATTTTAGATAATAGGTTTTACTTGTTGATCATATTATATTTTAGATAATAGGCATCCCTTGCACACTTTCTCTCCCATGCTTGTCAATCACCTTGACTTTGGTGACCCAAAACCACTCCAACACTCTTCATTTTCTTGCTTCCCAATCTCATGCAAAATAAAGAGCTAGCTGCTCCTCTCTTCTCCCTTAGCTATATTTTTCTACTCTACTCTCCTTAATAGCTCATCATTTCCTACTTTAACATTCACCATCACTCCCACACTCTTTTCCCTTATTTTTAGGATCTATTACCACTCTCATGCTCTACCTCCATGCTTCTTACAAGGCTATGGCTGTTTTCTTTGATTTCTAATCACTATTTCACACATCTCTGTGCATCTATTTAAGCATCTCATCTTCCTACAAGTTTCCCAACACTCCATTACCCATAACACCCATTACATCTTCTTTCTTTCTATCTCCACCACAAAACCTCCATCTCCACCTCCTAAAACCCAAATCCATAATAGTCATAATCCATACTACCTCCATCACCACCACCATTTCTTATCCTCTATCTCCATTAACACCACCACCACTACATCAATTCTCCACTGTCTTTTCTATCATCACTTTCTCTATCTACTCCACCTATTTACACAATGCATAATTCAAGCTTCACTCTCTTTTATCATCAACAATAAATTCTCTATAAACAACATGGTTCTACTCGGTAAAAAATTGGAGCAATGATCGTTTTAACTAATATGTGTTTATCAAATCCAAGCAAGCTTAAGCTCAAGCTCGTCACGCCAAGTGAAGCTCAAACACTAGTAATTAAGCTCAATCAAGGACTTATCTGGAAATCTGGAATGAACCAAAACTATTTTAGACCAACAGATGCCATCAGTTTAGCCGTGACATTGACCAGGTCCAACACGCATAAGACAGGGAAGATGAAACTGTAAGGCAAAACATTTTGGTGAGGGTGGAATCAGGAATGGCGTCGAGTATGGTGAAATTCCTAATCAACTCATCGTCTGCCTCGTTAGAAGTCACACCGCCAAATGGATGCAGGTTTCTTTTCTCAGCTTTACCCAATTGTTTTTTTCTTTTTTCTTTTAAGTATTGCAATGATTTACAGTCATCTATATTTCGCTTTTCGAATTCAATTATGCCTAAAAGGGCATAGCTTGTGGGTGTTGTCATCTTAGCTTTACAATAATGAGTGTTCTGCATAAGAGAATAGGTTCCCCCTTCTTCTTCTTCTTCTTTCACGCTTTTGCACCTTTTTGTTTGCTTCTGATTTTGTCTTATTTTCCGATACCTTATTTGGTTGCCGATGAGGAAAATTGAAACGGGGTGTTTATGTGTTCAGAGTGCTTGTAGTATGAGGCTAGCGAGGATGGAGGATACGGTGGAGCTACTGGAGAAAAGCTAGCGTTGGAAATTTCGAAGATGAGCTTAGAGGAGGCACTCACTCTCGCTCGTGCTTTCAGCCATTACCTCAATTTGATGGGCATTGCTAATGCTCATCACAGGTCACTCAATGACTTGATCTCTCTGTTTTATTTTAATTTTTTATACTAAATTTTTTGTTTTATGAAAAAAAAAAAGGGTTAAATTTCATATATGTGCCTGTGTGTATTTATACTTGTTTGGAAATGAAATAGGAAGCACCAAAGCTTGAGGAAATAGTAGTGTCTATCAAGGATTGACTTCTAACTTTGGTTCTACAGCTAAAATTGTGACATTCTTAGCTGCCGAAAAGATTACATGAAAAAACAAAAATTGGTTGAAATTGTTTCAGCTGTGAATTTTATAAGCATTTTGGTGAATATAGATAAAATGTTGATTTGTGCAGGGTTCATAGACAAAAGAATGTGGCATCCCTATCAAAATCTTGTGGTGATATTTTTAATCAGCTTCTGCAGCGTGGTGTTTCCCCAGACCAGCTTTACGATACCATTTGCAAGCAGGTTGGTTCTTTTCCTCTATCCTTTGTCTTGATTTGTATGCCTAGACAAAAAATAGTGGGGAAAATATGTCACATGTTTAGGTTTCTGTAAAAGATAAAACTGAACCAATTAAATGATCTTGTTTTAATGAGCTCAAGTTGTTGCTTCATTGATGTTGCCTCGTTTTATCAGCACACTGTTGAACATAAGATGTGTGTGTGTATTTCTACTGTTGTTGAGTCATTTAGATGTCTTGTTCTCAACCTTAAATTCTTCTTGCTGCAGGAGGTCGAGATTGTTCTTACTGCACATCCTAGTGTGCTTTCATGCTTTAACATTCATTTTTACCAAGCTCTAAACATTATATCATGACATAGCAAACACACATACTCAAAGTGGTAAAGTCTAAGCATCTGCATTCAATGCAGACATATTAAAGAAAATTGCATCACATAATATTATAACATCAATTCATACAAGATTGGCTAGGGCTTTCAACCCTAGCCCCAACAAAGTACTACTCACTCATAATTACATATACTAACTTCATAATAAAATTAAACACCAAAATATAATCTAGAGTAAAAGGGATAGAGTTGGCTTAGTGGTGTGTTGGATGGTCCCCAAGCTCACATCTTGGTGGTGATTCCCTCTCCTTCTTGCTCTTGAAGATTTGATGATAAAAGATAGCGAAGTTTGTATTATGTATTGTGTGAATAGGTGGAGTAGATGGAGAAAATGATGATAGAAAAGAGAGTACAGAAATAATGCAGTAGTGGTGTTAATGGAGGTAGAGGATAAGAAATTGTGGTGGTGATGGAGAAGATAGATTAGTATGGATAGTATAGGTTTGGATTTTGGGAGGTGAAGATGGAGATTTTGTGGCGGAGATAGAGAGAAAGAAGATGCAATGGGGTGGTATGGGTGATGGCTCTTCCTTGTGAGAAGAGATGCTCAAATAGATGAAGATAGAAGTGTGAAAATGATGATGAGAAGTTAAGATAGCAGCTCAAGCATTGTAAGAAGCATGGAGGTGGAGTATGAGAGTGGTAATAGATCCTAAAAATAAGGGAAAATGGTATGGAAGAGATAGAGTGAAAAAAGGAAGTAATGATGAGCTATTAAAAGAGTAGAGTAGATATATATGGCTAAGAGAGAAGAAAGGAGCAGCTAACTCTCTTTATTGTGCATGGAAGCATAAAAATGAAGAGTGTTAGAGTAGGTTTGGGTCACCAAAGTCAAGGTGACAAGCATGGGAGTGAAAGTGTGCAAGGGATGCCTATTATCCAAAATAAAATATGATGGATTAATCTTACATAATCTTGTAAGATTCTTCTAGGACTTTCCTTGATAATCTCAGCATTATAAACCTTCCAAAAATGCACAGCAAAACTGTCCAAAAAGGATTATCGTACAAGTTACCCTTATTTGACTAGGATTAGTTTTCTGCTTCTGAAGCTTCTTTCTTGGACTAGGTTTGACTTGTTATTACCATGTTTCTGGATAGTTCTCGACTTATCCATGATCTATGACATCATATCTTTAAGAATGATCAATAACCTTCTAGAAAAATTCCAAGTAAGTAGCCGTAAAAGATCTCCCAAAAAGCTTCGTGAAAAGCTTATAGTTTCTGCCTTATCGGGAAGCCTATTTTGCACTTGATTTACTGCTGCCTTGTTAATCATTCTGACCAGTTATTTGGCTCATGTTTAAGTACAACATCATATCTTTAAGAAATACTAGCACTTTCTGTAAAGGTGCAGTTGGAAGAATGCAAGAAAGGCTCTCCAAAAATGTTCCCGAAAAGTTGATCCTGAAACTGCAGTTTTCTGCTTTGCAACAACTGTTTTGCATAACTATTTCCGTGGACTTCCCTTGTAATTTCCTGCCAAAAAAGTTATCAAAGGTAGTCCTTTGCATCAGTACTTCATGATCCATGGCTTGATTTCTCTATTTAAGCTCCTATTTTTCTGGGATTGCTTCACGAAGTACTTGTACAGCCAAAAGTGTTGATGCATGGAAAATTCACTGGAATTTCACTTTTTCTTCTCTTTTCAAGATTTTCTACAAAATATGGAATTAGATTAGTCAACACTAAATTGGACTTATTGTTATCAACTAGCACTCTAGCATAATATTAAGAGTCTTTCAAAACCTAGCCACTTCTTTGCTCTGCTAGGGTTTACGAAGACTATCTTCGAAAAACCTTGTTCCTTCAATCATGACAGATCCAATCTCCAGCCTTGTAGCTGCATTTACTCTTAATGATAATGCTCATGTCGATCTTAGCTTAGCCGAGGAAGCGGCGCTGCAGGACTCTCACCATTACATGGTGGGACAATTGCTTACTCAGAAGCCAAATCTGGCTGGATTCATTGGATCGATGCCCACCATATGGCACATGAAGGGGGGGTCTTTCCATCAAAGCTGTGGGGACTCGGTTTGTTTTCCAGTTTGATCGGGAAGAAGATCGAAATCATTATCTGCACGGAGGCCTATGGTTTTACCATAACACTATGCTGCTCTTAGCCCCGTATGATGGGATTGCTGATGTGGATTCAATCCCTCTTCATTCTCTAGAGTTGTGGATTACTGTTCGAGGGCTTCCTCCGACACTTCAGAACAAGCTATCCCTCTCCATGATCGGATCTGCTATTGGTAGGGTTTTGAGGCTTGACACTGTAGCCTTGAAGCGAAAGGATGTGGAACAGAGGATCAGGATGGTTATTGACACTAGGAGAAGGTTTAGGGTTTTCAGAAGTTTTTCTTTCTCCTCCTCGGTTGAAGTGGATGTCACAATCTAATATGAGAAAGTCCAGGGGCTTTGTTGTGACTGTGGGTTGTTTGATCACCTAATGGAGGGTTGTGATCGTCTATTCATCAAGGAGGAGGAAGCCCACAAATCTGCTACAGTTGTGGATGCTATGGCGGGGTTGACTCTCTTCAATTCTACTGGGACTTCTAGGGGTCGGACTGGTATGGTGCAAAGAGATACGGATGTTAGGGCTGGGTTCCTGTCTCCGAAGGTGGCTGAACATGCGGCAGAGCAACATGGTCAAGTAGTTTTCTTCTCGGAACACCTCAATTATGGACTGAAGGCTGCGGGTCTGCTTCAAACTTTGGTGTAATCGGGACCATCGGTGGAACCGAAACGTAGTCTGGTTAGCTGTATGCTTAATGGATCACCTGGGGATTGGTTCTTATAAGCATGCAAACAATGAGGCCTTTAGCTGCCATCGTTTGAGACTATCAAGACATAGGATGCTTCTGTTGTTATCAGTGGCCAAAAGTGTGGTGTTAATCTTTCTCTTGTGCGTCCTGGCAAGAAGGTACTAGCCCTAGCTTCTCCTACTATGGATGGGATTGGGAATCTATCCCTGGCTCTACCTCAGAAGGATGATCGCCTGATCATTTTGCCACAAAAGAATAAGGTAGGTCGCCCCAAGGGATCAAAGAATAAGATTAAAGGGTCTGCGGAGAAGGATGCTCGAGTCAAAGTGAAAGGACGGAAGCGTTTTCTGAAGCTTCTTGAGGAGGAGGAGGAGGGGACTGATTCCTCTCCGGGGAAGGAAAAAACTACTCAAGCTGATGAGGTGATGACTACAGTTGTGGGGAAAGCTTCAAGTGAAGAGGTGATTACTTCAATTGCTGTGATGGGGAAGCCTGAAGGTGAGCAGGTTTTGATGGAGGAGATGGAGGTGAATACGACAATTAGAGAGGGCCAACTTCCAATTGGGGAGGTGAAAACCTCAAACTATGGGAAGTGTGGCTTTAGCTTCTGCTTGAGTGGAAGGAACCGGCAAACAACAAGTGATTTCGTAGGTAGTTTTATTTAAATTCGGAGTTTATTTGTTGTTTGTTTTTGTGCTTCATGGTTAAAAGGTGGGTGTGCTAGGGTTGTACTTAGAGGTATAACTCTTTTTGGGTGTGCTTGTTGGGTGTACTCTGTGTAATGGCTTTTTCTGACGGCCCTATGGGCAGGCCATTATTGTACTGCTTGTTCAAATGAGTAATGAGATTGACCTCTTCAACTCAAAAAAAAAAAAACACTAAATTGGACTTTTAGAACGAGTAATTTTCATGTTTTAGGGCGCACACACACACACACACACACACACACACACACACATATATATATATATATATATATATTATGATCCAACAATCATTGTTTATTTGACCAAAAGAAAATTGAATCTGAATAGCTAATGCAAAACAATGGTAGTCATTTGACTTCTTTCGGTAACTCCAAAATAAATATGACCAGATGAGTACAGAGATGTCGGTGGAGGAAAGCTCGCTTAAGTACCACTTATCTCAAAACCTTCATAGACATCATACTTACTTTGGATGAGCCTAGTTGAAGAAAAATTAAACCATTGGCATTTACTACAAATAATATATGGCAAGTGCATATTACATCTCTTGGAAAAATAAAGACTTTATTCAAAATCGCCAATCTCTTGATCTTGGCTTGATTTGAAGTCTTCAACTCTTAGTTCTAGATCACCTTCTTGATCTTCTTGTTCTACATAGTGAGCTTATCTTGCTTCACAATATGCTTTGTAGGTAGTGGCAATACTCTCACGAGCTCTACAAATGTGTGCCCAATGACTGGATACTCCACATCGAGAACATGCATCTTTGTGCTTAGGCTCCCTTGAGTTAGGTGCTTTAAAAGCGTTATTAGGATGGCTCTTAGTGTTGGTGGATACGACCAACATGGCCAGAGGCGTTGCCTCCTCTCTATTTCCACGTTGACCTCTTCAGTTCCGTGTCCACCTATTTTGGTGGTTACCTTCCTCATTAGAGCGAGAATATGTACCAAAACGTCCAGAATTGTCCCTAAATTTAGGGTTTCGCTCTTGGCGCCCTCCCTTAGGGGCACGACTATAATTAGACTCTACAATAGGCTCTGTTCCCACTGATCTCAAATTATAGTTCTTCATAAGGATGTTGTCATGCTTTTTAGTGACATTCATAGCTCTAATGAGCTCATGAAACCTTGTGATCTGTCAGATAGTAACATCAATTTGATAATTTTTAGCAACCATCAAAGCATGGATGGGGGAGGTAGAGAAAGTCCTCTCAATCAACATCGCATCTATGAAATTTTTTCCACATAATTTCATTAAGAATTTAATGCAAAGTGCGACCAAGTTGTAGTCAATAACTGACTTGAAATCACAGAAGCAGAGATTATGCCATCCCACTTCTAGGTCAGGAACCAGAGAGTCACGGACATTGCCAAAGCGTTCTTTGAGTGAGATTCACAGCCTTTTGGGGTCTTCTTCATTCATATACTTGTACTGGAGCGAATTATCCATATGACGAGTCATTAGGATGACGGCTTTTGCCTTATTTGCTTCCAAGGCTACTTCATTTGCTTCCGAAGTTTGAGCTTACTCAACAATTAGCACATCCTGGCTAGGCTCAAGAATCGTATCCAGGATTTCGTGGGCCTTGAGATGTTAGTGGACATCACAATCTCACTTGCGATATCCAGAGCTCGTTGTCCCTAATAGAGCAAAGTCCAGTTTGTTCAGGTTATTCATCCTGAAAAGGAACAAGAAAAGGGTTAGTTTCGGAGCAAAAATGCTACCATGAAAACAAAATAAATTTATGAACATAATCGCTCCCAAGAAATTATGAATTTTTTAGAGTAATTACTCCCAAGAAATGCAATTCCAAGAGATCATGGATTAGATCGAAATAATGATGTAAATGGTCAATCATAAATTCTCTAGAAACTCTAAGTTTGGAGATCTCAACAAACTCTAAGTTTGGAGATAGCACGAACCCCCACAGTTTGGCTTAGTCTTCCCACAAAAGAAGAAATGGGACATAGAAGAAGGGATGTTGGAAGTCTCTGAGAAAAGGAAGAGAAATTGAAAAAACTCAAAAAAGGGGAATTTTTAGAAAAATTTACCACGAAATAGGGTTGCCTGAAAAGTAGCAGGAAAAAGCCACCGGAGATCGCTGGTGGCTGGCGATGGCTGGTAGTGAGGTTAACTTGCTTGCAGGAGCTAGTGAGCATGTTTACATGCTGGTGTGTGCTCGAGGGGCTGGTAGAGTGCGCTGATGCGTGCATGAGGGGCTGCTGGCATGCATTGATGCGCTGCAGTGAGGGGATATGCATGGAGCTGATGTGCAGGAGCGCCAAGGGTGCTGGGCGTGCGTGGTCGAGGCTAGCAGGCGCGAGGGTGTTGTGCTGTCGAGGCGAAGCGAGGCTAACAGCACCTGGGGTGAGGTGAGACTAGCAAGCGCAGAGGCTCGCGCAGGTACCGGTATAAAGCTGAAGCGAGGCAAACCAGACCAGTTCGGAACTTCCGGTGGCTAGTTCAGGGCTTTTTCGGCCTATTCTGGATGCCTAGGATCAAGATCTTCAAGGTATGCGGTGGAGACAGCTAGGATTTCAAGTTTACGAATTTAGGGTTTCAGGGTTAGGGCTTCGTGCTGATAACGTGTTTTCGGGAATCAGAAATTGGGAGAGAATGAGTTGTGCTTTCATTGATAATAGGGGCCTGTTTATATAGAGGACTACAACCAGAGAATATGAGTCTTACATGTAAACTGAATCATATAATAAATAAGATATCTCCGAGAATATTTGTAAGACTAACCCTATTACAACTTGGAAAGTCACTAGAGTTTGGGCCAGACACATAAATTAGATGTCCTTAAACATAATTAAGGTTACTCCAAGAATTTAACATTAGAGTATTGATCAGCAGATTCTGTTACTAAAAAGTAAAAGGAGATGCGAAAGTGTAGGAGATCAAATAAGAAGAATTTGAGATATGAATAGAAAAACTCATATATAGTATAAAAGGATTAAATACTTGTTATTCCCGGAACGTACTTTGCTCCGTAAAATAGTTCAGTTCCTCACCTTTCAAATTAAACAGTTTAGTCCTTATTCTCTCTAATTCTCACACTATATGTCCAAAGTGTCTACTATACCCCTCACTTCATCTTTTTTCTATTTTTTTTATTACTTTTCTCGCTCTTTTTATTTCTTATTTTTTCCGCTTCTCTCTCTCTCTCTCTCAGCTTTCACTCTCTCCCCTCTCCAAGCAACAAGCCGATCAAAATCCGAGCCGTCTTTCAGTCAAATTCATCATCTGGGTATTCAATTTCGCCTTCTTTTTAGTCAAAATTGCCATCTACGTATTCAATTTTCTCGATCAAGAATTGGAGATTTTTGAAAAGGGCTATAAATCCATCTATGGCTACCAATTCGTGTTCTCTCTTCTGGTTAGGTGAGATCGACAACCAGTCCGACGCCACCGTCTCAATTGACTCACACATGTGAAGGGCTAGGTACCCCTAGAAGCTTCCGAAGGACTTTAGTAAATCTATCAAGGCCAGATTGATAACCAACCTCGTCAACAAGACGATTTGACTCAGATAGATGATCGGAACCAGAATGGCGAGGGGAGCTTCAAGTTCGAAAGCATGAAGATCAAATCGAAGCGAGCAATGACAATGAAGAGAGTGCGATCGAATTGGATTTCGAATTTGAAAATTGACGAGGGAGGCGATAGCCGAGAGGACAGGGAGGGATGGATGAGTGCAGTTCCTGATAAGGATAGTCCAGTGTGGGATGAGAGTCACCCCATCGACCCAATTAATTTTGGATAGTCTAAGGGATATGAAGTTTTTAACTTGTGAACAATCTGGAAACGTTTTGGATCGGTGGTGGAAGAAAGTGGAATAGTGATTTGAGTGATGGAGTAGTGATTTGAGCGGCAGCAGCGACCCTACTGTGGCCAAGGACCTCGTTGACCGAGCAGTAGACAGCGAAAGAGAATAAAAAAAATAAAAAAGAGAGAGAAAAATAATAAAAAAAGAGAGGAAGTGAGGGTATAATGGTCTTGTTGGACTTGTTGTGTGAGAATTAAAGAGAATAAGGACTATCCAGTTTAATTTAAGAGGCGAGGGGCCAAATTGTTTTCCACGGAAAAGTTTGAGGAGTAACAAGTACTTAATCCTAGTATAAATATCATCAAATAATTTTTTCACCAAAATTTGCTAATTATTTCTACAAAGCCGTAAGAAATAGAAAATATTTCTTAATAAAATGATGATGAAACTAAATTGCCAAAAGTTGAAATCTTGAAATATTCGGGTTGCATCATTCCAGAACATATTGAGCGAGTAAGGCACATGATGAATTGGTGACAGCAGCTGCACGTAGGATGGCTTCGGCTTTTGGTACTGAGGCTGCTGCTTCCCGTAGGAAGGATGAAGTTGTTGGTACAGAGGCTGTGGCTGCCGAAAGGATGGTTGATAGTGCTCGTAGCAAGGCTGCAACGTCGTCTGTCGGTAAGAATGTTGTTGTTGCTGGTAGAAAGGCTGCTGCTGCTGCTGCATACAAGGCACATTTGGTGACGATGGTCCAACTTGAGTATGAAGATGAGGCACCTGACTAGGTGTCACACAATGAACGCAACTCGGATAGGTCCCAAATCTTCTAAGATGTGTTGTACCACTATGTGAGGACTCCATCCTAAGAAAAAGAATAAGATCGGCGTTTCAAAAAATTAAAAAGAATAAGATCGATTATAGGTCCCAAATCCAATAGACTAATGCATAGATTTCATATAAATGCGACCAAAGTAAAGAGGGTACATACCTTCCATTAGGAAATGCCCATCGTTCAAGGGTAGCGCACAAAGTAAATATGGAGCTCATACCCGGTGAAAGATTGTCATCATGGATGAAAAATGCAAGGCCTTCATCATCGATTATCTCCACAGGTTGAGTAGGTAGATTTGATTTATATGCAGTCTTCATAATCAACTTATATTCATTTGGATCACTCCCACAACACCATACACTCTATCAACAAGTTCTTGATACTTAATGTCCTCTGAGATTATTATTACTTTCATTTTGCCACCAACATATGTAGAATTCACCCACTCTCCATCATGGTTAACCAAAACTCTAACTTCAATAATTCTGCTGCAAATTAGCAGATAAAGTACACCATGAATGATGAGACAATGAGAAACTAGCTAAATAACTTATGTCTATTTCATATACCCCGAACATATATAAACCCTACACGAAACCCCACTTTGCGGTTTATTATAGCTCTGGTATCCCAAACAATACAGCAATAGTAATGTGGTAGTAAAAAATTAAAGGATTAATTTCAGTTTACCCCCCTGAAGTTAGGAGTCGTCATCATGTTAGTTCCTCACTCCCTCGAGTTTCAATTTAATCAGTAACATCCTTGTACTCTCCAAATTCATCAGCTGTGTTCAATTTCTACTATTCCGTCCAATTTGGACCATTAAGTCTGACTTTTGAGGGCTAAAATGATCATTTCAAGACAAAAAAACAAAAAAAATGTTTTTTTTTTTTCCTTTTTTTTTTTTTTTTTGCATTTTTCTGTTTTTTTTTTTTTCATTTAAATTTTTTTTTCTTTTTCTTCGCTTATTATTATTATTTTTTTTTTAATTTTGTCTTCAACCTATACACCACAAGTTATAATAGGTTTATAAAAACAAAACAAAAACTCTAGGTGGTCAAAAAGCCGCTCGCTGGTCTACGATATTTGTGATATATCTCCGATAAAGCAAAGAATTTTAGGATATATTTGTAAAATATAATAGGTTTATAAAGTGAAGAATTTTAGGATATATCCCCAATAAAGTGAAGAAATATCTATAAAATATGATTAAAAAAATAAATACATATATTTCTTCACTTGATTGGGGATATATCCTAAAATTCTTCGCTTTATCAGAGATGTTCCACAAATATCGTAGACCAGCGAGCGAAGAATTTTAGGATATATCCCCAATAAAGTGAAGAAATAATTGTATTTATTTTTTCAATCATATTTTACAAATATTTCTTCACTTTATTGGGGATATATCCTATTATTCTTCACTTTATAAACCTATTATATTTTATAGATATATTTTTCAAATATATCCTAAAATTTTTCGCTGGCTGGTTACAAATAAACCCTATAATAGGTTTATAAAAACAAAAAAAAAATACTCTAAGAGTGGTTAAAAAGTCGCTCGCTGGTCTACGATATTTGTGATATATCTCCGATAAAGCGAAAAGTTTTAGGATATATTTGTAAAATATATCTATAAAATATAATAGGTTTATAAAGTGAAGAATAATAGGATCTATCCCCAATAAAATGAAGAAATATTTGTAAAATATGATTAAAAAAATTAATACAGATATTTCTTCACTTTATTGGGGATATATCCTAAAATTCTTCGCTCTATATCCTAAAATTCTTCGCTCGCTGGTCTACGATATTTGTGGAACATCTCTGATAAAGCGAAGAATTTTAGGATATATCCCCAATAAAGTGAAGAAATATATGTATTTATTTTTTTAATTATATTTTATAGATATTTCTTCACTTTATTGGGGATATATCCTAAAATTCTCCACTTTATAATCCTATTATATTTTACAGATATATCCTAAAATTTTTTGCTTTATCGGAGATATATCACAAATATCGTAGACCAGCGAGCGGCTTTTTGACCACCTAGAGTTTTTTTTTTTTTTATAAACCTATTATAAGTTGTGGTGTATAGGTTGAAGACAAAATTATAAAATAATAATAATAATAATAATAATAATAATAATAATAATAATAATAATAATAATAATAATAATAATAATAATAATAAGTGAAGAAAAAGAAAAAAAAACAAGAAAATAAAAAAAAATGGAAAAAAAAAATTAAATGAAAAAATAAAAAAAATTTGTCTAGAAATGACCATTTTAGCCCTCAAAAGTCAAACTTAACGGTCTAAATTGGACGGAATAGTAGAAATTGGACACGGCTGATGAATTTGGAGAGTACAAGGGTGTTACTGATTAAATTGAAACTCGAGAGACTAACATGATAACGACCCCTAACCTCAGGGGGGTAAACTGAAATTAGTCAAAAATTAAAATAAGAGCAATGCTAGGTGAACCAAATTAGTAGAAGATATTCAAGCATTTTAGTAGCTAAAGAAGACGAGCACAAATGATCAATAAGTCTAAAGTTGTGTTTCCAAAAGTATCACAAATTTAAAAGTTGAGAGTACCTTCTAGAAGAATTTGGCAATGGATGCTTCAAGTGCATATCGGAAGAAATGCTCTGATCAATAAAATTTTTGAGGTCATCATCATTGATTATCTCCACAGGATAAGCCGGTGATTTTGATTCATCGATCGTACTAATCTTGATCTCATTTTCATTTGGATGCACTCCAACAATATGATACAGTTGATCTAGAAGCTCATTATAAGTAATGTCTTCTGAAACCATTATTTCTTCTGTCTCACCACCTATGTAAAAGGAACCAACCCACTTTCCACCATAGTTAACGCCAAGTCTGAACTCACCCATTTCCCTGAAAACAAAGATGCTAAAACAATTAACAAAGTAAGTATAATAATTAATTAACATGCAAGAAACTGAAGATGACTAACCTTTTATTATGATTAGTGATGTTTTCCTTGTTCCGCAAACTAGCCTTCCCCTTACGTGTTTTGTCTCCATTCACCAGAGTACAAGCTTGTTCTTCATGTTCGTCAAATGGCTTCATCAAAGTTTCATTCTTCTTTCCCACTTTAGATGCTTTTCTGCATTCAAGAATCTTCAAAAGCTCATTCAAGCACCATTTTGAAGAAGCATAATCTGGTGAAATGATGACAACCCAAACCTTTGATCCCTCAATTGCTTTGTCGAGTTGTTTGCGAATGGACATTCCTTTCTCAAGATCTATGTCATCTCTAAAGGTGGAAATTCCACACTGAATTAATGCACCATATAGATGGTCCGTAAACTTCAAGCGGGTATCCTCCCCTCTAAAACTTAGAAAGACATCATGCTTCTGTAGACAAGAAGAGGACCAAGAAGGCGTTGATGGCAGACTTTTAATGGTAGGTTTTGAAAAAGAAGAATACAATTTCCTCCATGTCTCATCAACAACTACTTGAATGAGTTCTGCTTCGGGCCTATACAGTGGACATAGATAAGATACTTCGATTAGGTTAAGGAACAGATAATATTCTTGATATACGTACTCAAGTTATACATTATATTTAGGGTCTTTAACTTATTAGACGAACATTTGGTGAATTAGTTTTCATAATTAGATGACAATAATATATATACAGGGTCCTTCTAGTGAGAGATTTCTTTTTTTAACCATTTTAAGGGATCGCTCACTATACCCATTTTTTGATCATATATTCACATCTTAACCGTTCAGTTGTTAGGTATATATGAGTATATCATCTCTGTAAATTTTTCAGCCCAATTGATAATTGTTAAGGCATTCAAAACTGCGATTTATAATTATAAGCATGAACAGTTCAGATTGGACAGATTCGGTTCGTCCATTGATATAATCTATTTCGATACCTTAACGGTCACCAATTTGGATTAAAATTTTCAAAAGTGATCTAAACATTAAGATCTAAAAATTGAACGGTCGAGATGCCAAAATGAGATCGAAAAGTGGGTCCCAGAAAAGAACCCCTAAAGTAACAAAAAAAAAGATCCCTTAATGGAAGGGCTATATATATATATATATATATATATATATATATATATATATAGACACACACACACACACACACACACATAGGGCTGGGATTTTAGACCCGAAAAACCTAGGAACCGGTCCAAACTGACCCGAACGGGTCGGTTCGGTTCGGTTTTCTCTCTTAATTTAGTCATTTTTTTCGGTTCGGTTCTTGTGTGATAGTAACGGTTCGGTTTCGGTTCCTATATTCAGTTTTTGCCTTTACCCGAACCGAGGTGCTTTTATTATATTATTGTATATTTTTACCTTGTTTAATGTCAGCAAGTGGGGCTCTCTCCCATCTCTCCCATATTATTGTATATTAAACTCATATTCTTTTTGTCTCTCTCTTTCTTTTCCTGTTTCTCCCACTTGTCTCTGTCGGCCCTCACCCCCTTTCTTTTTCTCTTTCTCCCATTTGTGAGTTGTCTCTATCGGCCCTCCCTTTTTCTTCTCTTTCTCTGTCCTTTATTTCTTTTTAGTTTTTAATCATTCTCCCCCATCTCTCCCCTCTCATCACCGCAACCGTTCTTCTCTTCTTCTTCTTCACTTCTTTCCCACAACTATTCTTCTTCTTCTGTCCTCCTCCTTCTTCACTTCTTCGCCACAACTATTCTTCTCCTCCTTCTTCTTCTTCTTCTTCTTCTTCTTCTTCTTCTTCTGTCCTCCTCCTTCTTCTTCTTCTTTCCTCCTCCTTCTTCTTCTTCTTCTTCTTCTTCTTCTTCTTCTTCTTCTTCTTCTTCTTCTTCTGTCCTCCTCCTTCTTCATAGCAATTATTCCAGTTTTTCAGATAGATTATGAATCGAGGAACCGAAAATTCGAGGAACCGAACAAGGAACCGAAAAACCGAGGAACCGACCCGAGCATGGTCGGTTCGGTTCTACCTCGGTTCTTGATCCCAAAAACAGCAAACCCTAACCGATAAGCAATAGTCGGTTCCGGTTTCGGGTTTAGTACTAGAAACTGCATAACCGACTGAGGCCAGCCCTACACACACACGTGTGTGTGTGTGGAGGATCTAGAGAGGACCTCCTTAAACTGGAAAAATGAGGATATTTTTATTTTTAACTTGTAGTTTAATAATCTAAATCATTCATCCTTTGGTTACATACATACATATGAATCCTACAAAAAATTAGCCAAATCCAAAAATGTTCAACCAATTGATTACCACAATATTCATTTTAATTTTATCTAATGGACCACATTTGTTTACACAATTTTGAATGACCAAATGACTATGGATTTGGTTGATTTTTCTTGCATAGGAATCTAAGGAATCAACGGTTGAAATCATTAAATTAGGTCACATACTAGTCTAAAATAGTGAAAATCCTCAAATTCTTAAAGTAAGGAGGTTCTCTCTAGAATGGGCATATATATATATATATATATATATATATATATATATATATATATATAGGAAATTCTTCTATGCACTTATAGTGCAAGTGATCCAGTACCTATTAAATGATCTCAACCCTTGATTTTTATAGTTTACATTACCAAAAAGTCAAATTGATGTGTCTAGCCATCTATTCATATTGATGCAAGTGCATATCGGTGCTCTGAATCCTCCCGTGTGTGTGTGTGTTGATTTAAATGAGTCTAATGAGAATCTTGTTCTTATGTTTTTTGTCTTTTCTTTATTGTCACAAAATTTCATGGTAAATTTCATATTTTTCACATTTTCTTGCACTGAGTTTTACTTACATGTAGCCACTACATTTATAGACTTCAACTATGTAAGCCAACTAAAAACAAAATAATTAGAGAATTATTATAACGCACTTTTTAAGAAACATTATAGAGGTCAGAGATTTAAATCTCACTAACAATAAGGATAGGTGGGGGTGGGGATGAAGGGAAAAAAAACAAATATTTTGAGGTGTATAGCAATCTCCAATAGGTATAAACAATCAATTAAAGGATCAATTAGGACACCTAAAAGACCATACAAGGTTTCTATCAAGCAATATTATGAATTTTTGATGTGAAAATTAACTATGTAGTAAATTAAGAACAGAAAGAAGTAATGTCTGATGCATGTACTCATTTCCAATATAATAAATATTTCAATTGCATAATAGAATGCAATTCCTTTCTTTCTATTAAAAAATAATAATAATTACATGAATTAACTGCATGTCTGCTATATAGAGTAACTAAATAATAGATGACAAATAAGGAAAAAGAAAGAAAATCAACGTAATAAGTAATAAATAATTCATACCAGCCCTTTGAATCCCAGCCAGCGAGATTTGCCAGTTTCGTTAAAGCAGCTCTTGACCTTTTTACTTTTTGTGGGTCATCCTTGTACTTTATCTCATGGTCTGCAAAGGCTTGTGCAAAACTTCCTGTTTGATGTCGTACATCGGAGGGATCAACACCGTAGAATATTGGAAGCACTGTTTTCTCTACACTATTCTTCTTCGCGCCTTCGAGAAGCTCCGCCAGGTTATCCAATGCCGACTCCGACCGTGCCAAATTTTGAGTGACAACATATATACGAGGGTCCGAACAGGTTCCATATATACATCTTTTTTAACATTTTCAATCGTTCCCGGTTGAACTGGATACGTGGACGTGTGGGATAGCTACGCATATTCTTAGTCTCAGACATCTCAACACTCAGGAGGAGTTCATACAGAATATCTCGATCAAGCTCGGAAAGTGAAAATCCTCTTTGTCGTCGCCGTGCCCTTAATTCCCAAAGATTCAGCAATTCGGTCATTTCTTCCCTTAAGTTTATCAAGCTTCCTATTGCTTCGCATAGCATTGCAAGCCTGCTGGGCCGAGAGGATGGGAGTTCCAATTCGTCCTCTAGGGCACTACTGATTACAAGCAATTCGTCCTGTAGGGCACTGACTCCACTTATGGATGGACCATAGGACGTATAGTTTGGCATTTGAGACCTGATGTACTTATGGAACACAAACATTTTGTCCCGTAGGGCACTGAGGCGTGTGGATGGAGCATCGGATGTCATTGAAAGTTTAGGTGGCCGGAATCGCCGAAACTCAGCACAGAAAAATAATTTCAGATGATTTGCTGCAAAAGCTACATGTTAATATATATATATATATATATATATATTAACGGGCCCGTTCTGAAGTGCGGACGTCGACGCAGTTGAGGCGTTCCAAGCGATGACGGTGGCGCACGGCTTGCAGGAGGGAGGCCGGAGGTATCCCGGACGGTTTTGGGCAGCGTTCGAGGTCGGAGGAGGTCGGGGTTGCAGGTTCTGGGCAGCAACCCGACCTATAACTGCAGGTTTTCTGCAGCGAGCAACAACGCCGTCGCCGGCGACTCCACCGACTGCAGACCTCTCCGTCCGATCCCTGGCGTCCGTCCAGTAAGCCCCGCCGCTCCGTCGCGCCCCGAGCAGAGCTGCAGCGTCGACGTCTGCACTTTAACAACAGTGCAGACGTTCTCTTTGGAACAGCTCCGTGTATGTATGTATGTATGTATATATATATATATATATATATATATATATGTAAATATATATAGGCAAATGCCAACATCACCGCATGGTTCCTATTTCTCTCAATTGATTACAAAATTCTTTTACGTATGTATTTACATAATTAGGTCAGACGAAGCTTCCTAGATGCCTAATTAATTAACTAAACTAATTTCAGTGCAAAAGCATGGAACCAATCCTCTCAATTGCTTAGAAAATTCTTTTATTTATTTTTCCAGTCAAAATTATGTAAGACGTAGCTTCCTAGATGCTTAATTAATTAATCAATCAAATGACTAAACAACTAAACAAGCAGGTATGAATCTATAGAAAACGTGTATCAGTGGAAGACGTGTTATTTATTTTGCCTTTGGAGTCGCATGTGGTTTTGGGGTTGCTGAACTGGTATGGAATTTCGTCTCTAGGTCTGAATTTAGAGTCGGTTCCAATTTAGGTTCACCTTTATCTCCATTAGAGCAAGTGCACCCGTAGTCAAGAAAAGGCAAAGTTGAGAAGTCAAGAATTTGACCAGTCAAGTTACTATTCACTGCTACTGGACATGGATTTACACCCGTTGTTTTTCTTGCCTGGTCAACACTGTTCATTATTATATAATTTTAGGGGGTCTCGAAAATCGATTTTTTACACATACATAATTTGGGAAAACTTCCTTCATGAAAGTTATAGAGATCGTCGATACGATCTCATGCATACATGGAACGCAATATTCGGAGTTCGTATGAATTTATTATGAATTTTTGAAATCTGAACATTTTCTATAAATAGCAAGCAAAAAAAAAATTCTATTTTGTTTCAAAGGACGAAAATTTTTCATTTTTTCATTTCCCCCCCCCCCCTCTGGTTCTCTCTCTCGCAGCTGCACCAGACCTGGCGGGTTTCATTCGACCCGACCTGGATTTTTCTCCGTCCTCCGCCCCCCCCCCCCCCCCCCCAAGGTCGCCTCACCTCGTCCTGCCTCTCTGTGGCGTCAAACCGCCCAAAAGCTGCCCCCAGGCCGAGATCGTAGCAACCCAGGCGGAGCAAATCGTCCGGCCGCGTCTGTCTCTTTGCAGCCTTCCTGATGTCACCCACGTTCTCCTATCCTACAACGCTGGCAGCTCCATGACTTGGGCAAGAAAAAAGTCATAGCCTTGCCCTTTTCCTTGACCTGGGTCATCAAAAGCCATCTTTTGGCTGGTCAAAACACAACCAGTGGAGGAGTGTTTTTGACAATGGCTGGTCAACACATCATCATTCCCTCACTTTGCCCGGGCAAAAGAGCACCGGTGCACTTGCTCTTAGATACATCCGTATTGGATTCTTCTCCAATCTGAGGTGCTGGAGCTTGTAAAGATTCAGGAAAAAGGGACTCGACAACTTTCTTAGTAAGATCAGATGAAACTGTTGGGTCCATCTTGTACTTGGCAACTGCAATAGCAGCGACCTGGCTTTGGTCAGTGGTCAGTCCCTCATTCAGTCATAGAAAATAATTACCAGTACAACAGCACAGAAAAACCATCCTATGTTTGGTTAAGGAAAAAAATATGGAAGATAAACTATTATGTAGAATTTTTTCATTACTTATTTAATTGTTTTGATTCCAAGTAATAAGAGAGAATAAAAAATTCAGGCTTGAAGAAGCCAACGGATAAGTTCGGTAAAATCTTCAGAACAAAACAAGCAGCTTGTAACCAATGTTTCTTCATTTCATTTATTGTCTAATTCCTGAGAGATTTCTACTCAAGCGTATGACCCAAGCACATAAACACTGACTGCTGTATTTATATGCAAATGAGGAATCTTCCCAAAAAAATCTGATGATCTAGAAAGACATGTGTTTATATTTTGAGCCACCCAGGGACTGGACGGCCAGAGGGAGCTCAAATTTACCGTGTTAGATATACATAATTGTATACATTCTCTCTGAAATGAGACTTCCAAATCAAAAGTAGCTCAGTTATTTTATATAGCCACACATCAGCATTAGCTATGGGCAGATATGAATGTTGGGCCCTCAAGCATCCAAGCAAACTATTTTCCAACAAAGGAATACCCACAAAAGCATAGACTAGACACTACAGCAGGCATCCACATATACTAAATCTCAAAAGGTATATACACTATATAAACAATTCACCATCATCACTGCCCTATTTCTTTCAGCATTCTGGTCATTCGACCTGAAGCAATAGATTGATCAACTTCTAGTAAGCATTTTGTGCAACCTACACCTCCAAAATCCAGTGGTGCATACTTGTGGCGTGACATAATGCACCCACAATGGAGTGGCTGCATAAGGAAACCAATTATTAGTTTCTTTCAAAAAAATATTGATGACAGAATGAAAGACACAGAGTTTTATGTCCTTATCTGAATCAACCAAATAGAATTTGTATTGATTCACAAACAGATGTCCTAAACAAAATGAAAAAGATAAAATTATACTAAAAACAAAAAGAAGACTTACCTTCGCACAAACAGCACAGTCTCTCCAGCCTTCCGCTTCCATGTGAAAAGTTTCACAAAATATACCATTCACATAAGCAAAACTAAATTTGCAAAGGATATAGTCAGTTACCATTTACCAAAACCTATGAGGAATAAATGGATAATTTATCACATTTGCACTTTCAAACTTCACCATATTGAAAATTAAAACCACACTACAGTAATTAAAAAAGTTTACACTCGAGACCTAGCATTTATGTCCCAAGAAGATCACAGGGGAAAATTGCTATGCATTAGATACTTTCTTAAGTATGGCCTCACATAATAAGGAATGGCGTTGGGAACTTCTTTACCAATGATCAACCTATGTCCCTTCTAAGGTAAGATATTTCTTTGATTACGGTTTCATGCAAGCAATTAATTAGCACCAATTTGAGCTAAGGATTTCTGTTATAATTAACTTCCTTGTGCGGATTCAAGACATGCAGTAGGTCCCAATTATTGCTAAGATTGCAAGGGCTAAGTATAAGAGAATAAAAACCCAAGGATAAACCAAATTTGAACTTTAATCGTCAGTTACTTTTTTTCAATGCTCAGAGC
The DNA here is from genome assembly GCF_002994745.2 of Rosa chinensis. Classification (NCBI taxonomy): domain Eukaryota; kingdom Viridiplantae; phylum Streptophyta; class Magnoliopsida; order Rosales; family Rosaceae; genus Rosa; species Rosa chinensis. Next base: position 29,830,691 of record NC_037092.1, read on the forward strand.
TGTTTAACACAATGACATTGTGGCCGATATAAGAGTCCCACTATGAAAGCTCGGCACTTAAATAAAATCAACCATAAGACTGAAAACCCTATGTCACAGCATACAAGTGCTCGGGAGCATATCACAATTTTCTTAACAGAACATGCTGAGAATTGGAAAATAAAAAGAACGGTTAAATCAAATTATTCAAACCAAGTTAAGCATGCTGTATTTATTTAAACTTCTCTATGGCAACATTTAATACAAATAATAAGTTTCCTACTTCAATCATACGCCTCCCTTTTTTCCTATGTACATATAACAAAGTAAACTGCTTAAAGTTCACTGGACCTGTCAACTACTAAATGTCATGAAGTTGGTTCCATGCAAGTAACTCATATGCTATTGCAATTTGGTTGAGGAAGTGATTTGAATTAACTTGCTCTTATATTGCAGGACCCTACAAAGATACTTATCACTCCCGAGGCACGTAGATTTAGTCAATACACTTCAGGGTCTTCTTTACCCAGAAAGAGTGTGGGAAATATCCTGGCAAATACATCTTTTATCAACAACTAACATTCCCAAGAATGGTTCATGAAGTACGAGGACAAAAACAAAGTGCTATGACCAGAGATTCGTCTCAAAAATCCAAAATATACCCTGCGCCTGGAAGGAAGACTGAGAATGTGTCTTCAGATTTAATTCATTCTTGTGAGACCAAGAACCTTGTCCCAATTGCTTTTATGATTAATTTTTTTGGGTTACAGAATAATCTAAAAGATGGTGGAAGACCAAAGAGGTATCTCAACAATGTTTCTGTTCCACGGAACACAAGTTATGTATTTCAACCCATTAAATCCTTATGAAGAGCGAGCAGTTGCTGCACTTAATTGTGCCTTCCAGATAGTTACCTAAGTTCTTTACCATTCTCTTAAATCTCTTTCGTATATCATGCAGATTCCAAGTTATACATAAAAGGGGAGGTGTGGTCCTCAAATCAATTATTTACAGAGGCATTGTTGTTGAAGTCTTCAACGGAGAAGACCTTTATACTTAGAGAGATCTACCATCAAATTATTTAGACCTTTCCCAATGAAACATCTTACAGAAGTACAGAACTTCTAGAGAGGGCATTTACTTTCAAGACAACTCAAACCATGTGGGTTGGTTTCTCCTTTGGATTGATTTGTGGTGATGATCACAAGACAAAACACAGTTGATTTTAGATAGTAGGTCATGATTTATGTAATCATGATCTTATTATACCAGTAATCTTGTACTTTGAAAAGGTAAAACTGTCTTGAAATCACCTTACTTGGCTTTACTAGTGTAGATCAGAAAAGAAAAAATTTACATAATACCACTAGGTGGCTCTGTGTTGTTAGTCATTACTAGCGAGTCATGCATCTCACCTTAAATTTGTTTAACACGAACTCAAGGAATGTTGGAGGACTAAGATATACTGTAATTTACGGGATTTATCAAAGCAACAAATTAAGAAAAGCACACATTATTTTGAATGTTTTGCAGAAAGTCATTCCATAATCTTCTACCTAACTCAAATATTCACATATAAGATTGTTTAGGTTGCACAGAGAGGAACCAACTCTTTGTTGAATCACTGGATTGCTTTCGGGGAAAGAATCCTCTGCTCCATTCAAAATAAGAAAAAGAACTTCTAAGGCAGCCTCCATGCCATGGAGCTTTGGATAGAAAAGGAAGCCTCCTTGCATGTAGACCGTCTAGTATTTAGCCTTAAGGCTGTGAGCCTCGAAGCTAATAGCAGTTGTACATTGAGTAGGATTTATAATGAAACGTATAAACTTATCTCAAGACAAATAGACTTAATCAAAGGCCCTTCTTAACCATTACATGATAGTGTAAGCAACTATCCATATTTTAATTTGATCTCTTCATTTTTATACTAAATGGGTGAAGTCGTAACTAGAAATCTTCATACTTTGACTCAATCTCTACATTTTTATACACCAATCTCAACTAGAATCTTAACGGATTGCATTCTGTTTTCAGTCCCTCCATTAAAACCAATAGCATAAACTAACACAAACATAAAATTAAAACCGTACCACACAACCGTACCAAATTAAAACCAAAAGACAAATCAACTGCAGCATCATATCATAATCAACCCAAACCACACAAAGAACCACAATATCAATTCAATCAGAAAAACAAAACAAAACATTTACATACAGCAACACAATCCTTTAAAGCAAAAACGAAAATAAAAAAACCCAATTCAATTCAATCAAAACAGACCAATATCATCACAAAATTAAAAACGTAAAAAAGAAAACTGGGCTGACCCGCATTTCTTGCAGAGCTGGGCCAAAGACCCATCCTTGAGCTCCCAGCCATTAACGAACTGATCACTCTCGGCCTTGCAGGAAAAGCACGAAGCTTTGGCGGCCATTGAAGCCAAGAAGCAAAGACAGTGACGGAGGCAGAGAGTATAAATGCGTGTGGGTCAAAGCCATTTCGAACTTTCCTAATTTGCGATGGCTCACAAATTGGGAATTAGGGTTTTGGGGGGTTGGTGAATCGAATTGGATTTTGAACTGGGGATGAAAGTGGGGGATGAATCTGATGGGCGAGATTGAAAAAGTAGGAGAATTTTGATGGTGTCCAAAGTGGGTCAGGTTCGTCGTTTTCAGAACAACCTGCCTTTTATACTCGCAACTTTCCCTCTTCTTTTCTTTTTCGTCAAATTCAGATAGGGGTCGCCACATTTGAACCCATAAGTTTTTGAATATTATATAATTTCAAAATTTAATCATATAAAAGATACAAAAACCCAAAATCACAAATCAAAACAAAAATTTACCAATTACGTGAAAGGGTTCTTTGATCCGAAATGAAAAATAACAAAGGAAAATAATGTGTTACTTATTATTGATTATGCAATATGCAATGTTCGGATCTAGCTTGAATGTGTATAAAACAAGATCGATTATATTAAGTCTCAAAAGCTTCACCGAGTCATTGATGAGAGGCTGATTAAATATCAATTGATAGTTTAAGAGGTAAAGAAATTAAATTTAAACGAGAAACAAGTATTTAAGGTCTGAAGATTTGTCGATCCAATTTTTCAGAGCAACTAGAAATGGTTAAGATGAGACCAATTACGATAAGACTTGAGATTGCCCCAGTGGGATGCCAACCAAAATTTAAATTGAAACTTATATCTGGAAAACAATTTGGTACAAAAAAGAGCATACCTGTCAGGCGAGAGGTTTACTTCAATTTATGGCAGAAATATGGGCAAAACTTTTCAGAATCCCTACAATATAAGAACAATTAATTAAGATAAGATTTGAGATTGGCCAAAGTGGGATGCCGTTCAAAAATTTATTTCAGACCTTTTTTTTTTTAAAAGTGATTTCATTGAATCAATTAACAAGAACTACTCTCGTTTCAAAAGACACCCCTTATAATGTCGGGAGCTTGTACAAACTATAATTGGCTATCACTACATCTCAGTGCATGAGAAGCTTACAAGTGCAACCGTGTTTGCTTCTCGCTGTACATGAGTAACCTGAAAACCAGGATTCCCTTGAAGCATGCTTGTAATGACGTCAATCAATAGGCGCATGGTCGATAAGTCTTGGTCTTCCTGCTGGAAGACTTGAACCAAAAGAGCACAGTCGCTCTCAAACGTAATCTCTGTGTATTGTAAAGTCATCGCTAGCCTTAAGCCTTACTTTAGTGCAAGCAGCTCGGCGTGAAAAGGGGAGGTAAGTAGTGCATGAGGGCGAGATGTACCAGCCAAAATCTCACCCTCACTGTTCCGCAATACACACCCAACTCCTCCACGTCTAGTTGAAGCTATATACGCTCCATCACAGTTCATCTTAAACTGTCCTGCCCTAGGTTTAACCCACTTAACTCCTTGTCTGCAACGTACTACTGGACTAGCATTGCTCCTCTTGAAATCTTCATACCAGCCAAGAGTAATCAGGAAAGTTTCTGAAGCATCCTTACTCTTTTGTTCCCATACTTGGCTATTACGATTTTTCCAAATTCCCCAAAGTAGCATAAGTGTCTTATTCACTTCTTACTTATTTAATCTAGGAAGTGTATCCAATAAGCCTTCATGCGTAGATGCAGTACCATTCACTGACCATTGTAAGCCGGCCTTTGACCAAATATCACTTGCATAAGGACAATTAATAAAACAAGTGTAAACTATCCTCCAAATCATGGCTACACAAAACACATCCTGTATCACCATCATAGCCTTTCCAGCTTAAATTCCATCTTGTAGGAAGAATATTTGCTGCAATTCGCCATGCATTCAAGGCCACCTTACTCGGTACTTTTGCACTCCATATAGTCTTCCAGACCACCTTTAAAGGGTCAGTAGGTGGTTGAGGGGATAAGATTAGCCCCAAAGCAGCCAAATCTCTTGCTACATAATATGCACTGTTTGTAGTGAAGACACCCTTCTTGTTGAAATGCCATATCTGCCGATCTATAGCTGCATTTCTACTCAATGGAATGCTCAAAATGAAGTCAATATCTGCTTGAGTAAAGTACCTGGTCAATAACTGCACGTCCCAGCTCCAAGTAACATTGTCAATAAGCTCTTGCACATATTTAGGAGCATCGTGAGGAGGAGGAGAAGAAGGGTATCTAGGATATTTATCCAGAATCCAGTTATGGTTCCTGTTGAGAATATATACATCCCACATGGGAAAAATGGGACCTTGCCTATGGGTTTATAAGGGTTTGGGCCACTCCATCCATTGCCAATTGGTTTTGGATGTGAACCCCAAATTACTTTATCATAGTATCAGAGCGAGGTTATCCACGTGTGCATGCCAAACGGTCACACGGGCTCCACGTCACCCAAAAAGTTGTCCACGTGTATGGCTTGAAAATTCGCCACACGTGCGGGGGCGTGTTGAGAATATATACATCCCACATGAGAAAAATGGGACCTTGCCTATGGGTTTATAAGGGTTTGGGCCACTCCATCCATTGCCAATTGGTTTTGGATGTGAACCTCAGATTACTTTATCAGTTCCAAATCTCAATAGTTGACCCATCACCAACCTGCCGTCTCAACCCTTGTAGCAGCACTTGTTGAGCTTCCAAGATACTATGCATGAAAAATGAAGGTGCAGCTCCCAACTCAGCTGTGTCATACTCTCCAGCATAAATAGCTTTGTACAATTTAGCTACTAAGGAATCAGGATTCTGTAATAGCCTCCAGCTCTGCTTTGCCAACATAGCCAAATTAAACCAATGTAAAGTTTTAAATCCTATTCCTCCATCTTGTTTGGGGACATACAACCGATCCTAAGAACGCCAATGAATCTTTTTTTTTTTCTTCAGAATCACCCCACAATAAACCAGCACATAATTGATGTAGATCATCACAAAGACCCACAGGGAGTTTATAGCAGTTCATCACATACATGGGGACCGATTGTCCTACCTAAGTAATAAGACCTCCAGCTCACTACCTTTTTTGCAAGCTTTTCTTTTAAGTAAGAGAAAGCAGCAGGTTTATTCTTCCCCACATGGGTCGGCAACCCCAAGTATCTATCATGCTTTTCTACTCGTTGTACCCCAAGTATAGCAGCCAGAGATTGTTGTCGTTCAAGCTCCATATGTTTACTAAACGCAACAATGCTCTTTTGCAAATTAACACGCTGACCAAATGCAATTTCATAAGTATGGAGAATATTCCTGAATTGTTGGCATTCCTCTTCATCTGCATGTCTAAACAAGAAGCCGTCGTTGACAAATAAGAGGTGATGTATGGTGGGCGCTGTTGGAGTTATTCCGATGCCTTTTAACCATTGCTGGTTCACAAAGTGCTCAATAAGAGATTATAAACCCTCCGCACAAAGAATGAACAAATAGGGTGAGAGTGGATCACCTTGTCTGATGCCCCTAGTTGGCCTTACATACCCTCTTACTTCTCCGTTTACCAGGAATGAATAGCTAACAGTTTGAGTACCAGCCATCACCACTTCCACCCATTCTTCAGCAAACCCCAATTTCAAAAGCATACTCTTTAAGAAGCGCCACTCAAGCCGATCATAGGCTTTACTAATATCCAACTTTAATGAAAAGTGTTCCTCACTACGCCTTCTACTAGTGTGCATAAAGTGTGCTACTTCTGTCGCCACGTACTAGGGTATTATCAGATATCAATCGACCCGGTACAAATGCACTCTACAAGAGAGAAATCACAACTCCTAAAATATTCTTTAGCCTGTTAGCTAACACCTTTGAGCAAATTCGATACAAGACATTACAAAGTCCAAGTGATCTCAGCTCAGCCATTTCTTGAGCAGTTTGATAATAAAAAAGAGCAGTTTGATAATAAAAAAGAGCATATCGGAGAGGCGAGAGCTTTGCTTCAATTTATGGGAGAAATTGAAGAGCAAAACATTTCCATGCTCCTCAATCCTCAATAGCTTCAACGAGGAAGGTTTGGGTGACTCAACTTTGGTCTTTCGACTTGGCAGTATTTATATCGGCCAACGCAATACATTATCTTTATTACATTTATATTGAAATATCTTTTACATCTAAAGGCAGATGGATATTAATAGGTTAGAGCCGTATTCCATAATAATCTAAAAAGTTCGAAAAATCGCTAGGCACTAGTCAGGCGGTGGGCTGGGGAGGAGCGCCCAGGCGGTTTTGTATTTTCAAATTTTTATTTATTTTTATATCATATATATATAGCCTAATATGAATACTTATTATAACTTATAAATAATAAGATATTCTATAAAATTATATTTTATTCCAAATTCTCGTGCCCACAAACATGAGCATTCTCCATTCTCCGACAACTTGATTGAATATTTATATAATTAGTATAGGAAACAGGGAAGCCTTCCACGCCACCTAACATGTTCAAAGTTCAAACATCTAATTGATTATATGCAGCCACTTGCCCATCTATCCTCTCTCTCTCGATAAACAGCAGCCACCCCTCTCTCTCTCTCTCTCTCTCTCTCTCTCGACAAACAGCCATGTTCATTATGATCTTTTCTTCCTCTCTTGCGCAAAACCAATAGCCACCACTCTCCAATCTCTCATATTTCTCTTCATTGTTCAATCACCTCGTGAATAAAATTCACAAAAACAAGGTTTCAATTGTCAGCTTTCAAGATCTTGATTTAAGGGGAAGTTGGGGGTGGCTTGGGGGGAAGCTACCGTGGCTCGAGGAGAGCAGAGGGAGTCTGAGGCCGAGATAAAGCAGTGGAGCAGAGACGCGGTGGCTTGGTGGAGAGAGCGAATAGGAGTTGTGGGGATCGAATGGTTTAGGCATTTAGTAGATTAGGTCTGGACTCGCCCAATTTGGCTTTTACTTGGCATGGATCTGATCTGACTATATAGCTAGCCGAATCTAGCTAGCCCTTTACATGTTTCTACTTGTCTGGTCGATTTGGGGTTTCGGTGTAGTGAAAAAAGAAAGAAAAAAAAATTGAAACCCACCCAGCCGCCCAGACGGACGTCCAGGCCACCTAGGCGGCCGCCTAAATCCATTCCGCCTAAAAGCTCCATTTAGCTAATACTCGCCTCGGTCTCCCGCCGCCCAGTGCCTAGGAGGCCTGGGCAGCCATTTTTTAGAACACTACTCTTTCAACTTGGTAGTATTTATATCGGCCAACGCGATACATTATCTTTATTACATTTATATTGAAATATCTTTTACATGTAAAGGCAGATGGATATTAATAGGTTAGAGCTGTATTCCATAATAATCTAAAAGTGAGATGATGTGTGTTAACATAAAAAATAATGAAAATACCAAATAGGTCAAATTTCAAAACATTTGCCCATTTAGACTAGTCGTTATTGTCAAATAGTAAATTATAATATGACAATCAGTATAAAATGGGGTTTTGATTACTGATAGTGAGGTTCTCTCTCCGCGAGAAAACCCTAAAGGCCGGCGTTCCGATCTGAGAAATCATCCTTGTCCGGTGGCGCTCGGATGCATGGGCTGGCCTCTGACCTCGGTGTCGTCATGGGGTCTGCTGTCGGATGGGTATTGATGGCTATTGCTCTTGGTCCATCAGATGGGGTTTGCTCGGGGCTTGTCAGTGGTTCTGGCTAAGATGGTGAGAGGCGGTGATCGTGCTAACAAGTCTGGCGAGCGAACCCTGATGACGGCTCCACCGGTCTTACTCGATGGCGGTGTGAGGTGAGAGGGCCTAGATTAGGGTTGGTCTTCTCTGTGGTGGCGTGGGTTAGGGCGGCATGGCCCTTGCGGTTTGGGTCGCAGGCGGTGAGTGCTAGTGGCGGCGTAGGTCATGGTGGCGCGAATTGAGGCAGGCGCAGGTCGTGGAGGACGGAACGGCTTGTTGTTACATACGACGGGGACGTGGGCGTAGAAGGACTGGACCGGACCAGGCTGATGGGCCTTGGGTTGACCTTTGCTTTGGTGGGCTTTGAGTTTCTGGGTTGGGGTTCTACCCTTGTCCAATAGCTTCTAATTTGGGCTAGGGTTTAGGCTTTTGGCCCAAACCTATGTTTTTAGATTTTTGTCTAATTACAATAAGTTTCTTGTATTAGGAACCTGATGAGTGTAGTTTGGCTTGTCTATTCGCTATGTTTTTTCATAGCTTTTAAGTGAGTGATAAGTTCAAATATAGTTGGTCTATCCTATGTACCACTGTGGCTCCTCGACGAATCCTTGTTCTGGCCATTGTCATGTGTCAGCAGATGGGTATGTAATGGCCTTCTTGGCATGCACTATTATCAATGGAATTACCATTATTTCAAAAATATATATATATATATATATATATGACAATCAGTATTACACACATATAAAGAATTGTAAAATGTTTTATTTTACCACCTAGAGGCCCTAGTAAACTAGAAATCCTAAGTAAGAATGTCTTGGACATTCGTGTTCCTCAAATAACGAAATAACCTAACACTACCAGAGATTAAACCGAACTAGGTCCAATTCAAAATTCAATTTATTCATAAACTCACAGGACCTTCCTACGCAAAAAGGGCGTCCCCGGGATGCCAACAAACATTAAGTCTCTGCTTCATCCTCTTCAAGAACCGGAGCACGCTTCAATGTACGCTTCTTAATTTCTTGGTTTCTTCAAACCCGCTGAGACCAGCTTCACCTTTCAAGACTTGACATCTTCGGCCTTAGGTTTATTCTTGCTACCTACCGACCCCTCCCTTCCCCCCCCCCCCCCCCCTCCCCAAACTTTGCTCTTCTTTGTTGGTGACACCACCAAAGGTCCTTCAAGTTGAGGCAGCTCTAAATTGGGTTCAAAATCCAAATGAATTGGTACATAAAAAGAACTCACCAATTGTTTGGATCACTTGCTGCAAGTGACAAAGGCCAGAGACACCGGCCTTTGTCCCAAAAAATATTGGAGACATCTGGACTAAGTTTAACAGCCATTGTCTGAGGGTTTGAGCCCAAAGATTCGACTTGAACTTCAAGTACTTATGCTAATAGTCCCATAATGGTGGAGAGAAGGGGAGTAGGTGCATAAGTGAATAGACTGGGAGTTCAAGCTTGATTTGCTGGCTCTCTCAGGCGCTTTCTTTGAACCAACTAACACTGCCGGTAAATCCTGCATTGCTGAAACATCCAGTGGCTGTGGGTTGATACGTGAAGGACTCGTAGTGCTGTTGTATCTACCATTCTTAATTTCAATCTTTTAAAAAAATTATATCTATAAATAGAATAGAAAATTATTTTCATTAAACCCATGACACAATTCACCTTTGCAACTTCAATTTTCACCCCTACATTTTTAATATAAAATTAGATATGTTAACACTTAATATTGACTTTACTACGTTTAGTAAACCCCTCTGTTATAAAGACTTTGTTCAGACAATAATTATCTGTTATAGAGACTTTGTTTAGACAATAATTATCTAGAATAATAAGTATTATCAAATCATATTTCAAGAACTGTTAGTGACTCAATATACTAGTATTCACTTTAAAGTATTATAAGTCATTATGTCGTAATGTTGGCTTAACATTTTAATTTTAAATATGGTAGATAAATGATGAAATAAACATCTCTTAAAGTTTCATTTCAAAATTTCATGTTTTTCTCTAAATTTCCACCATTTTTCTCAAATATTTACCAATATCAATATTTCCTCCAAAAAGGGGCTTTGCTTCCCTTTACAATATGAAGAAAGAAATAAGGATCGAAGTTTAGACCACTCACAGTAGTTCTACCTATAGAAAAGATCATGAAAGAGGTGATCAGAATGGTACTCGAATTCATTTATGATCCTGCCAGAACGGTAGAATCTCTTCTCAAGTTGCAATAGAGCTATACCAACCTCCTTATCCATATGAAGTGGATCAATTAGAGTTCCCAAGACCAGAGCATAGGGTCTTTCCCTATATCCATTGAAATTTTCATTTTTCGGACTGTCGATATTTCCTCGATATTCGATATTTTGGTCATTGAGCATAATTGTGAATGCCCTTTCCTTTTCCTGTGATGCCCCGGAGATTTGTATTTTATTTTTTGAGGATTTTCCGGAATTTAAATTGTGGGTATCAGACGGTTTCATGGCTCGTGGATGGAGCGGAAATGTTTCGGGCGAATAATTATTCAGGAAGTGTCGTTTTAGGGGGGGGCAAGGGTTGTCTTTTTATTCGTTGGGATTCTCCGAAAACTTCCTTCATGAAAGTTGTAGAGCGCGTCGATACGAGTTCGTGGACATGTGGAACGCAAGAATCGGAGTTTGTATGAGGAAGTAATGGCCATTGGAAGAAGTTTCCATTTTGGTATAAATAGAAGTTTCCCAAGTGGGAAATTTACTATTTTTCATTTGGTTTCCATTTTCGGAAATTGATATCTCTCTCTCTTCTCTCTCGGCTGCACCTTCAGAAACGAAAATATCCGACTGACCCGACCCAGACCCGGCCGACCCAACCCGGCTTTTCCGGTGAACTGCGACGGTCTCCGGCGACGAAACTTTCCAGATAGGATCGTCTCCTCCGTCTGGTCGTCCCTCTGGTGTCCTCTAGTGCCGATTCTCCTCCACGGCGGCGCTACAAGGCGGCGCAGTTGAGTGTTTTCGGATCCGATCGGTTCTCCGATCTCCGACTTCGGCGGGGCTTCAAGTTGAGCTTGGGGAGCTCAGAGCAGCCTCCTTGATCGATCCTTGGTGGTTGTTTGGATCGATTCACGTAAAACTTGGTTCAACTCAGATTGGATTACTGTTCACGGCTTGTGAGGTAGTTTTCGACCCTTTATGCTTGTTTTCTGACTTCGACCTAGTTATGAAAGTTCACAAGCATGCTTAGATGAAGAACTTTGCTGTTGGGAGTTTTGTGAAATATTGAATTTTGGCCGGCGACGGTGTGCCACTGCCTGTGTAGGCGTTCCGGCGGTGTTCCAGCAATGTAGGGAACTGTTTTTGGTATTATATATGTTCTACTCATTGATACGAGCGTTTCGATATATAATATGCAAATTTTGGAGTTCGAATGGATTTGTTATGATTTTTACGGTTTCATACAAGTTGATTTATTGATCCGTGAGGATTTGAGCATCCAATCGACTTGTGATTTTGACATATTGATCGTATAAGTATTTCGGGAACATTGGGTGGTCTCGGATGTGGTTTCGCCTCATTTGGCGTCACCTTGGGAATTTTTGTTTGATTTAGGGTTTCGAACGTTATTCCTTGTGATTCGTTGACTGAATCAGAGCTTTAATTCCTTAGGTACATGACGAGGTATTCTTTGGATAGCTATTTTGGGTGGTTTGGCTGCTTTGTTCTGTATTGAAGACGCAGCGGGAGTTTCGAGGTGAGTAATCTCACGATGTTCATTCACGAATGGGTTTATCATATTGTCTTAGAGTTATGGGATTAACTGTGACTATAGTGGTACTAGTGGCATTCCTGAGTGGATGATCATGTATATATATATTTGCGTGATATATATATATGTATTGGTGGAATCTGTGTGATGAGTTGGATGATTGTTATCTGGGTGATGACTGATGAAATTGTGTATTGAGTTGTGATTGTAGGATATCATCATCATGTGTTGAGATACCATGGGTCTAATATGACCATCTTAACTAAGATTTAAGATATGGTAGTTTGTGTAGGAATATCTGTGTGATGAATTGAAGATATCAATACGATGAATCTTTGTGATGATTGTCATGAAAAGCTTGTGTAGAAATATCTGTGTGATGAATATGTGCGATGATCGCTATCTATGTGATGACCGGCGATATCTGTGTGATGAATATGTGTGAGGATCGCTATCTGTGTGATGATTGGTGATATCTGTGTGATGAATCTGTGTGATGATCTCTATCTGTGTGATGACCGGCGATATCTGTGTGATGATTAATTGGATGATCGCTGACAGGACCCACCCCGAATTTCACCCTGAAACCCGAGGTGGCCCTGTGGGGCCCACCTTAGGGATAACTCTACCAAAAATTCGGCAGAGTCACCTCTAAAATGGACTACCCAAAAACCTGTAAAACACACTAAACACTTCAAGCAAACCAACCTTATGCTCCTGGAGCCACCCTGCTCCCAATTACCAACAACTCCACTTTCACAAAACACAAAACACAAAACTCAAAAATACAAATCCCAAGGTTATGCAGAGCAATACTACTATACACAGGGATATAACAGAGGAGTAAAGGATCAAGTGATCCTACACTGCGGAAGTAGTGACAACTATGCCTCAAATGTCATGTACGCCCGACCTCCACTAATTCGCCTGCAAACTGGGCATTAGAAACCGAAAGGCCCAGGGGAAAGTAGACGAAAAACGTTAGCGTGAGTGGACAAAAATAAACAATTTAAAGGAAAAAGGATTTCATACTTTCCCACATTTATTCTCTTTAATAACCGATGCATGCAACAATTAGAAAAATACATTTAGCTTTAAATCCAAGAATTCCAAAACGATAAATCGACTAGCCTCGCTAGTCACCACATTCGAAAACTATATCGTAAAACCGAAATCTCATTTCTCAAGAAAATAAGACCAGCCCCGCTGGATACAGTGAAAATCGGACTAGCCCCGCTAGTCAAGCAACAATAAAATATGGGGAAGAAATTTCACCATACAAAAGAAGGGAGCCTTATTGGCTCGGGTCGGAGTGTCCCACACTCTAGAGCATCCCATGCTCTCCTCTACTCACCTACGAACACATAGTAAGTAGGGAGGAGTACTAATAGGCTAGCCAGTAATATAATATATATATAACGACCCTGGGTATGGTGGTTAAAAACCGATAAATCAATAAAGCTTCCCCATGTCCCACGTATAAAGACAACACGGGTACGATTCCCAACCGTACCCGGAAATACTCAAAGAGTCGTATAAATTAACAGCGTGTCCCACACGCTAAAGAAATAAGTAGATTGTCAATGAGGCATTCCCAATGCCAAAAATCGAATAAATAAACAAGAATTTATTCCATCGAAATCCCATTTCGAAAATCTTTCAGAAATCTCAAATCGACGATTATAAAGATAATATAAACAGTATAAATCTCGAAAATCACATCGAAAATCAATTCGTCGAAAATCAACATCATTTATAATTTCGAATCCGAGCATAACAACTTAATAACCGAAACTCACAACCGGTATAAATCATAATTACTCGTGAGAATCATTACTTAAAAGCAAATCCATGAGATAATTCGCAATCAACTTTATATGCTCGGAAAATATGTTAATAAAATAGAACATGCTTTAATAAATAAATGCATGCATCACTTATTTAAAACAAACGTCCACTCACAGTACTATTGGGCAACCACGCAAACGAGTTCCTTCATCTAGCCGTAGCTCGCGACATTGCCCTGTACACAATTATATTTTCATAAACGGTAATCCGATAAAATAATTACGAACTTAAACGAAATCCGAAAATCCCTATCTCCAATACTTCTCAAATTCAACCCAAATCTCTTCCACAATTCCAATTCCTCAATTTACATATTCCATAATGAAAACGAGGGAAATCCGACCGTCGGATTTCCCATAATTCCACCACAAAACTCCAAACTTCAACAATTCACAAACAATTCCAAACTCCTCCAAAATTCACCAAACTTCACATATATGCTCTATGATAATTATAGAATTTAACTAGCCAGAATTTGAAATTAAAAAGCTACCCTAGCCGCCGCTACCGCCGCCCACAGTGGCGGCGCCGCCGCCACCATCTCCGATGGCCACCAAAATTTGACAGTAGCACCTTCTCAACACACTGATTCAACTTCATAACTACAACAATTCCAAATAACAACTAGAAACAGTCGAAATCAATCCAAGAACACAAACCCAGAAAATTTCAAGAACCCTAATTCGATCCGGCCTCTACACTTCAAATCGCGTTACAAGACCATAGGGGAAATGATCAATGGTAAAAACCAAACCTTCGACGAAGAAATGGGGACCGGAGGTGGCCGAAATCGCCGGGAATCGGCAAAAGTCCCAAACTGCAGCCGGAGTGGTTTAGGCTTCGATCCGTGGTTTTCCGGCCAAATCGTGGAAAACCAAGGCTGCTGGGGTGCTCAGAGGGAGGAGGCGCTCCTCTGGTGACCGGTGGCACGCCCTGTGGTGGCCGGAATCGCCGGAAATCGGAGGGGGGGAGGAGGAGGCCGAACCGGAGAAGAGAGAGCTCGGGGGGGAGAGGGGAGAGAAAGAGCTGGGGTGGTTTCCGGAAATGGAAACCTACCCGGGTAACTTTCCATTTTTATCAAAAGTTACCATGAACAGTAACTTTACAATTTTTGGTCATAACTCTCACATACGAAGTCCGATTTTTACGTACCACATATGCACGCGCTCGGTTAAACGTCTTCTACAACTTCCATGAAGAACATTTTCTCAAATTTTGACCCGAACAAAAAGTCAACTTTTAGGGCCACTAAAAGTACTAAACCGAAAGTAAAAGTGAAAGTAAAGGTCGTTTACCGTCCAAATGACTAGTAAACACGTGGATTTAGGTTCGGGACGTTACAATCGCTATCTGTGTGATGACCGGCGATATCTGTGTGATGATTAGTTAGATGATCGCTATCTGTGTGATGACCGGCGATATCTGTGTGATGATTAGTTGGATGATCCATATCTGTGTGATGACCGGCGATATCTGTGTGATGATTAGTTGGATGATCGCTATCTATGTGATGACCGGCGATATCTGTGTGATGATTAGTTGGATGATCACTATCTGTGTGATGACCGGCGATATCTGTGTGATGATTAGTTGGATGATCGCTATCTGTGTGATGACCGGCGATATCTGTGTGATGATTAGTTAGATGATCGCTATCTGTGTGATGACCGGTGATATATGTGTGATGATTAGTTAGATGATCACTATCTATGTGATGACCAGCAATATCTATGTGATGATCAGTAGGATGATGGCTATCTGTGTGATGATCAGTAAGATGATAGCTATCTGTGTGATGATCAGTGTGATGACAGCTCAGTAATGGAGCTGAATTGTTATTAAGTTGACAAAGATCGAGAGGACCGCTGTGATGGTCGGGGCTACCTACAGACGTTAGAGTGTGGGATTACGATGATTACTATGATTTAAATTGCTTGACTTAGTGTGACCTCCTGAACTAAATTATATGCAGGGGTTATCATGAATTGTTTTGTTTGTTTTGAATGGTGATTGCCTTGTTTTCTTCTTGATTTGATTGATTTGTTGGTTTGATTTATCTTGAAGACCATAGTGGTGACGATTGTGCTCTGTGTGAGGATAGGAAGGTGATTCATTGTTTTCACCTTGATGTCATGATGATGACAAGGTTTCCAGTGGGAAGGAAATGAGTGTGATCCTTGTGACTCACCGTTATGCGTCAAGGGATTTTCAAACATTATCTAAGGAGGTTTTGTTTGATGGGGAATTTGTGTAATGAGATGCTAGGTTGAGAATCTGAGCATGTAGTTTAGTCACGAGTTGACCTACGTAAGCATGAGATGGAAGAGTGAAGCAGATGGCTGTTGGTGTAAGATGTATGCTTATCGTTGTTTAGGTTGGGTGACTTAAGAAATGTGTTTTGCTTTGTGGTTTTGAGTTTACTCATAAGGGCTTGCAAAAGCTTACCGGGTTTGTTGTGTGACAACCCGGTACACCATTCCAATGGTGTAGGGGTTATTTCTGCAGGTCAGGTCTTAACGGTAAGAAGTCAATTTTGTGACTTTACCATTATAAAGACTTCCGCTTATAGTGAGCTCTGAGGAGCATTTACGTTTTATTTTATTGTTGACAATTTAATTCACAAGCTCGTGTATTATGTGACTCTGTGGAGCGTCTCAATATTGAAATTGTGTGTTCAGGGCATCAATATATACTTGGGTTAAAAGGGAATAAGTTTCTAAGTATTTTGTATTGATGGCTGAACGTTTCAGGCATATATGATTATGGGGTTATATATCGATTTTTATTGTGTATAAAATCAGGGCCGTGACATTTCCTTTCTTTCCACTATTCCAGTCTTGTGCTGCCACGTGGCATCATATCTTCCTATTCTCTCTCAACCAATGACTCAAAAATTGATAATTTTGCTGAATTATCGGCGAAATTTTCATTTTTTTGAGACTGATATTTTGGATGCCTACCAACATTATTTCGTGCGATATTTTTAGAGTTTCACGATATATCCCGATATTTTCGGAAATGTGCGATATTTCCAAAATTTTAGGGAATATTCGCAAATATTCCTCAAATAAAATAAAGGCAAAACTTGACAAAGGCGAACCTGTCCCTTCCGATATCAAGTCAAAAAACACCCCAACCAACTCGACTGGGGTTGATTTTAGTTCTTGTGTACTTTTTTTATATTAGTACGCTTTTTGATGGAATAGATTGCTAATTCCTTTGGATAATTAATTTAAACCTCTAACTTCTAAGATATAATTTCTAGCAATTAGAGATTTTTAGTTTTTTGACTCTAACATTCCTAAATACTTTTGCCATGTTGTAGTAATATTAATTAATTTGTATTTAGTGATTGAATAGTTTTACAAATTTATAAAATTTCTAATTAGAATTATTTATTCTAAAAGTACCAAATATTATACGAGCGACATCAAACATTTACTCTAAATTACTATAATTCACTATGAATTGAAGTAGCTTCACCATTTGTTTTTTTTTTCCAATATAATAGATAATTGATCAAATAAGTAGTTCACAAAGTTTCACTTAAAATTTCAATGATTTTCTCCCAATTTCAGTCAATTCTTTGAAAATTTATCGATATCAAAATTTTCATTTTCTGGACCATCGATATTTCCTCGATACTCAATATTTTGGTCATTGCTCTCAATCACACAGCGCTGCACCCATTGTTGTTCGTACTTCTCTCTTTCACCACGAGACCATATAATTCATTCCGTTCCTTCTCTCTAGAATACCAGCCAACCCACCCATCTATTCATTCTCTCTCCTCATTCCTCTAGACCAAAAACACGGCAGCCTCTCATCCTTTCTTCCCCTTACCACCAAGACCACCATCTCTCTCTCACCTCTCATCTATTCTTCACTATATATAGCTCAATCAAATTCCATCATTTCGTCAAGGATTCGGGTTTAGGTCCAAGAGAGAGTATAATTCCAATCTTGTCATGCTCACTTTTTAGTGTTGTGATTAGTGTTGGTCTCTCCCTCTTTTCTTAACTCTCCTTACTTTAATTTCTTGTAATTGATGAATTTCATTGTGGGTATGTTGGTGGATTGTGAGTAGTTTTTTATTTGGGTCTAGGGCTTGAAGCCCTAGCAATTTTTACCATGTAATGACATTAATTTTTGGTGCTTAATAAAAGAGTGTTGTGGTTTTTTGTTCATGACTTTGCGTAATTTTCGATGAAAATTTGTTATAGAAATTAGCCAATTTTATGACTAGTTTCTTGTCTTTATATGAAATTCATTTAATTAGTGGCTTAATTTTATGAATGAGCATGTTGTCATGAGCAAATTGTTAATCTTTGAAATTGAACTTAATGCCATTATATGCATGTTAGGAACCCTAGTCCGGTCTTAATGTATACGTTGATGAGAATGTGAATGCCCTAGTCCGGATTTGCATTATCACTCTAAGGCTCTAGTCTAGCTTAGAGTTAGGGATTGCGCCATTTCCCTTTTGCTATGTGCCAAAATTGTTTTGTTACGGTAAATGATTGCTAGAGTGGATGCCTTAGTGCCCAATTCCTTCCTTTGTCTTACAAACCTTTAAATTTCAAGCACTTTAATTAATTTTTGCAATTTTTAATTTCCTAGTTTTTAAGACCAAAAGGTGATTCCCCCAAATATTTGCTCACATTTTTCATTGGAAGTACCATAAGGACTTGAGCCTACCAATTTATTTTGGTGTGTTCTTGGCTACTTTTTAGCCTAGTGAGACCTAAGCTATGTATGCGTGAGACTTGGTGTCTCACTTAGCCATTTTCCAATTTTACTTTAGTTTAACAAGTGACTTTTTTGACCCATAAATCATTGGATTTGAGTTAGCTCAAGATCCCCAAGGTACGATATTTTCAGGTTTAAATATTTCCCAATTCTTTGATAACCGTGTCCTTGCTGCGCGTAAGATGCATTTAATCACCAAATTAAATCACATCATATAAGACTTGTTTTTCTCTCTGTAGGGAAAGAATAAGTCCATATTTATTGTATCCTTTAGGTATCGAAAGATATTCTTTGCACCAGTCCAATAGCGTTAAGTTGGCGCAAAGCTATATCTAGCTAATAAGGTCACAGTCAAGGAGATATTTAGTCTATTGTGCATTGTGCTAAGTACAACAATGCGCCTATTGCACTTAGAAAGGATACTTCAACCTCTAACACGTCTTCGTCATCATCCTTAGGATGAAACGGATCCTATTTAGGGTCAAGACTTCGAACGACCATGGGAGTACTAACAGGCTTGACTTTATCTTCATTAAAATGCCTAAGCATCTTTTGTGTGCAAGCCAATTTATCAAAATTCCATCAACACGGTGTGCAAGTTCTAAACCACGGAAAAGCCGAGTTTTCCCAAGATGTTTCATCTCAAATTTGAGATTTCAGTGCTCTGCGGTTTCCTTTAACTAATCTAGAGTTCTAATTAGGTTCATGTCATCGAAATATACCGCAACAGTAGCAAACCCGCAACTTCTCTTATTAATGAAAATGCATGGACATAATTCATTGTTGACATATCTCTTCCCAATCAAGTAATCGCTTAGACGGTTACATCTTTCCACATTGCTTTAATCTGACGTTGATGCTTACAAAACAAAAACAAGGCAAAATATCATCAAAGCTTATTGAAGTACTGTGGCATTTGTATGAATAAACAAATTGAGTTTCCATTCAACAAATTATGAATTATCTTGGGGGTACAATAAATAAAAGTTATGATGTAGATTACAAATTGTTAACGTTATCATGTTAATGTTAGAGAAAGAGAAGTATAATGGTTTGTCTCCCGCTTTGGAGGGGAGTAACTATGTGTTTGGGCCTTGAGGCCCAAGTTCATTACAAGATGTAATGGGATGCCTATCTATGTGGGAGGAGGTCTATTTTATAAGTAAAGGAGCTTCCATCCATTAACTAATTTTCCAATGTCGGATGCAAGAGAGTCTAGAAAAGCCTACTATGAAGCATCCTGGATATTGGTCTTGGCCACCTTCGACCACCGCGGGGTAGCTTGGATATTGGTCTACGAGATCCATATTGTGGTCGGGTCACACCTTGGCTCGTGCACTAAAGGGGTGTTACTTATTCTTGGTGACATAGTTATACTATAGGTATCAAAACTAACAATCAAAACTCACAATCAAATATATTAGGGTGCAACGGGGTAGAAACTAACAATCAAAATTCATTTGGATAGAGATCACCTTTATCTCTATATGCTTCAAGTTAACACCCTAATTACATTGTTTATAACTCAGAAGCCCAATTGGAAGATAATAGAATCTTCCATACGTTGCTCAATTAGATTATCGTTGCAACTAGACATACAATAAACCTTTAGCGAGCTTCTACAATTGTACATGTGACACCGTTTACCGAACAAACTTCTCTGTTGCTGGATGAGTCTCCACTAGGACTCATTGTCTTCAGTAAAAATGCGGGTCGTCTCGGTGAAGGAAGAGCTGCATCATTATTTAACATTGAAACGACTGCCGACATGGTTGGCCGGTCAGTCGCAAATTCTTGCACACACAGGAGTGCGATTTGAATGCACCTTATTATTTCACTAACAAGGTAACATTCACCTATAGATGAATCAATGATTTCCACGGCTCTGCCTTCTTTCCACAACTCCCAAACCTGAAAATAGTTTGGTCATTATCAAGTTAGCTTTATAAGTAGGGTGTATATTATAACAGTCATTGTTTGAAAATAGACAGACTTGCACGCTTACATGTCCAATCAAATTTGAATATGGATACTTCTCATAGGAACCAGCATTCTTTTTGCTAGTAATGATTTCTAGCAATAAAACACCAAAACTATACACATCAGACTTTATTGAAAACAGTCCTTCCATTGCATATTCCGGTGACATATAACCACTGTAGAAAACAAAAATCGAATGTTAAGCTTCATTCAATAACATTTATATTGGGTACGCTTGCCACAAGCTATTTGTACTTCTTTAGTGTTTGTTAATAGTACGATAACACATAGACCAAAAAGTTATTCTGAGATTTTCTAATTTTAGGGGAAACTTACTATGTTCCAACCACACGATTTGTATTTGCTTCAGTTTGCTCCCCTCTAAATATTCTAGCCATACCAAAATCTGCAATCTTTGGGTTCAAAGAATTATCCAATAGAACATTGCTGGCCTTTAGATCTCTATGGATAATTCTTAGTCTTGAATCTTCATGAAGGTATAATAACCCTCTAGCAATCCCCAAGATAATCTCGAAGCGTCTTGTCCAACTTAAAAGTGCTCTCCTTGTTTCATCTGGATAGAGTAAGAAATATAGAGTAACTAATTACTCTTGCTTGCTTGAAGAAACTTACAAATAATAATTGTAGATATATATAACAAAGAAAGACTTACTAAAGATGAAACAATCCAAACTTTTGTTTGGTAAGTATTCATAGATTAGAATCTTCTCTTCATCTTCAAAACAACAACCTAAAATCTTAACAAGGTTTCTGTGTTGGAGTTTTGCAATCAGAAGAACTTCATTCTTAAACTCTTCAACTCCTTGGCCAGAAAACTTGGATAGTCTTTTTACGGCTATTTCTTTTCCATCGTAAAGTATCCCCTGAAATTTGAATTTGAGAAATCAAAGAGAGTAGCTGACACGACGCATTTTTTATTTTATTTCATACATTATAACAAGGGGAGCTACCTTATAAACAGAGCCAAACCCTCCTTCTCCAAGCTTGTTTTCAATGGAGAAATTGTTTGTGGCGGTGGCTACGGTGTTTAGATGAAATAATAGTAACTCCGAGTTTATTCTACTATCATCAGGAACTAATCCACCAGTAGCTTCTTCGAAGTAGGTTAACCCAGCAGTAAGGTCAAATGAATATTTATTTTGCCTACGCATACCTATTATCAAACACAAAAAACTAATTTTTTATAAGCCTGTTTTCATATTCATAGCGTGAGATAGTCAAGCTTAGTTAGTCACATGAGATGATATTTCATAATGCAAAACAGGGGAGTTTACATAAAAGTGAGGTGAAAAATGTTGATAAATGAATAGAAGGCAAGATCAAGTTTATTTACCTTTCATCTTCATCCTTACCAACCAATAAAGGGTAAGTAATAGAATAATAACTGTAACAGATCCAAGTGAAATTGCCAGCCTTGCCTTCTTGCTAAGAAAACCACCTGACTTTGCATATTGAGCTACGAAGGTATGAAATAAGTAAACACCCAAAATCCAAAGTACCGCAAAAAAAAAAATCCAAAGACCTGAAAATTAGGAAATCATCAGATTTGGTGATTATTGAAATTTTATGGTTTAGAGGCAGAAAGGAAAATTACAATAATGGTCGCAGTGGGTTTTGATGGCAGCTTGGATGTTGGCGATAATGGTTGTTGGAGGATAGAGTTGGCTAGGTTCCTTGTTGGGTCTGGTTTAGTTTTTGGGTTGATGTTGTTCATGTTAGGCCAGCAAGTTCTTCTCTTTATCTATTTATCTATCTATCTATCTGAGTCATGTTCTGGTGCTCAATTAATTAGTACTCAGTTGTGTACAACTATCCAACTGACGTTTGATGTAAATCCAAGAACGGCAAATAATTAATAAGCACTTGAACTGCCTTATTATTTTTCATCACTATTGAGCACAAAAGTCAACTGACCAATTGAGTAGGTCACTATCTATAATTCTATAATATAAAGGGCACCAGTTGAGCAGGACTGCTATCTATAGTTTATAATATAAAAGGAAGTGCTCAGACTTCTCTAAAATTTGGATTGAGCAAATTAAATACCCTTTAGTCTAGAAAATAGAATCTCATAATCAAAGCATATTAATAGTTATTCTAATAAAACTAAAAACCACAAAAAGCATAAATACAATTTTTTTTCTTTTTCTTTTAAGACCTTGACCAAATCACACATGCATTTCATGAGTATAAAGGTCGTGTAAATAAAAATGACCCCTCCCTTTCCTAAGTATGTGGTCTATATAATTTTTTGAAGAACTACGATATTACCGCAATTAAATTTAGTATGGATTGTTAAATTAGAGCTACTCACATAAGGAACAATTTTTGAGAGAATGTGAGGTACAAATTCATCTGACGGCTGAGGGTAAATACAACTTTTAAGTTATTGTAATTTTAGTATTTAAATTTAATACATGTGGTTGAGTTCTACTTATCTCTCACATTCCCTTAAAACTGACTCTTAGGTGAGCAAACCTAAATATTAAATACTCCGAATTCACTATTTTTCTACGTTTATTTAGACGACCACATTTAGCTCTATCTAGTGTAGTATTATAAACATAAAGAACGTACCTACAGAAGTTGCATCGACTCGAACATATAAATCTTGACCAACATCGTAGAAAATCCTCGTGTCCATCAAGTCCCCGTGCCATGTCATACACCCGATCCCACCGCCCCGGTCGTCCGCACTCGTGTATGCTGTGCAAGAACAATCCATCAAGCACTTTTGTCTGCACATTTCCAAACTCATGCTCATGTTCACACGTGCCGTAGACGAGTCCGGTAGTTTTACACTCGCCACCTTCACGAACCCTTCTCCATTTTGACATGTGGAGGCTTCTGCTTTCCTAATGCACCCACCTTCACCAAGACTCAATCTAGGTGATTTGGATTCGAACCCAGGTAGGCACGTGCAAGACAACTTATAGTCCTTGGCTGGGTCACAGTTAGTATTTGGACCGCACTGTCCGTAGGAATCACACCACCCAGTTGGGTAGGAGTAGAATTTGATCCATTGATCCTTCCACGTGAACCCTTCAAGTATTCCTGATTCATCTATCACCATCCTTGTGATCTCTGAGTCCAAATACGCGAAGGATATCTCGTCTTCATTGTTGACAATACTTGAATTGTAGTCTCCAGCGGTACCGCTCAATCTGTGCCCAGTCCAAGGGCCGCCCCGCCACAATGCTTCTCTACCCTTGCGCAGAAACAACTGCAGAACCCCCATCGGGTTTATCCCACATGTACAACTCCCGGTTCCCGGGTCATCTTTTGATTTCCAAGATGTTAGGTGCTTCTCCAACCCGGACCGCCGGTTTAGCCCAATCTTCATAGAGGGAAGCAGTGTATCTGAGGGGCAATCAAAGCCTTCCCACACAACTCTTTGGCTACCATTCTCAAGTAAAACAAGATTTCCTGTATCCAAAAGCTTCGCTGTGAAATTGTTTGGTGAAGAGAGAGTAACGTTTGCGGACCAAAGAGGGATAGTTGGGTCCTTTCCATGTATGACAAGGCCTCCATCACCGTTGATCGATAGCACTCCATAGGAATCATTGACTGGGTTGTCTCTGTTCGCAACCCAGACAAAGGCTTTCTCTGGAATCTTGTTATACCAAACTCCTGCGTAGCGGTGCTGAGAATTTCCAAGGCTGAAGAACCCTAGTGCAAAGATTTGCTTGTTAGAGACTAAAACATCGCCGTCTCTGATGGGACGGTCTGGCGTAAGGGCGTCAAGGGGAAGCTGGCAAATGCTAGAGGGGAGAAGAAGGAAGACAAGCAATATCTGGATAAACGCTTCGATACTGAAACTCATGGTTAGTTTTTCTCACTGAAATTTTTGTTTTGGCTATTTCTATTTGTGCATCACTTATTTCCATCGGACTGAGTTTATGGAGTCAACCCAATTGACTAGTTTAGAGAGCCCTTTAACCACAAGTTTAAGTTCAATAATTCTGACGTATCGCACACGGCACAACAGATTAGAATTCTAGGGACGAGACTAGCTAGATATTTCTAAAGTATTGGGCACGTAGGAACAAAAATGCGCACAAACCTTATCTGAAAAATTACAAGAATTTGTTTGACAAGTCTACGTCATACATAGGTCAACATAAAAGGGACATTTGTATGTACCGGTCAGTTGCATGCACTCGTGTGCGTACAAGAGCCCAATTTGGATCCATCTGGGATATGGACAGCACTTTATGGTAGGATGTGTCCTCTTGAAAATGCAACACCTGTCCTAATATGGAATAGTTTTCTTTCTCAATATCTAACAACTCCAAAAACGGAAGAGAGATGAGCAATTGAATCACATCAAAGATCCCAATTTGGGGCAAAGACTAGCTAGACATTTCTAAAGTATGGGGCACGCAGGAAGAAAAATGTGCGCAAGTCTGGGTCATGTGTAGGTCGCCCAATTTGGATGTATCTTGGAACTTCATTGACTGACAGGTATGATTCATTGAGAGGAAATGAAACAAGTTGGTAGAATAAGGAAGGAAAATCATCAACAATAAGTTCTCTATAAACAACATGGTTCTACTCGGTAAAAAAATCAGAGGCAATGATCGTTATAACTTAATGGCATTGTCTGCAATGAACCAACTGAATTGTAGATCGACAGATACTGTCAGGATTTCCGTTAGATTGACCGCGTCAACTCACATAGGACAGGGAAGATGAAACTGTAAAGTGTGAAGTTACCACAGGGGCTTTAGAATGTAGAAGTTTCAGAATCTTATGTAGAAGTTTTAGAATCTTGGTAGACCATATTGTACTAATAAAAACATGCTACAGCATGTGCCGGATTGGTCTAAAAAGGTTGCTTTAGTCATTAGTTAGCGGTGGGATATCTAAAGAGCTGTAACTATGTAATCAATTGCTACCGTTAGACCGTGTTCTTTGGCATTCATTTACCACATAACAAAGTGCCTAAAGATTGGAAACATCTTTACCACATAGACAGGTTTGAACACTTAATCATTGCAAATGTTGCTATTGTTCCTCTAGATCTCAAGATGAATCGACTAAAGTTGTTATTCTTTTAAGTTTATTTTTGTCCTTGGAAGCTAGTCATATAAAAATCAGAGAATATCTGTGTCATACATGACCCAGCTCATTATGTCACTTTGTTATTCTTAAGTCACTTTGTTAATTTTTTTCATTAAAAAAAATTATAAAAAATACTCATTGGGTGACTTAAGTGATTGACAGTGTAATAGTTGAGTGACCAAAGTGATATATTTGAAACTTCAGTGACCAAAGTGTCGAATGAGTCATAGTTGAGTGACCATTTGTGGAATTCTCCCTATTTTTTTTATGAACTTTCCTTAATTACTAGTAACCTGTTCTTGTGAGGCTGAATTAGACTTCCTTGTCTATGAAGTCACTTTTGCAGCCAGGAGATATTGATATAATGGCATCAATCACAATTTGAGATCAATTTGCTATATTTAGCTTTCCTATGTTGTTAACTTTGTACTGAAGTTGGGTAAATGGGAGAACCATATTTCCTCCATTGTCAATATAAATGAGATGTCAAAAAGTATTCCTTTCCTTATTTTCCTCCAAGTTGGGTTGTTTAACTATAATAGAACTATAGAAGTATGTTTGTCTTCGTTTCTTTCTCCATTTATATGTTCTTCTAGTTTGTGTTTGCTAGTTTTGTCTAGCATTTTGTGGACATGAGCTTGGGCCTTGGGTTATCTTTCCTTTTATGGTTTGTGAACTCATCCGTCTCTGGATGTTTATGTGCACTGAGTTCATTTTATTTTTTTCATAATAAACTAATAATACAGATGATATGTTAACTTGTGATTTCGTTATTAGTTGAAGCATTCATGCTTTTGAATTAATACATCAATTTCTTGCTTTTGTTGCAGGTATTTGAGATCTCTTATTGTTACTTGCTGTTGTTGACAATTTTCCCTCAAGTTACATCATAACTTCAGAAGGAGAAAATGCTGTGTCTTGAACAAATTGAGATTAATAGCCATGTTGGGATGCATCTGATGTATAACTGCTCCAATCCAAAAGCGAATTTTGGGAAAGCAAATTCCGCCATGTCAGTTTTGTAATGTTTTACCGCTCAAAGTAAAAGCCTTTCTTGGAATGTTCATGTTTAATTGTTGTTCAAGACTACCTTGCTTACAAGCACAAACCTTGTACAGAAATCCATATATAGAATTCCTTAATCTTGTTGTGGATCTATTCCTTTCATGTAAATAGAATTGTGTGTGAGTTCCTTGTAGAAATCATGTTTAAACTACTTTCATTTTATAGAACTGGTGTATAAATTACTTTCTTGCATATAGATATGTATAAACTCAACATAATAGTTTGATCAAGAGTTTAACTTGCACACTTGCAGATAATATGTAATTGCATTTGGAGGTAAAGAACTTCAATTCTAGTACATTTTACAGATAAACATTGTCTAAAGAGGACATTGGCTGTTTTCATTATTTTGCTTATCCTAACTTCAAAGTTAGTGTAAGTATTTGATATGACCAGATTAAAGCGTCTATATATACGGGGACCAGGCTTCAATCATATTGATAACTTAATGCTGAATTCAGTGTTTAACATTCCCATCAAACTTCTGAAGAACTACCACATTTCATTTCTACTCCAGTGATGACAAGAGCTCTGGATTTGGTCACCATGCCATCTCTTTTACAAAGTGTTTCAACATCCAGATTCCTCCAATGCCAAAAAAAAAAAAAAAAAAAAGCCTTTCAATGCCAGTCTGCCTCTTTTCCCTCTCGTATGGATCAGAGATTCATTCGATGCGAACTTTTTTCCTCTTAAACGGAGGTACAAGGAAATCTTCTCCTTCCAAATGATAGAAGACAAATAAGAGTATCAATATAGTCAATTTAAAATCATCTGAGAGAGAGGGAGAGAGGGCAGATATCATGTCAATTTAAAATTATCACAGAATAAAAATATTCCAATCCTGATATGAAGTAAGTATTTTGTTTGACCTTGCACTCCAATCTATCCCAGAAAAAATTGGTGACGCTATGAATCAACCATCAGTATATTAGTCATTTAGTTGTGTGTAAGACCTTGCAATCAATGACAACAGATATACCAACCAATCCTTCAACAAAGCAGAGACTATATTAGCAGTAAAAGAAAAGGTAACAAGTTATTTTAATAGGAATATTTGCCTGTAGCAATTGCAAACTCCCAATGAATGTGCATGAGATATAAGCTTAGATAACCAGACAAAATTTGTAATAAGCTTAGATGCATGTATTGACTAGCTTCTTAGGTGGAATACCTATTCTTAGTTCTTTTCTTGTGTATTTTACGAGTATTCCCATGCACCGAGCTAACAATTAGCCAAGAATGAAATTCTGTAACGTAGAGAAAACATGCATCAATGTTTGTAGCTGCATATCTAAATGGAAATGATCATCACTTTTCTAAGTAACTCGAACAAGAGAAGGGTCTTTCTAGTGTGTGTATTTCTAAAATGGGGGAGTTGGAGGGAAGTGAAATTGCACAAGCTGCCGAATGCGGGATGTTGAAACGTTAAAATTGAATGCCTTTGTCCAATTCGTTCTTGTAAGCAAGTAATTTTTTTTTTTAACACTAGCATTAAGACTTATGATTGTCACTACATGTGATTTTGATTGTACATTGGTTTCCAGTCAGTAATTAGTTAATTACCGATCACTAGATGAGATAATTGTAATACTTATGTCTATTGTAGAAAATTCAGTTAATTTTGTTTTCAGATCGACTTCGATCAATTTAATCTATCATAATTTTATAACAATATTATAATTATACATTAGATTACTCTAAGGATAACCTCGTTGAGACTTATTATTAAGTTTGTAACTGAACTGTTAATTTTGTAACTATTAGGTTGACTGATGCCGTATTCGCCAACAAACATGCCAATAATTTCAAACGACATGTGTAACTACTCGGTCGATACATCTAAAATGTCAAAAATAAAACTTATCAATTTGGTTATTAGAAAGTAATATCAATGTGTCTACCAGTGTTGTATAACATGTTCATTACATATAAGCATATGTGGACTTTCAAAAGTGACAAGCGATGAAAGCTTAATTTCGATATGTCAACTCTAAACTCTAAACTCTAAATACCACATAAAACTAATATGCTCATAACCTATTCTTCGCAATTTATTTTTTCGATATGTCAGCTCTCACACTCTCATGGGTATGGCCTATATAAACTAATGTAAAAATTTGTAGAAGTTTATCTCCTCTTGGTATAACTCCCTTTAGGGAAGCATAAATATATAAAAAGTTGACCGCTTTATCTGATGTCGAAATAACAGCGGATCTGGTTAATTTTTTCACAGAGTACCTATTAATACGTTATAAATATATGGGTAAGCTCAAATTTACCGATTTTCAGTTACTAATTTTTAGATCGCACAAAATGCATATATACCTAGTAATGTGGTCTAATTTGTTTATTTGGCGTATTACAAAATTATACCTTCCAAGAGCAACTTGGTAGAGAAAATATAATTTATCAAAATCGGCCGTTGGATATTATCATGATAAGAAAATATGGTTATGGTAAAAATTTTAGCTATTTTCGTCGTCGTTTGGGTCTCGATCTACTGGGCCAACTCTAAACCCTAAATACCACATAAAACTAATATGCTCATAACATGTCCTTCACAATTTATTTTTTCGATATGTCAGCTCTCACACTCCCGTGGGTATGGCCTATATAAACTAATGTAAAAATTTGTAGTGCTTTATCTCCTCCTGGTATAGCTCCCTTTAGGTAAGTATAAGTACATAAAGAGTTGACCGCTTTGTCTGATGTCGAAATGTCGGCGGATCTGGTTAATTTTTTTACAGAGTACCTATTAATATGCTATAAATATATGGATAAGCTCAAATTTACCGATTTCTAGTTATGAATTTTTAGATCGCACAAAATCCTTGTATGCCTAGTAATGTAGTCTCAACTTGTTTATTTGGTGTATTACAAAATTATACCTTCCAAGAGCAACTTGGTGGAGGAAATATAATTTATCAAAATTGGCCGTTGGATGTTATCATGATAAGAAAATATGGTTATGGTCAAAATTTCAGCTATTTTCGTCGTCGTTTGG
This sequence comes from Rosa chinensis, assembly GCF_002994745.2. Lineage (NCBI taxonomy): Eukaryota > Viridiplantae > Streptophyta > Magnoliopsida > Rosales > Rosaceae > Rosa > Rosa chinensis. The sequence goes on from NC_037092.1 coordinate 29,860,237, forward strand.
GTCTCGATCTACAGGGTCAACTCTAAACCTTAAATACCATATAAAACTAATATGTTCATAACCTGTCCCTCGCAATTTATTTTTTCGATATGTCAGCTCTCACACTCTCGTGGATATGCCCTATACAAACTAATTAAAAAATTTGTAGAAGTTTATCTCCTCCTGGTATAGCTCCCCTTAGAAAAGTATAAGTATATAAAGAGTTGGAACTCTTTGTCTGATGTCGAAATGATGACAAATCGGGTTAACTTTTTTATAGAGTACCTATTAATATGTTATAAATAGATGGGTAATCTCAAATTTATCGATTTCCTGTTACAAATTTTTATATCGCACAAAGTCCTTATGTACCTAATAATGTGGTCTAACTTGTTTATTAGGTGTATTACAAAATTATAGCTTCCAAGAGCTTGGGTTATCTTTCCTTCTGTGGTTTGTGAACTCATCTGTCCCTTGATGTTTGTGCACCGAGTTCTTTTTTTTTTTTTTTTTTGTAATAAACTAATAATATAGATGAAATGTTAAATTGTGATTTAGTTATTAGTTGAAGCATTCATGTTTTGGAATTGATACAATAATTTCTTTTGCTTTTGTTGCAGGTACTTGAGATCTCTTATTGTTGCTCTGCCCTCAATATACATCAAAACTTTCAGAAGAGGAAAATGTAGTGTCATGAAGGAATTGGAATCATCCATGTTGGGATGCATCTGATGTATGATAAACTGCTCCAATCCAAAAGCAAATTTTGAGAAAGCAAATTCCGACCAAATTACGTCGTGACAATTTTGTAATGTTTTACTGCTCGAAATAAAAGCCTTTCTAAGAATGTAAAGAATTTCCCAATAAATCATTCTAAGTCTCCACTTGAACTATGAACCAATTTTGTGCTTCTAAGCATCACATTGTTGAACTTGAGTGTTGAAAACAATTCTCTTCTTTTATCAGATTCCACAGAAACATACCCTAAAAGAAACCTTTGGAAGGGATGACAATTACTGATAGATCTTCATGAGTTTAAGCGTAAAAATATAGCACCTATACACCATTATAATTTCTCATCCAAGGGATGGCCTGCCAACAAATCATTTCCCTAGTCACAACCACAAAGCTTGGTAAAAAAAGAACGTAAAGCATGAGGCAGAGATTGGAACTAGGAACTATGTCTGCATAGCTCCTATAATCTTGGCAAGAATGACAGATTCAGTATGGGACTCTGCAAGTGTCAAAAGGTGATTTAAGCATCTATTTCATCTAGGAACTCTAACTAAATATTTCAGTACATGTGCTAAAATTCAGTTCATAAAAGGGAACTCACGGCAGCAGATTTCACACGTTTGTTTTCTTTCTTATATAAGTGAAAATCTGGAAGTAGATATCAAAAGTAAGTTAAAGATATATCACATTCTCATACACCTTTATGGCTGGTGTGTTTGATATGATGCTCTCACAAAAAGATCAACAAGGGGTTTAACTCCAAGCCAAGCTGGAAGACAAATCTGGTTTGAGTCCATGCAAACACCCATGGAATTGCCCGAAAATGTCCAATTCCAGTACAGTTCTTTCTTCTTGAGGGGCAGCTTCCTATGTTGAGGAAGCCAAGCTCAGCCTGGGGTAGCAACTTCTTCTACAATAAAATAAAAGCACACCTGACGCAAGTCGAGCTTTCATTAATACCATCCCAAAGGTAGCAACTCTTTGGATCAAATCATCAAGCCGACCATCAGCTAGGATCCCTGATCCACATGATTGCTGCAAAAAAATGATGGTTGTCAACTTGTCATTCAACATTACATAAGAAGTCTGTATGCATGCAGATTTGGCACATTTGTGTCTGCACAGAGAGAGTCATGGCATGTCATCAGTGGTTCTATAAGTTCATCTAATGTGTCATAATCCTCCGATAGATTAAAATCGCAAGGAAGATCCTCTAGAAGAAGATCCAATCGTCTTCGTGTCTTCATAAGCTGTACCCACAGAACATACACATGTCACACCCCAAACCCGGGTATGACTTAAGGGGTTCTCAAGTAAGAGAAAATGTGAATAAGACCAAGATCGATACAATCTTAGCCTAAAAGTATGAAGTACTTCGGGATGGTCGACTTTGATTTGAAGAAAGAAATGTAAGTAACATTAAACCAAATGAAACTATATGTTAACCAAATGAAACTATATGTTAATCAAGCAACAAAATACATTATCTGAACTTGAAAACTATAGATGAAGAACTGAAAGCTGATTCAATAGAGTTATAACGAAATAAGGGAGACATAAGTGGGCTGGAGAGTTAAGGCATGAACAATTTAACTTTGAAGAGTTACTAAAACTTCATTTCTGCAGCAATGAACTTGAAACTTTCCAGACTAAAAGTAACCATGTTAAAGAAAGACATAATAAATTTTCAAGCAAATCGGAGATCGAGAAGTAAGGGAAAAGATGGATGCAGATAGACTGAACTGTCAGGTTTTAGAAAAATATTCCAGCAGCAAAGTCAACTTAGAAAATTCACCAAAAAAATTCATTGCAAGTCCAAATGACAAGAAATCAGTTTCAAAATGAGCATCGGGAAATATAGTTCAATATACACAAAACCCAGAGGTTAAATAATTCAAGTGGAAGTTCAAATGTCAACAGAAAATCAAAGGAGACATTTAGAGTGCTGGAACTTTTCCAAATGCAGACCAAATTTGGAAAAATCACCAAAAATTCACTACACATCGAAATAAGACGAAACTTTCCAGATCCTTTGTTAACTAACAGAAAAGAAACATGTCAAAATTTCCGAATATTTGGAGGCCAATAAGTTGAGAAAAAGAAATACCAAAGAGGGCTATGCTGCAGGGCAGTTTTTGCAAAATTCCAGCTAACTGATTTTTCTTTGGGAAGGACTGAAGGAGCTAGGGGTTCAAACTTATTTTGTTTTGGACAAAACTTGTTTGGAAAAAGTCTTGGAATGTCCAATTTTAAAGAAAACATAGCTCAGCTGAAATCAATATTGAAGGATGAATCAAAATAATAACCAAAAATAATGCTGAAATATAACTAGAGATTTCAAAAGCCAATATGGTGTCTTTATGGAACACTTTCACATTCTGAACAGAAGATACAAAATGATATAAATTAACTCGATCAAACTGAAATCATGAATCTAGTAACAGACCCTCAAGAAAGTTAAATTCATTACCCAAACACAAAAGCTGCAATGGTCACTAGACCAAACACAAAAGCTGCAATGGTCACTAGACTATATAACACTATTAGACACTACCTAATTAGATCACTACCTGGGCTCTGATACCACTTTTATTGGCTGGAAAAGTGATAATACAAATCTGATGTAAGCAATGAATAGGGAGAGTCTCCAACAATTGTCTCAATTTAAAGAGGACAAGCATTCTCACAAAGTTTGGAATCATTTGGAAACATATCTGAGGAGCTAGCAAAGAAAATAAAAGTGAATAATCAGGGATGCTTCACAAACAAGCTGTTCCAGAAAAAGGGTGGTAATGTGGTATCATCCCAAACCAGCATCACAAAAATATAAGTCAATCAAGCTTAGCTATCTAACAACTTGCTTGACATATTCAAAGCAAATAAACATACCTTGTCTTTTATATTAGCAAGAACAATTCTATAAGGAGTAATTGCAGATCTCTGAGTGGGGGCTTAATTTGGCTCCAAAAGCTTCTGGAAACTGGACCTTCCAACCTGGGACTCAGCAAACATTTTCCTTTTGGCAACGAGACTAGCATTATGAAGAGAGTTCTGGGATGGAGACTTTGCTATTGGAGATTCCGGACCATCCTAGCTAATGAGATATAGTATAAAGATGACAACATATTGAGATGTTAAACCACAGAAGAATAAAAAAACTTTGATCGACTTTCTTCTATTGGCTACACAGATTTGAGTTTATCAGCTCCGAAATCGTAGTATTCGTAATCGCAATCCCAGGAATACAACATTCGAAATCAACACTAACAAATTCCAGATATAAATTGATTGATGAATCAATACAATCATCCAAAAGGAAAGGAATTTAGGGAATATGGGGACGAACTTTTGGTGAAATCAGGAATAGCTTAGAGTGGGTTGAAATCCCTAATCAACTCATCGTCTGCCTCGTTAGAAGTCACACCGCCAAATGGATGCAGGTTTCTTGTCTCAGCTTTACCCAATTATTTTTTCTTTCTTTCTTTTAAGTATTGCAATGATATACGGTCATCTATATTTCGCTTTTCGAATTCAATTCTGCAGAAAAGGGCATAGCTTGTGGGTGTTGTCATCTTAGCTTTACAATAATGAGTGTTCTACATAAGAGAATAGGTTCCCCCCTCTTCTTCTTTCACGCTTTTGCACCTTTTTGTTTGCTTCTGATTTTGTCTTATTTTCCGATACCTTGTTTGGTTGCCGATGTGGAAAATTGAAACGGGGCGTTTTTCTGTTAAGAGTGCTTGTAGTATGAGGATGGCGGGGATGGATGACATGGCGGAGCTGCTGGAGGCGTCAGAAATTTTGAAGATGAGCTTAGGGAAGGCACTCACTCTCGCTCGTGCTTTCAGCCATTACCTCAATTTGATGGGCATTGCTGAAGCTCATCACAGGTCACTCAACAACTTGATCTCTCTGTTTTATATTTATTTTTTATACTAAATTTTTTGTTTTTTGAAAAAAAAAAGGGGTTAAATTTCATATATGTGCCTGTGTGTATTTATACTTGTTTGGAAATGAAATAAGAAGCTCCAGAGCTTGAGGAAATAGTAGTGTCTATCAAGGATTGACTTCTCACTTTGGTTCTACAGTTAAAATTGTGACATTCTTAGCTACATAAAATATAACATGAAAAAACAAAAATTGGTTGAAATTCTTTCAGCTGTGAATTTTATAAGCATTTTGGTGAATATAGATAAAGTTGTTGATTTGTGCAGGGTTCGTAGACAAAAGAATGTGGCATCCCTATCAAAATCTTGTGATGATATTTTTAATCAGCTTCTGCAGCGTGGTGTTTCCCCAGATCAGCTTTACGATACCATTTGCAATCAGGTTGGTTCTTTTCCTTCTATCCTTTGTCTTGATTTGTATGCCTAGACAGAAAATAGTGGGGAAAATATGTCACATGTTGTTTAGGTTTCTGTAAAAGATAAAACTGAACCAATTAAATGATCTTGTTTTAATGAGCTCAAGTTGTTGCTTCATTGATGTTGCCTCATTTTATCAGCACACTGTTGAACATAAGATGTGTGTGTGTGTGTTTCCACTGTTGTTGAGTCATTTAGATGTCTTGTTCTCAACCTTAAATTCTTCTTGCTGCAGGAGGTCGAGATTGTTCTTACTGCACATCCTACACAAATTAATTGTGGAACCTTACAATACAAACATATCAGACTTTCTGTGAGCGACTTTCTGCACATCCTACACAAATTAATTGTGACTTTGCTCAGTTTTTAGGATGTTGAACATTATGATTAAAAGACATGTTGAAAATTTGCTTAGACTAATAATATCAAGTTACTTGTAGCATCTTTTAAATTTAAGAGATCGACCTGATCTTACTAGTGAAGACAGAGACATGGTGATTGAAGATCTGGTATTGTCTTTCCAACCATATTCTCTTCTTCCAAAACCACTATGCTGGGCGAGGGGGACTGCACCTTAATGACATTGATATAGTGGACATTCACTAATTTTCTTTATGTTTTATATGTTACTCTTGCTTTTATAGGTGCGAGAGATACTTCTGTATGGCAAACAGATGAGCTTAGGCACCATAAACCCACACCAGGTGATGAAGCTAGGGCAGGTAAACCACTTCAACATTAGATTCATTGATATTCATATGCTTTGGCTCGTTGAAATCGTGTGTATCTCTTACAGACAAAATAAAATTGTATATATTGTTTACCACAGGTTTGAACATTGTGGAGCGCAGTCCCTTTGGAAAGTTGTACCTCATTATTTACGTCGTGTCAACGATGCTTTAAAGAAGGTTTGTCTTCAAATTCGTTTCTGGGATTGATAAGTTTCCAGTTCTTTATATGCAGATACTACCTTCTGTCTTTCTATACTTTTTCTTATAATCTTTTCTTAATTTATTTATCAACACATTGGAAAACCACTTCCATTGAAATGCACACCAATCAGGTATGGGTCTTCAGAGGAGGGGAGGGTTGGTTTGATCGAGATGGAAATTCCAATGTGACAGCAATTGTACTCGTGGGTCTTATTGATATTTTATTCGTAAATCTTCTCCTAATGGTATTATTTACTCAAATCTTGGAGAGGCCTTTCATGTCAACAAAAGACCTGAAGCATGAACTAATCATAACTTTGGCATATATTAGATCTCTGTTATCCATAACTTAGTTTACTGTATTGATAATGGTGTTGGTAATTCATGGGGCAGTAAATCATGTTTGAGGGGAATAAAACAAGCCCTGGTACTTAGAATCAATTACTTAACTGTACGGAGACATTGATGGATAAGCATTGGATAAGCATGACTTAGTTGTGTAAAGTTTTAGATCATCAGTTTAACCTTCATTTCTGATATCCCTTCCCTGTTCTTTTCTTTGGGGTATGAGAGAGTTTCAGTTTTAAGGATTCCAGTTTGATGCCAGATTTCATGATTAGATTGCAAACTTAAGATTATTGTTTATGTAGAATTTATAATGCTGTCAAACTGTCTAGTTCTTTACAATTATATCAATTTGCCTCTTTCTATTGCTTCAGGTCACAAAAGATGTCTCACTTTTATCTAGGTGGATGACTATTGATCTCTATATTCGAGAAGTGGATAGCCTGAAATTTGAACTATCCATGAATAGGTGCAGCGATATCTTGTCAAAACTGGCACAAGAGATTCTAGAACACTGTATGACAGATTGCAGTTATTTTCAGCGGTCATTAATATTGGCTGCTTGGTATCATGTGGAGACTACCAAGGCATAGCTTCCATTGTTTTTCCTTGCCAATTTCCTTAGCAGGTTACTCCCATGTTTCTGATTTTTTTTATTGCTTGAACTTTAGTTTGAGGGGCTGGGATTATGTTGTTCTGAGACTAGGATCTTATTAACAGAACAATTGTAAATCTCTAGATCACTTCTGTGTATGCAGAATAAAAAAACGTCGAAAGACAGATGAACACTCTTACATCATGTTCTGCCAGGCAGGATACACCAGATGGTTAATTAGTGGAAGTAATTGAGTGAAAAAACTGTAGTCATAGTTTACAAAATTCTATGTGTTTTATGGACCTATGGGAATTTGACTTCTCTTACCCCAACTCTTCTATGCGTAAGTACACACTGGGCATCTCTCCTGATTTCTTAAAGTTTCAATTTATTTTTAATAGATGATGAATATACTTGTGAATCAATTTATAATGTTAACGTAATTGAAATTCTCTCTTCAGAATCTGCATCTGAGGATCACCAAAGTTGGGATCATCAGTGTTATAATAGGAATCAGGTAAAGCAACAAGCTGCAACACTTCCAACACAACTTCCAGCTAGAGCTAATCAACCCTCTTGCACTGGTGAACATCCGATTATCCTCTTAAAACTACTTTTTAAAGAAAAAATTTATAATAAAATTGAGGATCTCGAAAGTTGTGTTACTTTTATATTATTTTCATATGCTGCCATCCTTATTGCATAAATGAGAACTTGCTCAAGTAAGTTACAAATAGAACTGACGTCAGTTCCAAAGAAGGCAGTGCGTATCACATGAACCCCTGTAGTTATTTCCTTTTCAAATATGGAGGGAATCAATTTTCATAAATAAAATCTTAATTTAGCTGTATTATAGTGAGCTAGGCTTTCTTTCCACCTAGAATCTCTATTAGCAGTTACTTTTCTTTTTTTTCCCCTTTGATTGTTTGCCATCCTGAAGTGTTTATTTACAAGCACCTAATGTATTCCATGACCAATGGTACTCATGGCTTCTAAGTTCTTATAAACTTTCCTCTTCGTGCATAATGCAATGTTGGTCATTCTTACTATATCAGAATTGAAATGTTGGTCATTTTAACTGAAGATTGCATTGGGGCAGGAATCTGGTAGACATGCTGAAACACTTGATGCAATTACCAAATATTTTGATATGGGCAGTTGGGCACATACAGTGAGTGGGATGAAGAAAAGAAACTGGAATTTCTAACGAGAGCTCAAAGGAAAAAGACCGCTAGTCCTACCTAGCATGGAGGTAAAGTAGTAGTGTTACGACTTAGGATTGCTATGCTCCAAAGTTAAGAATAGGTTACTTCTACCTGAATTTTTCGGGAAAAAGAAAAACATCTGACAAGAATTCTTTGCTATATATCTAATGTGTCTCTTCATTACAACAATTAAATGAAATTATGGTAGTCATTATTTACCTACAGGGAATGAACTTTAAATAAGCACAAGTTGATCTAGCATGATGATGGAGTTGTTTACTATTCCTGAAACTTTAAGCTGTTAGGATTAAGGTTAACAATTTGTTTTATACTCTCAAACTCACTTCATAGCATGCGTTCAACTTAATTGGGAGGTTTTGCAATTGCAAGAATTCCAACTCAGGATCTTCTTTGCTGATAGGAAAGAAAGTCTTGGTTTACCACTATTGGCCAAAATCTTAAACTATGAAGGTGTGTTCAACAACTGTTTATACCTAGCAAATTCAAAGAGAAATGTAGATTTGAAAATATAATTTGTAAAGTAGTCTAAAAATATGGAAATATAGTTCTGCCGATCGAACCCAAATCCATTTTTCATAGATGGATGGGTAAATTTTGGAATTTACTCCTAAAATGGATATTAGGTCAGCTTTAAGGTGTTATTTTCAAGAATCAAACTAAGGTCTTTCAAATTGAAGATGTCTCTATTTGACTTGATCCACCCAAGGGGGCAAGAAATAGAGAGGAAAAGAAACTATAGAAATTAGAGAATTACTAATGTGGGTTTTAAAAATGCAACCTTCCTGTTATTACTGTGATGCTGTGGGAGTCATGCGTCTCCTCATCAACTTCTGATGTTAAAGAAGTACTGGATACCTTCCGCATTGCTGCTGAGCTAGGGAGTGATTCGCTTGGAGCATATGTGATTTCTATGGCTTCTAACGTATAGCATACGACTTTCATTATTGATTCGTATTCCAGCTCTCCATTTACAAGGCTAAGGAACTTGATTTTCCAACTGCAAAGTTTCTATACATGAATTGTTTGTTAAAATTGATAAAATACTACCATCTACATTGTAATTGGCAGGCAAGTGACATCCTTGCTGTGGAGCTTTTGCAAAAAGATGCACGACTTGCCGTTAGTGGAGAGATAGGAAAGCCGTGTCCTGGTGGAACGGAAGTATGGCCTCTATGTTGATACTGCTAGATTAAATGGTCCTTCTTTAGTTACATTCTTCCTGTATGTTTATTTATGTTTTACATGGCATCTGATATTTGCACTTCATTTATTCCTTGGATTACTTCTCTGGATTTACAGAAAATGATGGTAATTTTCACAATACTATAATTTTGTTAATTCATGTGCACATCAATTTGTTAAACACCTTTATGATCCATCTTGATTCTCCATTGCATAGAAAATAGATAGGGTTTGTATTAAAAGGTGGTTTCTTCTCCAATTAAATTTCTGTTACTTGATATGGATCCTCATACTTATGTAGTCCATGGTTACTTATCATCTTTGACTTTTTTGGGTAAGATATTAAAGTAGGAAGGGGAAGACTGAAATTTCATTTTCTTAAACCGGGACTTAAATTAAAGCCTGTAAGTTTTTCATTACTGATGTTAAAATTGCAATTACACTATATACAAACTGAGTTTTCATACATCTTGGAACAGGCTGCCTGTGGTTCCTTTGTTTGAAACTGTAACGGACTTGAGAGGAGCTGGCTCAATGATCAGGAAATTATTATCCATTGATTGGTACAGGGAGCACATCATCAAGAACCATAATGGGTATCAAGAGGTATCTATAGAAGCACATTTTGTATTCCACTGAATCTCATGGAGCTTACAAAGTTATATTGAACAGGTGATGATTTGGTACTCTGATTCTGGAAAAGATGTAGGGCGTTTTACTGCTGCCTGGGAACTTTACAAAGCTCAAGAGGATGTTATAGCTGCATGCAATGAGTATGATATCAAAGTTACCCTGTTTCATGGGAGAGGAGGAAGTATTGGTCGTGGAGGGGGCCCTACATATCTTGCCATTCAGTCCCAGCCGCCTGGCTCTGTGATGGTAACCTTTTTGTTTTGCACTCACCAATCTGCTCCATCTTAATTTGATTGTCTTCATGGTTTTGAAATGTACGTTTGAAAAGGAGAAGTATTCACCAATTCGCAAGTTAACAGCTCATTATGTCTTGAACTTGGACGTTATTGATATGCTAGTGTAGTGAAATCATGTATCTCTTGGTTGAATTATGTAATATTCTTTCTGTAGATTCCGAATTTATTTAGCCTTATCTTACATGGTTAAACAAAAAAGGCAAAGTTTTCTGCTCAACGACCTAAATCTATAGTGCTTGTAAAATCTTTCAGGGTACTCTATGATCAACTGAGCAAAAAGAAATGGTACAGGCAAATATTTGGGCTGCCGGAGATTGCTGTCAGACAGCTAGCTAGAGATATACACAACAGCTGTGCTGCTTGCAACGTTGCGTCCACCACACCCTTCTCGAGAACAAAAGTGGGGTAACCTCATGGAGGAGATCTCAAAGATCAGTTGTCAGAATTACAGGAGTGGTCTACGAAAATCCAGAATTCCTTACTTCCAGGAGGCTACACCCCGGGCTGAGCTTGTCTTCCTCAACATAGGAAGCTGGCCCTCAAGAGGAAAGAGCTCTACTGGAATTGGACATTTTCGGGCAATTCCATGGGTGTTTGCATGGACTCAAACCAGATTTGTTCTTCCAGCTTGGCTTGGAGTTGAACCAGGTTTGAGGGGTTTGTGGGAAGGGACACACTGAAGACTTGAAAGCAGAACATTATGAGGTCCACCCATTGAGTATTGAAACCCAATTTTATCATAATCTTCTTCAGGAAATCCCATTCCAATTTGTCATAAGCCTCACTTATATCAAGTTTCAGAGCCATAAAACCTTCTTGTCCTCTAGGCAGCCTGTGCATATAGTGAGCTAGCTCCGAAGCCACGAGAGTGCTGTCTGAAATCAAACGATCCGGGACAAACGCACTCTGCTGTGGGCAAATAATGTTCGAGAGAAAAACTTTAAGCCTGTTAGCTAGCACCTTGGAGGCTATTTTATAAGTAACATTGCAGAGGGCTATTGGTCGCAGTTGGAACATGTGCTTAACCTCTTTCACCTTTGGGATGAGCACCACATGCGTAAACTTCAAATCATGAGGCATCTCTTAATTAATCAGAAAGAAAATCACTGCCCTACTCACCTCTGAACCAACTAAGTCCCAATACTTCTGGAAGAAGAAAGGAATTGTACTAAACCATATGAGTCTATGGTCTGGTACACAGGTTATGAGTAAAACATGCAAGTTTTGTATCTTGTGGAATTAAGGTTACCGTAAGAATTTAACAGATGTGTATTGAGCAAGTATTGTTACCAGAAAGTTAATGAAAAGGATGTGTGAAAAGTATAAGAGATCAGATAAGAAGATCTGCAAATATCAAAGGAAAAACTCATACATCAAATAATTTTGTCACCAATTTTGCTTGTTACTTTTACAAAGCCTTAAGAAATAGAATAATATTTCCTAACAAAATGATGACAAAATTATTGCCAAAAGTTGAAATCTTGAAATATTCAGGTTGCATCATTCCAGAACATCTTGAGCGAGTAAGGCACTTGATGATTTGGTGGCGGCAGCTGCATGTAGGAAGGATTCTGCTGTTGGTACTGAGGCTGCGGCTGCATGTAAGAAGGATGAAGTTCTTGGTACGGAGGCTGCGGCTGCTGAGAGAATGGTTGATAGTGCTCGTAGCAAGGCTGAGACATCATTTGTTGGTAAGAATGTTGTTGTTGCTGGTAGAAAAGCTGCTGCTGCTGTTGCATACAAGGAACATAAAAGAACAAATTTGTATGAGTTTTTTTGCTCACACGTGGCAAGTTACGAGTGTGAGCCTAGCACTCCCCTTTGATTCATATGCGGTCTTCATAATCAGCTTATATTCATTTGGATCCAACGGAGATTGTTCCTATTTGAAGCAATGATATAACATGTCACAACTCTATTACAGAGTAGTAGCTCGGTTGTTTAGTAAAATCCTAAACTTGAAATATAAATGAAAATTATAGAAACATATGATTGCAATGAAAGTCAAGTGGTTGAAAAGAAGCTACTTACCTGGTCTGCTTTCAGACTTGTATCTATAGGCGTTGGAACTGTTTCAATGTCCCTTGGAGATTTTGCCTATTGGAAGCGATGATGTCAAATATCAAACTCAAGTACAGAGTAGTAGCTCACTTGTTTGATAAAAACTTAGAATCAAAGTATATATTGAAATAGTAAAAACATAAGATTGTAATAAAGTCCTTGAAAAGAAGCTATCTACGGTCTGTTTTAGACTAGTTTCTATTTTGGCGTTGGACGGTTGGAGTTAATTAACTGAAGGTTGTTGCTTTTGAACTAAAAGGATCAATAGAGTTAATTAATTGAATGGCCAAAATTATTGTTCAGCCTCAAATATGAATTTAACAATTATCTTAAAATGAGAGATAACTAAGGACTTTTCAGATTCAAAAAAAAAGAATACTGACAACGATTATGAAAACTAAAAGCAACTGCAGCACCAACAAATATGGTTGAGAACATTGAAAATCGAACAACTCCCAGGGTATGATATCTGCACCTCTTCTCAGAAAAAGAAAAAAAAACAAGGAAGCATATGACAACAAGAGATCATGATCATCTTTATTGTGCTTGTAAAATTTAAAAGTTTATGGTCTGGAGCTCTGGAACTCACCTCTAAACCAATCTCCAGCTCATCCTTCAGCAATGTCATAAACTGAGACAGCACCTTCCTGACTTGGAAAGGAATTCTAGTTCATGTCTATTATATATGAGAAGTATAACTTGGCATGGATACAGAATTTTGAAAGTAGAATGACTGATAAGCAGACAAATATTTACTTTTTCAGACCCTTGAACTTAAACAATTTGCTATAAAATAGTACACTACATATGCTATGAGTGTTGTAAATAATTATGGCTAATATCATGTAAATAGATGGAGAGTCGTATATTCCTTTCACTATAAATTAGTGATTGATAGGATTGTGAATAGGAGTAATTGACGTTGCTATTAAACGTTGCCTATTTGTATACATCATGTACTCCCATATAAACCCCCTCATGGTGAGATGAATGGATACAATCTAATTCTCTGTGTCCAAACTCTCTCTCTCTCTCTCTAAAATTTTTCTGTTTTACAACACGTTATCAGCACGAAGCTCTAACCCAAGTGCTAGCCAAGACAAAAAAAACCCCCCAGCTGCAGCCTGTTTGTACGCCCCCAAACCTCTTGATCGGGACCTCAGATCAAAATCTTTCCTTATCAAAGTTGTTCGTCTCTGCCTCTTCTATTTTTCCTCCAAATTTCAGCCCTATTGGAGTCGGTTTGAGATCTATACACCATTCGAAGTGGGAGCTGTTCAGAAGAGGCGAATAGCTCTTGGATTGGCTGAGAAGACAACCTTCTCAATTCTGCACATATAAACTGAAGATTCATCCGCTCTTCATCAAGTAATGTTTTCCAAAATCTAATTTTATATTCACGTTTATTGAGCCTATTGATTGAACATGAAAAATCCTCCATGATGCATGAACCCTAAATTCTAATTGTTTTATTTGGAATATATATACCTGTTCATGTTTTGGATTGTTTGATTGGAAAAGAAAAAAATTAGGATACTTTGGCTACACTTGGTCCAGTAGCACCAATTCACAACTAGAGAGCATCAATCAATCATGCAAAAATAAATTCTGCTTTTTCTGGGATTCGAACCCAGTCACAGTGTGTACCAGCCTAGCATGTCCACTGTGCCATTATGGCCAATTGGTAATTATCACCACTATTTAATATTAATATTGCCAAAAGCAGATTCAACTCCATTTAATTGGTGATTGATCAATTGATTCAATTCATGTTTTGGTTTTGATTGACATTTATCCAAAACAATTGCCATAATAATTTCACAATGTATCTTTTATTACTATATCTGAATATTGTGTATTGCGTGAATTATGGGCTTAGTTTTTGGTTACACAAATTTGAATCTGCCATTATAATTCTTTATGCTAGAAGCATTATGGGCTAAATTATTACGCGATTATTACATAAACATTGTGTCAGAAGCATTTGCCAAATTTATTACCTGTATGTAATGCCAGAAGCATTAATGGGATTTGAACCCATTTCCTTAGGTATATAACCGCTGCATTAATTTATTTATGTTACGATTTAATAACATATATTGAATTTGGTTATGTTATAATTGTGAATATTAATAGAGGCTGAGTCAGAAGCTCAAATCAAGCCCAAAGTCATAACAATAAATTCGAGCCAGAAGCTCAGGCCCAAGTTGCAAGGCCAGAATAGAAGCTCACTACATGTTACCATGACAAAAGTTATGAATCTTCTCAAACTAGGCTCATCCAGTTGGATGCGATGTCTAGGAAAGGTTCAGATGAGGCCGTGTACTTAAGCGAGCCTCGCTCTACCTAAACCTCATCTTTCCTTACCTGGTCGTATTCAATTGGAGTTACCGAAAGGGTTGAGTAATAACTTTTCATTCCTTGGCAGACTAGCCTAAGCCCTGCAGGCCCACTCTCCTTCTGCAGGACCTAGCAGCCTAGCAGGCCTCACATACTCTTTGACTAGCGCATGAAAGCCTAGGTCAGGAGCCCGCAAACTAAGCCCGATAAGCTTCACTATCAAGTCCACTCCTTCTTATTTGGTCCAGTAGAATCAAAATAAAAGGAAAAATGATTTGATATTGTAAATAGATTCACCATATTTAATATGTGTAATTAATTGCCAGAAGCATTTATTTACATAATTGTGTGATAATTAATCTGTTATATTACTAGCATGCAATTAATATCTTAATTGATTTATGATTTCCATTTATCCAATTTGTGAGATATTATTACAATTTACTTTATTCAATATTATTGTGTTACTTGTCCAAATTTTTGCATTAGAATATATGTATAGAAAATGTAGGTATCTGATGAACCAGTAGTTCATACATAAATAGAACTTGTAGTTTCGATAATGCCATTTAAGAAACTTGAAGTTTCCTTCATAAATTCACAACACATGATAAAATCAGTAGATTTTACATGTCTAATCCGATTTTTCATACCATGTTATAGAACCTGAAGTTCTCATTACTTGCTTATGGATGATATTACCCAAAGCACTAATATTATTTGTTCCTTTCCTGTAAGAAATGTCAAATCTCAACATGTTTGACTTTGTTGCTTTGGAGGTCTCCAAAAGAAACTATCTAAAGTGAACTCAAGATGTGAAAATTCATCTGACTGCAAAGAAGATGAGATCAACAATCAATGCTAACAATGTCGTCATTGAGGCTTTTAATATGAGTGCCATAATTTTCATAAAGAAACATATGGAGAAAGCACTCCAAGTTGAGTATCCGATGAAGAGGATATACAGACTCTTTGGGTCGCTCTGGAAGAGCACTTTCACCATCAAATGACCATTTTCTTGCTTGAAGCAAGACATGATTGGCAGAACGAAATTAGCCCATATGACCGTCTGCCACTTGGCCAAAGCCCAAGAGGCCATGTAATTAGGCTCCATGTGGCCAAGGTCCACATGGAAGGAACCATGATGCCATAACTCAACAAGCCCAAGTTGAAAGGAACACTGGTCCGACCCGATGCCACCAGAATCAGCATGATCTTTGTTATCGATATGGAGGAATTGACTGCTGGTCCTGCACCTATTGTGCGATAGCCGAAGCAGTAGATGAGTATTACGTTGGTCGCGGAACTCGAAATACCAACTTTATTGAAGGGTTATTTTTCTATCGATTCCACACTAGAAATCATGGATTTTCATACAGTTACTGAACATACCGAGGATTAGAACTCAAAGACATGGGTATAATTGGCCCCTTGTGCCATATCTATTTCATCTTAATGAATGAAACATCTTCGGATTTTGGTGATATATGTTTTCAATTATTTTGGATTATAGAAATGTGGTTATGTTCGAATATATTTAATTCTATAAACTTATTCATACATGTGATCCATTGAATTAAATAAATGAATAGGCATATTCTGTGGGGAAGTTTGTTGTCTGGTTAAAAGTGCTATTACACACACCATACTCCCAGATCGGAGATATTTTTCAAACTCATTGTCTATTCATACCTCTGTGACAACCGTATCAGGCCAATCCAACCTGATAGAGGGTTATGGCAAAACCCACTATATGTTGTCCAATGGTATTGAACTTACCATTAATGAGGCCTTATATTCTCCACGTTCCAGAAGAACGTTATTAAGTATTAAGGATATTCGAACCAACAGTTACCACGTTGAAACCACTAAGAAAAATGCGTGGAATATCTTTGCATAACCTCCGAGTGTGCGGCCAGAAGTGTACATTGGAGAAATTGAAATATGTTAGCTAGAAGCTAACTAATTCAAGCAACTACTTGCTATGGCATGACCGTTTGGGACACCCAAGTCAAAGTATGATGCACCGTATCCTCAACTCATCCCATGTGCATCCCCTTCTGAATAAGGGTCCTGTATATAATGACACACTATGCCATACTCGTTAAGAATATTTAATACTAGACCATCATATGCAAAGACTAGTACATACACCACCATTTTTCTGCACAGAATGCAAGGGAAATTTGTGGACATATCCATTTACCATGTGGACCAGTTAAATATTAATGGTTTTGGTTGATGTATCGACAAAGTGATCATATGTTACACTACTGTCCATAAGAAAATATTGCTTTTGCTAAACTCTCGCCCAGATCATGAAATTGAGGGCTCACCACTCGGATTATCCCATAAAGTCCATAAGACTTTATAATACCGGAGAGTTTACATCGAAATCTTTCCATGATTATTGCATATCCTTTGGGATTGATGCTGAACATTTAGTTCCCTATGTTCACACCCAAGATGGTCTCGCAGATAGAATCTTGGTAATGCGCACCAAGCTTCTAAATTCTGCATGGAGCTATGCAATCTTGCATGCAGCTATGTTGGTCTCGTTGAGGCCCACTGCTACCAATATTACTCCGCGTTATAGCTGGTGACTGGGTACGAACCTGATGTTTCGCACTTACGCGCATTTGGATATGCAGTCCTCATGCCAATTGTGCCGTCACAACGTACAAATTTGGGTCCTCAACAAAGGATGGGCATACATGTCTTATGAATCCATCCATTATGTGCTCTTTAGAGCCCTTGACAGGCGATCTCTTTACCGCTAGATTTGTGGATTGTCACTTTGATGAGACAGTCTTCCCGCCGTTAGGGGGAGATAAGAACATGACTGTTCTTGATGAACGGCGTGAATTAACATGGAATATCCCCACAATGTCTCATCTTGATCCCCAAACCGCATGAAAATAGTGAAGTGCGAACAATTCTAGATCTATAGAGTATAGAATACAATATGCCAGACACCTTCTCTGATCTAGCTAAAGTGACGAGATCATATATACCTGCTGCAACTGTGTCTGCAAGGATAGACATCCATGTAGGATGTGTCATCCCAGATGGACGAGGTACGACTATGGCAGCTAACCAGTCATATGTCCCTGCCCAGAAGCGAGGTAGACAATTAGGTTCGTAAGATTCTTATCCCTGGATGAGGATAAACTTGGCACAAATGAATCCTCTTAACATCGCAATCTCAAACCGATCCATGTCATGAGATAAATCCGGATTATAGGTCTGTCATAGAAGAGACAATGTTGGGGGACGCTCCAACATTTGAACCCACTCCTGAGAATAGAGAAACTCGGTAAATTTAGTGAGATTTGGAATCGGGTTAAGATTATCATCGATGATATATTAGTATTTGCGGTGGCCACCGAATCTATAATATGCGATGACCTCGAACCTTGCTTTGTTGATCAATATCAATGAAAAGACGACTGGCTAACAAGGAAATAAGCAATCCAGGTCAAAATAGATTCCTTGACAAAGAGAAAGGTGTTTGGACCTGTTGTTCCTACACCTCCTCATGTTAAACCCGTAGAATTTAAATGGGTATTTGTAAGGAAGCGTAATGAGAAAAACGAGATTGTGATACAGAAGGCTCGTCTAGTGGCGCAAGAATTTTCTCAACGCCTTGTGATTGATTACGAGGAGGTGTATTCTCCCGTAATGGACGTCATAACATTCCGCTACCTTATCAGTTTGGTAGTTTCTGAAAAACTGAATATGCAGCTTATGAATGTAGTCACAGCTTATTTCTATGGGGATCACAATACAGAGATATACATGAAAGTTCCTAAAGCACTTATGATACCCGATGCAAATAGTTCTAGACCACGGAACACGCTCTCCATTAGTTTTGAGGCGGTCACTCTATAGATTGAAACAATCTAGACGAAGGTGGTATAACCGTCTAAGTGAATATTTGATCGGGATGGGATATGTGAATAATAAACCATGCCCAAGCATGTTTATTAAGGAAACAAGTTCTGGGTTTGCAATTATAGCGGTCTATGTCAAAGACATGAATTTGATTGATATTCCTGAAGAGATCAAGGAAACCGCAAAGCACCTGAAGTCGGAATTTGAGATGAAAGACCTTGGGTGAACAGATTATTGTCTCGACCTGGAGCTCGAGCACAGTGTAGATGAAAAATTTGATCCATCAACCAAATTACAATCCAGAACATGTTAAGACACTTTAATGAGGATAAAAGCAAGCACACCTATGGTCGTCTGAAGTCTAGAAAGAACCGTATCATCTTGCAGAAGATAACGAAGAGATATTGGTGCCAGAAGTCCCATATCTAAGTGCAATGGGCGCATTATTGTACTTGGCTTAATGCCCTAGACAGGACATCTCATTCGATGTGAACTTGTTAGCTAGATATAGCTCTGCGCCAACACACCGCCATCGAAATGGTATAAAAGACATTTTTCGCTACCTTAGAGGTACGGCGGATATGGGCTTATCCTATCCCTATGCATCAAGGAATGGATCAAACCCCCTTGATCCTCAGAATGATGCTCGCCTTGTTGGATATGCTGATATAAACTATCTATCAGACCCGCACAAGGCATGTTCCCAAACTGTTTATGTCTTTACCATTGGGAATACTGCAATTTCTTAGAGGTCTATGAAATAGACGTTTGTTGCTACCTCTTTGAATCATGCTAAGATACTACTAGCTCTTCAAGAAGCAATTTGTGAATGTACAGGGCTAAGAGTCGTTACAAAGCATGTTCGAAGCACATGTGGACTGTATTCCACCACTGATGAACCAACCATTATCTACGAGGATAATACTGCTTACATAGAGCAGATAAAGACAAGTTTCATCAAAGGAGACAACACCAAACATATTGTACCGAAGTTCTCCATCAATCAGCAACAACAAGAGCATCAGAAGATTGAAGTTAAGCAGATTTGATCTGAAGACAATCATGCAGACCTCTTCACTAAGTCACTACCAAAGTATACATTCCAGAAGCATGTTCAAGATATTGGTCTACGTAAACTATTTGAATTACCTAACTTGTAATTTTCAAGGGGAGTTGAAATCAGGGGGAGTATCCTGAAGCATACCCACCTGACCATGTGTACTCTTTTTGTCCTTCGTCCAGGGTTTTTTTGTCCCATTGGGTTTTGTTACCTGGCAAGGTTTTAACGAGGCACATCTTTAGCATGGTCACCCCAATTATAGTACATCCTGAAGATGATTTGATTTGACATATATGCATTTGCTCATCTTTTCCCTTCGACCACGGGTTTTTCCCATTGGGTTTACCGGGCAAGGTTTTGGTGTAGCAACTCTAATGCATCCCTCTCGTAGACATACTATCTACTTATACTGCTGATAAGAAGACTTCACCTATCTCTATTGTGATACGACTACTCCACATTCACGTGCGTTGTGCTATTTTTCTCCTTCGACCAAGCTGTTTTTCTCCCACAGGGTTTTTTGTTACTTGGCAAGATTTTTGACGAGGCAACTTAGAAGCACTCAGCCTAGGCAACACTATTGACAGGAAATATCCAAGGGGGAGTGCTGTAAATAATTATGGCTAATATAATGTAAATAGATGGAGAGTCATATATGCATTTCACTATATATTAGTGATTGATAGGATTGTGAATAGGAGTAAGTGACGTTGCTATTAAACGTTGCCTATTTGTATACATCATGTACTCCTATATAAACCCCCTCATGGTGAGATGAATGGATACAATCGGATTCTCTGTGTCCAAACTCTCTCTCTCTCTCTCTCTCAAAATTTTTTCTGTTTTACAACAATGAGGAAATAGTAGGCTAATAAAACCGAAACTTTGGGGAAAAAAAAATCAACTACAAAAAACTGAGGGCACTAGTATTTGAGGGAAAAACAAATTCTCACCTGGATATTCCCCGTAGTTACAGCCTTTGCCATGTCTGTGAAGACGAAATTTCCCATTGAAACACTCAAACATAATAATTATCACTTACAAGCAATAGAATCATTCGAGCACCATGACCCCCGTAGACTCAGAAGTAAAGGTGAAAAGCTATGAACGCAATGTACATGTATATCATGTATATATGCAAGTGCATCATCTGTAAATGATATAGTCAATTTCCTAACCACATGTAAATGAAAATTTTCCTTTCAATTTTCAGAAACTACATCAAATAAAAGAACACGAACAATCGGGCAAGAATTGTGCTAAAACAACAACTGACTCCTCAAAATTTGAACTTTAAAGAGTGAAGGTGTTCCCAATGTTAGAAAAAAGGGAAGAAGAACCAAAACCAAAACAAAAACAAAAACAGAAACATAACTTTTCCTATTTGTTAAGTAGAAGAAAAAGGCTGTCACCTGCTATGGCATTTACAAACGTCTTAATTTGAGAGTTGCTGCTTCCATCATTCTTTGCTAATGGTGCAAAATCTTGGCCAACATGTTGAGGTGTAGAATGGCCCTTCAGCGCTCCGATGGGCACCACATATCTACCTTAGAGATAGAAATTTTGAGGAATAATTGAGCTAGATTGTATTAGTGCATCCACACATTGAATCTATACTAACATATAAAATCAAGAACACCACTTCAAAAACATATGTAATTACAGAATGGATGTATGTATTTCCCAACTAACGGAATTGATCAATATGTCAACAACTTTAGAAATCAGTCTTAGGAGTGCAGACCTGTTCGCATCCTAATATAGGATTTCAGTAGAACTTGAATCCTAATTGAAATTGCAGATCTTTGATGACGTTATGATTTATTCAATTTGCCAAACCATCCAAAGTAAAATCATCACAAATAACATAAGATCTGTTGATGCAGTAAAACCCTCTAAAGAGGTAAACAACTGCGGGCACTATGTTGGTGAAAAACCCACTATATGAATATGAAAGTACATAAAGATCTTACACAACTCATCTACTAGAACCAATCTAGTGGGCAGTGGTGTCTCCTCGTCTTTGCTACTTCCAAATCAGCGACCTTGTTCTCCTTTGTCAATCTTGAGATGACACAACTCTCACCTCGGTTGTCAATCACCTCAAGTCACAAATCATGCATGAACTACCAACACACATGAAGCATAAAAATAGAAAACTTTTTGACAGAAAAAGCTTGAGATTTGATAACCCTTCAAAAGCTAAACAAGGAACAGCTTATGAAGGATTCTCACATGAAACTTTAGCTCAATGCTTTCTGAAGATGAAGATAGAAAATTCTCAAGAAGGCAACGACCAAATATTCTGATATGTTCCATGCCTTGAACAACCCTAAGAGAAACATATATATAGGAGAGGACGAGCTAGGGTTTCTGATGTACATGGGCTTCATGACTTCCTTTAAAAAGCATGGATTAAAATAGAATCATCATTTAGAAAAGCCCATAAACCAATTTAAGAAAGTTTGAATGCTTTTGATTAAACCATCTGAAACAACGCAGATCAGTACAATAGGATTGTAAAGAGCATTGCATCCTATAATAGGATTCAAAGGCAAGTTCAGTCCTAACCACTTTACAAGTATGTACATGTATGCAAGACATACTTGATTGATGAGAGTTTTGCATGAAGCTCGAAGCATTCCATTCTTCTAAGGATCCAAGAGTAGAAAGTTATTACATGAAAACATGACTCTTGATTGTTGTGCTTAGGAAATGACAATCAATTAAACATTGCACTAACAATCTCCCCCTTTGGCATTTCCTAGGCAAAACAACATATACATTTAACCATACACAATAGTTGATCCTATGCTACTATGACCCAAGAAATATGAACTTCCAAGTTGCAATCTGCACACAAGAAACATAACACTCATGAATAACATGTATGGTTGAAGTAGTGTAAGCATGAAACATTAAACTTCCAATCTCTCCCCCTTTTTGCCAGGAAAGGACAAAGGGACCAAAGATTTCACTCCCCCTAAATTCAATACCCATGCATTGGTAGCAGCGGAAACAAACATTAATCAAGGGGCTAGGAATAACATGTCAAACTATCCTGCAATAGAAGTGAACCTTCAAACACTTTTGAATATTAGTATGTTATGACAAAGAAGATAAAGAAGAATAGTGTATATGTTTGAACCAAGGTAACTTGCACTTTGTAGCAGACACAATTGAGAAGAACCAAGCAGATATGATGCATGAGACAGACCATTACCACACACAGGGCAATCAAGCAGAGCTTTTCCAAGATAACATCAACATGAACACTTCTCAAGAGCATCAACCAGCATATTTGAAAGAGAGCAGGTCTCAGTAACGAAACACTATTTATTTCAAAACCAAATTGAGTTAGGGTACTAAAAGTGCTATGCTGAAAAGTGAACTCAGATCATCAGAGACTTTAGAGAGAGTATCACGAAGAGGCACAATATATATAAATGGAGACATGATCTATGAGGGCGCATTGAGCATTAAGCAACTGATATACCATTTTTTTTTGTTGCCACCCCCTACTTTCCTTTTATTTATTTATTTTTTAATTTTTTAATTTTAATAGAAAGATCATGAGTCAAACTATCCCTGTTTCGACCTGAAACACACTAGCTTTACAAGGCAGGTGTCCCATCTACATTTGGAGATAGCCTGACTTGCCTAGACCACCACCATTTCGACCTGAAACACTCTAGCTTTACAAGGTAGGTGTCCCATCTACATTTGGTGGTAGACTGGATGTCTCCTTAAAGAACCACTGGTGCCATTACAAGAGTGATAACTCGGTCTGCATACCCCACTCAACATCTTAGGTGTACAAGTGCAAGAAACAAAGCAAGGCTTCAGTTGCTGTAAACACAAGAAGGAAGGGAAAAGAATAGGGTTTAATTTTGGACCTTTAAACACTCAAAAAGCAAGAAAAGATCACTACAGGAGAAGGCCAAGTGATGTAACTAAATCTCAGTTCATGAGTTGCTCTTGAGGTGATAATGTACTACAATGCACATGTTAGGATTGCAACAGAACACGCATCCTAAACTAGGATTAAAATAAACCTGGAATCCTAAATGCATAAATTGCAAAAAATATGTAGATAGTCAAGTAACTCAAAACTAAATGAGGACAATAGTAATCAAATCTATACTACATGCAAACACACAGCTGCTACAAGCACAAGTTAAAAATTGGGAACCAACTTAGATCACAAATTCTAATGAATCGCTTGAGATTGTCAATACATACTTAATCCAAGGGCATTGAAAGTTGGCATTCATTTAACATGAACTCAAGTGCAAGAGAACTTCTTTCAGCACCATTGAAAACACCACATGATATGTTCATATTATTAACCTTACCTGTCAACTTATCAAGGCATATTGAGTTGTTGATGCCAAAGTTCTAGACTAATGTTTTTGTTTTAAACTTCGGCAACCTAGCTTTCTTTGGAAATTGAGCATCCAACCATTCATGAATTAATCCTGCAACTCAACACTCTCAAACAAAAATACCCGTGAGGCATGGTATGGTATGATATAAAATCAAAGCATACACTTCAGTTTTTCCCTTTTTTTTATAAATAAAGTCCCTACAAAAACAAAACCCAAAAAGAGAAAAGAACATCCTTATAGAAAATTGCAGAAATAAACACAAGCTACTAAGATCTTAGGATTAAAAAGCATATTCAGTCCTAACATACCAGAACATATTAGCAATAAGAAAACTAATGTAAACAAAAAGACACTACTCCCCCTATATATGTGCTTATGATGGAAAAATCATGCTATTGGCAACCAAGAATATATTTTTCACAAGCACATATTGGAGGAGTTCACTTACCTGTATGTGGAAGCTTAGAAAGATGAGGCTCTTTTCGTATCCAGACTTGCTTCATCTTGGGCATAGGTGAGAATGGAACTGAAACAAATCTTGCTATCTTGCTTCCTTCTTTCAAAAGAAATTCAAGCTTTTCTTGAAGATATTCTTTCTTTTTGTTCATGAGTGGCTTCTTGTTGTCATTCCAAGAATTTTTTCTTAGTTGATTGCACCTTGGTCTTATATGTCCTCGCTTTCCACAATGATGACACACAGGCACAAAATTCTTCAACCTTGGTCTTGGTTCATCAAGCACAGGGAAAGTAGATTGTGATGAGGAATGATCAGAGCTTTTTACAAACTTGGTGACATGCTCTCCTTTGGATGAACTTTCAGCATCATATCCCAGGCCATGTTTATCTCCAAATTTTTTACCAATCAATAGAATTTTTTCCAACTTTTCACCACTTGAAGAATTACATCTAGCCTTAGTTTTCATTTGCTCAAGCTCATATAATAGACAAGCCTTTTCAGTGTTAAGCTCCTCAACTTTGTCACGTCTCTCTTGGTACTTTTGTTGAAGGGACTGAAAGTCCTCCACAAGAGACTTTCTTACTGCACCACCTGCCTCCAATTGGGATTGAAATCCAGCTTCAGTCCTACTGACATCAGTCTTCAAGTTCTCAACTTCATTACTCAACTCTAAATTTCTTTTCTTTAATTCTTTTGAAGCCTCAGACAACATGATATATTGTTGCATTACTTCCTCAAGATCAAATTCTTCAACTTCAGACTCATCACCAATAGTCGTTAATCCTACCAAGGCCACCACTTCAGAATCACTACCAAGCATAGAGTCATCTTCACTGTCACTCCAAGTAACATTCATTGCTTTATTCCGTTTATTCTTGGACTTCTTCAAGGTATTTGCACACTCAGATGCAATGTGACCAAACCCTTCACATGCAAAACACTTTGGAGCATTGTTGTTTCTTTTTTCATGAGCTCTTTCAAACCTTAAAACCTTATTACCCGGCTTTTCATTTATTCTTGTATTCTTGAAGCTTGAGTCAGACCTTGATTCACTTCTTTTGGATTTCCTATCCTTGATAAATTTTCTGAATTTTCTTGTGACAAGATCAATTTCATCTTCATCAGCATCCTCTTCATTTGTTGACTCATCTTCAATGTCTTTCTTCACTTTAAGAGCTATGCTTTTGCTTTTCATTTCATCAGGGAGTTCCATCTCATATCTGGTTAAGTTTCCAATCAATTCTTACAGATTATAGGTATTCAGGTCCTTCAACTCTTGAATGGCTATCTTCTTGGAATGATATTTCATAGGAAGAGACCTGAGTATTTTCTTGACTATTCTGTGCTGAGGTATGGGATCTCCTAAGTTGAAACAACCATTCACAACAACATTGAGCCTAGCATAGAAATCAACAAACTTGTCATCATCACCCATCTTCATATTTTCAAATCGTTGTATAAGTTGCTGAAGCTTGGATTCTCGAATAGCAGTAGTGCCTTCATGAGTAACTTGGATAATATCCCATGCTTGCTTTGCAGAGTAACAATGAGAAATAAGCTAAAATTTATCAGAGGATACCACTATGAAGATAGAGTTTAATGCTTTCTGATTATTTGTACTCTTGGAGTTCTCATCTATAGTCCATTCACTCATCGGCTTCTTAACTTTGGCTTCAACAGTAGAACTGCCCTCTCCAATCCCTTTTGTGTCAACTTTTTCAGTCTTAGTTGGAAACTCCTAACCACTTTCGATAACAGCCCATACAGCTACATCCTTTTCCCACAAAAAAGCTTTCATCTTAGCCTTCCATGCCACATAGTTTGTTTTGTCATCAAGAAATGGAGGGTGACTTGTTGACCCAGCAGCACGATCACTTGTGCCTTCCATTCTGTTCCTAACCAGGATCACGCTAAGTTTCTCTAGCGTCCTGCTCTGAAACCAATTGTAATTACAGAATGGATGTATGTATTTCCCAACTAACGGAATTGATCAATATGTCAACAACTTTAGAAATCAGTCTTAGGAGTGCAGACTTGTTCGGATCCTAATATAGGATTGTAGTAGAACTTGAATCCTAATTGAAATTGAAGATCTTTGATGACGTTATGATTTATTCAATTTCCCAAACCATGCAAAGTAAAATCATCACAAATAACACAAGATCAATTGATGCATTAAAATCCTCTAAAGAGGTATACAACTGCGGGCACTATGCCGGTGAAGAATCCACTATATGAATATGAAAGTACATAAAGATCTTACACGTACAACTCATCTACTAGAACCAATCTAGTGGGCAGCGGTGTCTCCTCGTCTTTGCTACTTCCAAATCAACAACCTTGTTCTCCTTTGTCAATCTTGAGATGGCACAACTCTCACCTCGGTTGTCAATCACCTCAAGGCACAAATCATGCATGAACTACCAACACACATGAAGCATAAAACTAGAAAACTTTTTTGACAGAAAAAGCTGGAGATTTGATAACCCTTCAAAAGCTAAACAAGGAACAGCTTATGAAGGATTCTCACATGAAACATTAGCTCAATACTTTCTAAAGATAAAGGTAGAAAACTCTCAAGAAGGCAACGACCAAATATTCTGATATTTTCCATGCCTTGAACAACCCTAAGAGAAACATATATATAGGAGATGACGAGCTAGGGTTTCTGATGTACATGGGCTTCATGCCTTCCTTTAAAAAGCATGGATTAAAATAGAATCATCATTTAGAAAAGCCCATAAACCAATTTAAGAAAGTTTGAATGCTTTTGATTAAACCATCTGAAACAACGCAGGTCAGTACAATAGGATTGTAAAGAGGATCGCATCCTATAATAGGATTCAAAGGCAAGTTCAGTCCTAACCACTTTACAAGCATGCACATGTATGCAAGACATACCTGATTGATGAGAGTTGTGCATGAAGCTCGAAGCATTCCATTCTTCTAAGGATCCAAGATAGAGTAGAAAGTTATTACATGAAAACATGACTCTTGGTTGTTGTGCTTAGGAAATGCCAATCAATTAAACATTGCACTAACAACATACAACAACAAAATTCAACCTTAACTTCTACAAAAACGCTTCTTTTATGTTATTGGAAAGCGATCCTAAGAATAGCTAAACAAACATAACATATTCTCAGCTGAATATCACACGCAGAATCATAATCTACTGACCATGACTAGTTTTCCAGCTATGCTTGCAGCTTGAAGTAGTGAAAGTATTATTAATGCTGTAACTGCAGCAATGGTTGATAGCCAAATTCATCTATAGAATTATCACATAAAACAAAAATGAAGTATTAAGAGATATTATTATTTCAGCTTTATTTCTTATTAGTGGCTTGAAGCAGAGAACAGAACAGGTCACAACCAGTAAATATAACCATTGGAAGAAACTAAAAGTTGAAGATTTGCTTTATCTCGACTTGGGAGTTTGGATTTTCTTTACAGAGTAGCAGAGAAAGAAAGCTGTGGCAACCAGTGGAACACTGTTAATTGTTAACCAAGACAACCCCGTCAATGGTCAATGGTGAAAGCATCCAGGCTTACTACACATATTGGATTCATGGGAGACTGCAGCATATACAAAGACCTTGAGGGACAGTGCAAGAGAGAACTTGAAGCCCAATAGTGGTTTTGATTATTTGATGTACTAAATTTGAGTGCCTAATTTTTTTTTTTTTTTGAAAAGTAATTTCATTGAATCAGATAACGATTACATCGTTTCGAATGGCATCCCTTATAAATTCGGGAGCTAGAGTAAGCCAAACTTGACTGTCACTAGTTCTTGCTGCCTGGGTTGCTAAGGTATGGGCAACTACATTAGCTTCACGTCGGACATGAGTAACACTAAAACCCCTGTTACCTTGCAGCAGTTGCCTGACCTCTTCAATCAATATATTCATAGTGGATAGATCTTGAGAAGGTGAGGTGATAGCTTTAACCAAAAGTGAGCAGTCGCTTTCGAAAGTTACCTCTTCATGGTGCAAAGACCGGGCTAAGAGAATACTATCCCGGAGAGCCAGCAATTCCGTGTGAAAAGGTGAAGTGAGTAGCCCATATGGCTTCATCTGTCCCGCTATGAAACTACCCCCATCATTACGCAGCACATAACTCACTCTACCTTGTCTAGAGGAGGCTTGATATGCTCCGTCACAGTTCATCTTGTACCTACCTATAATTGGAGTAACCCAACGTGCAGGTGGTTGATTTCTTCTTTGTGTACTAGCATTATACTTTTTAAAATCAGCAGGGGAAGAAAGAAATTTCATTTTCTTAAACCGGGAATTAAATTAAAGTCTGTAAGTTTTTCATTACTGATGTTAAAATTGCAATTACGTACACCATATACAAACTGAGTTTTCATACATCATGGAACAGGCTGTGTGTGGTTCCTTTGTTTGAAACTGTAAAGGACTTGAGAGGAGCTGGCTCAATGATCAGGAAATTATTGTCCATTGATTGGTACAGGGAGCACATCATCAAGAACCATAATGGGCATCAAGAGGTATCTATAGAAGCACATTTTGAATTCCACTGAATCTCATGGAGCTTACAAAGTTATATTGAACAGGTGATGGTTTGATACTCTGATTCTGGAAAAGATGCAGGGCGTTTTACTGCTGCCTGGGAACTTTACAAAGCTCAAGAGGATGTTGTAGCTGCATGCAATAAGTATGATATTAAACTAACCCTGTTTCATGGGAGAGGAGGAAGTATTGGTCGTGGAGGGGCCCTGCATATCTTGCCATTCAATCCCAGCCGCCTGGCTCTGTGATGGTAACCTTTTTGTTTTGCACTCACCAATCTGCTCCATCCTAATTTGATTGTTTTCGTGGTTTTGAAATGTTCGAAAAGGAGAAGTATTCACCAATTCACAAGTTAACAGCTCCTTATGTCTTGAACTTGCACGTTATTGATATGCTAGTGTAGTCAAATCATGTATCTCTTGGTTGAATTATGTAATATTCTTTCTGTAGGTTCTGAATTTGTGTAGCCTTATCTTACATGGTTAAACAAAAATGGCAAGTTTTCTGCTCAACAACCTAAATCTATAGTGCTTTCAAAATCTTTCAGGGTACTATGATCAACTGAGCAAGGAGAAATGGTACAGGCAAAAATTTGGGCTGCCGAAGATTGCTATCAGACAGCTAGAGATATACATGCACAACAGCTGTGCTGCTTGCAATGTTGCGTCCACCACACCCTTCTCGAGAACAAAAGTGGGGTAACCTCATGGAGGAGATCTTAAAGATCAGTTGTCAGAATTACAGGAGTGATCTACAAAAATCCAGAATTTCTTACTGCCTGGAGGCTACACCTCAGGCTGAGCTTGGCTTCCTCAACATAGGAAGCCGCCCCTCAAGAAGAAAGAGCTCTACTGGAATTGGACATATTCGGGCAATTCCATGGGTGTTTGCATGGACTCAAACCAGATTTGTTCTTCCAGCTTGGCTTGGAGTTGAACCAGGTTTGAGGGGGGTTTGTGGGAAGGGACACACTGAAGACTTGAAAGCAGAACATTATGAGGTCCATCCATTGAGTATTGAAACCCAATTTTATCATAATCTTCTTCAGGAAATCCCATTCCAATTTGTCATAAGCCTTACTTATATCAAGTTTTAGAGCCATAAAACCTTCTTTTCCTCTACGCAGCCTGTGCATATAGTGAGCTAGCTCTGAAGCCATGAGAGTGCTGTCTTGAATCAAACGATCCGGGACAAACACACTGTTGTGGGGAAATAATGTGTGAGAGAAAAACTTTAAGCCTGTTAGCTAGCACCTTGGAGGCTATTTTATAAGTAGCATTGCAGAGGGCTATTGGTCGCAGTTGGAACATGTGCTTAATCTCTTTCACCTTTGGGATGAGCTCCACATGCATAAACATCAAATCATGAGGCATCTCTTGATTAATCAGAAAGAAAATCACTGCCCTACTCACCTCTGAACCAACTAAGTCCCAATACTTCTGGAAGAAGAAAGGTGATATATGTACCATCTGGGCCAGGAGCCTTAAAAGGGTGCATCTGAAGGAGAGCAATCTTAACCTTCTCGACATTGTAGGGAGCCAACGGTGACTGGTTCATATTGTCCGTAACTCGAGGATTCAAGGTCTGTAGCACTAAATTTTGTGCATCAATATCTGGTTCCTGACGAGCAAAGATATGTTCAAAGTACCTCATCACCACATTTTCAACATCCTCTGGAGTCTCCTGCCAAATGCCATTACTATCAAACAACCCTTTTATTTTATTTTTCTGTTTTCGATTTGAAGCACGCCGATGAAAAATCATAAGAGTTTCTATCACCCTCTTTGAGCTAGATTGCCCTGGATCGCTGCCTCCAGAAAGTTTCGTCCATAGTCATCAGTTCATTCAGTCTTCGAGATAGCCGAAGCTTCTCGGCTTGGTCATCTTGATTGAATGGCTTCTGCAGCAATACATCTAATTGTCTACAGACATCCTCCGATTCCTCCCTTTGACCTTTGAATGTGGTACGATCCCACACTAGAAGAAAGTTACTTATATCCTTAATTTTAAGGCATAATTACACCATAAGATCACCATCCTGAGGCACCGCCCACGCTTCCTCCACCGCCTGTGTAAATGATTCTTGAGAGCACCACATTTTCTCAAAACGGAGCCGTCTTCTCCTATGATCATTAACCGGTTGCTCTTTTCTGACTTCCAGAAGCAAAGGAACATGGTCAGACCTATTAGGATGTAGGTTGACAACTCTCAAGAAGCCAAAAGCAGATAACCAAGCCGGAGTACTGACACCCCGGTCTAGACGCTCCTTTGTGTGAGCATCACTCCATGTATACAAACCCCCTGCAGCCCCTAGATCCGCTAGGTTACAATCCAACAAAGCTTGACGAAAAGCGTCCATCTGTTGCAAGCTACGAATCCTCCCACCAGACTTCTCCCTTGACCCTAGAATCTCATTGAAATCTCCCGCCACAACCCACTTCTCCAATTGATTGCGAGCCAAAGAGCAGAGGAGATCTCAGGAAATATGACGTTGACCTGTCTCCAGGTGATCATAAAAGCCCGTGAAACACCATTGGATGTCTTCTGATCCTATCACGTCTACATCAATGAACAAGTATTCAACTATTTTTACGGACACCTTCAAAGAGTCATCCCAGAGAAGAGCCAAGCCTCCAAACAGATCAACACGATCAAAATGGGCAATATTGGGCAACCCCACTACCCTAGGTAGCGAAAGATGTGTTCCTTGGTACAATGGGTTTCACTCAGAAACACAACATGCCTTTGGTGCTTCTGATGAGAAGTTTAAGAGCATGGTGAGTCCTTCGATTCACTATTTCTTGGCAATTCCAGATCAGGATGTTCATGGTCGCAAGAAGACGGAAAGTCTTCTCCCTCTCCGCCATAAGCGGCGTATACAGAAACCCTAAAAACTAGGCGGTAACGTAGGTTTCAAAGTTTCGCATTTTTTTTTCACCTATCATTAGATTTAAATTCAAGGGTTTATACTAAATGAAAGTATTTTAATCTGAACCTTCAGTATCTAAATGCAATGGTAGAGTCAAAATGCTTCATCACCTCATTATAACTAGGTGAACAGTGCTATATTGTTTTTTATTCTAATTTATCACCTAATTATAACGAAGTTCATGTAGCTATAGTGTTTTTTTTTTTTTTATTTCTAATTGTGTTTAAACATGGACCTTTTTTTTTTTTTTTATTTTTTTCGATAATCGAGCCAGTAGGGCAAATTTAATTCATCAAAAGCCAAAATAGGCCGTTACATACCATTCTGCTGCCATTTAGACAGACAAGAAGACAGTGGTAGTACCCACAATGGTACGTAGCAAATAGACCTACTCATTGTACAATCGATACGTAGACATAGCGGGAATCCCCCTTTGGTACTACGCCGTAGGCGCTAGAGAGATCCAGCCCGCCCAACCTAATTCTTTAACCAATAAACCTAGTTGCCTAGAGACCTCAATTGGTATACAACTAGATCCACTGAGACTTAGTAGACAGGACCAGACCAAATGCAAAGACTAGATGCACAAAGGTGCCTAGACTGTCCCTGAAAACGGAACACTACTGTAAATAGACAAAACTAAAAACATAGAAAATGGCTTAGGGCTAAAACAACCCTAGCCTAAATAGAAGGCCCACTTAGGGCAGCCCCAAAGAGAAGAGCCCAACTCAAGGTCCAGCAAGTCAGGGTTGACCCAAGCCCATACCACCCGTCCACCATGCCTGCAGCCGCCTGTGCAACTCCGCCCAAGGGTCCTGTCACCACAAACCCGCGCTGCCCAAGAGCCCCGCCACGATGCTAACTGCACCACTAGCCATGCCGTCGATCTCCACCAAGCGAGCACTTCCCTGAGCCCCGTGAGCCACAGTCGATGCACCAGCCCCAAGATCCACACGCCACCCCATCGTCCAGCCGCATCCAGATCCACGCCGATGGGTCTCGCCGTCCCTACACAGAAGCCATAGACGCCCAGAAAGGCCTTCCAAACCTTCCATCAAAGCCAACTTCCCAAACCCCAAGCCAAACGCCTCCTCTTCCGATCGCAGCCCCGGGCTTTGAAGTACCCATCCGGCAGTCAGCCAAGAGACGACGCGGCGAAACCGGTGCTATCCATGGCCGCCGCCGGACAGGGAACAGTTTGTCGGGGAGGTTGTGCTCTCACTTGTGGCGCTAGGTTTTTCTCTCCAGTTGAAAAATTACTTGTTTTAACATGGACCTTTTTGTTGAAAACTCAAAAAGGAAAAAAATCAAGAAAAGAATAGGGGTTATGACCACTTACACAATTTTAGCTTAAAAATTGCTCACTTACTCCACTAAGAGTTTTTTAACCCCATTTACCCAATATAACATCTGTTGACATTTTTACCCCTATAATTAAATTGAAACTCATCCCTCTCTTCTCAGACTCTCTCTCTCCACCCCACCAATCTCAACCTCCAGTCTCTCTCTCTCTCTCTCTCTCTCTCTACCTCCTGTTGACTGCATCGCCTAGCGGATTTCGCCAAACCGCTTCATCATCCTTCTGCCACCGTCGTGCCATGGATCACCACCCCCGCTAAACAACGCCTTCTCCAGCTCAGATCCAAGAAAACCAACCCAGATCGGGTTCGTCCAACTGAGATCCACCGACCGCGCCGCCACTGACCTCGCTGAGTTCTTGTTCTCCTCTAGATCTTGCATTAGTATAACTTGGGTTGCTTCTTCACTTGCCACATACACCAACACTCCAGGGGCCTTGTATTTACTTGGGAGGAAGTTGCATCAGAAATAGAGAGCGGCGAAGATGGTGATTGGACACCAAGATCTTTTATGGGTGCCCAAATTAACTTCTTCTTTTTTTTTTTGCTACCCACAACATTTCTTTATTTTTTATGGTAAACTGTGAACTATGAGAATGGAATGAAATTTTGCCAGTAGTGATTGCTTTTTTTTAAATTATGATTTGGTTGGTAATAATAACATTATTGGAAGACAATAATAAGATTACTGAGTGGCAATAAAATATTTATTGGGGCAATAATAAGATTATTTATTTGGATAAACCTCCAAAAGCTTTCAAAATTCAAAACACCTTTATTTTTCACTAATTATTGATCCACAATAATCTTGTTATTGAGGAGCAATAATATGTTTATTAGGGACAATAACATGATTATTGGGGGGGGGGGCAATAGTATGATTATTGGGTATTATTGGGGGGTAATAAAATCAAACGCCGGAATCCGGTCACCAAATCGGTAGCCAGATTCTGGAGTCCGGTCACTGGTTGCCGGATTCCCATCACCAGAATCGTCGGCCGGCCACTGGTCACCTGAGTCCAGCAAGGTGGAGGATGACTTCTCCCTCTAAGTGAGAAAGAAGAAGAGGGCAAAAAAGTCCCAAAAATAAATAAAAAAGAATAAAAAAGAATTAATTGGGTATTAGGGAAATAATCTCTTAGAGTGTTTTGGGTAAACAGGGTTAAAAAATTGTTAGTGGAGCAAGTGGGCAATTTTTAAGCTGAAATTGGGTACATGATCATTTCTGGACACAAAAGCTACAAACCAAACCGATTTCAATTGGTTTTTTTTTCTTTTTTCGAAGAAACTGTCAACTCAAATTAAACTAGGAGGAAAACTCCTTTGAGAGTACATCAATAATATAGATGGAGGCTTTGAGCCCCAAACTAAAGAACTAGAAGATGAAAAAGCAAAAATAGCTAAATTGTGAGCCACAACATTGGCTTGATGATAAGCATGAGTAAAATAAGAACCTTGCATCTGTTGAAGATGGAAGATAATGTCATCATACACATGACCAATGAAGGAAGTATGGGGAATGACTCTCTGCTTAGTAGCATGCAATAGAGTAACATAATCTGTCTCAAAAATCACAGGAGAAAGGCCTCGCTGAAAAGCAAGTGAGAAAGCCTCTCTCCCAGCCAAAGCTTCTACGTGCTCAGCAGAAGAAACATTAGAAATTGGAGCATAACAACCACCAAACACTTCCCTATATCATCTCGAATAATCATAACAATCCCACCAGTACCAGTAGCCCCATGATAAGCTCCATCAAAATTTATTTTCACCCAGCCTGCACTTGGTGATTTCCAAGGTACATCTCTTCTGTGCACCCCACTCCTATTTTTACTATGGTGTCGTTTGTACTCCTGAAACTTGACAGAAAGAAGCATCACAACATTGGCCACCACCGCATGCTTATTATCCCATACCCTTGCATTCCTTTCCTTCCATATTCCCCAGAAAGTATGGACAAAAATTTCCCATAATTGAGAAGACAAAGTAGAAACACAATACCACAACCAATCCACAAAATGGAACTGCATTGCTGCACTAGAATAGCCAACATGTGCTATTCCAGGCACTACTGCCAAAACCTCCATCACAAAAGGACAATACCTGCATAAAAGCTTAGCTGTTTCATTCTCCATCCCACAGAGTATACATGTCCGTGACTCCAATGGAACCTGTTTCTCAATTAGTCTCTCCACAGTTGCAAGACAATTATTCAACACCTTCCACAAGAAAATTTTAGCTGTACCTGGTAAATTAGCCGACCATAACTTCTTCCATGAGTTACGCATCTGGTTAGGTACAGCCTCAGTGCTAGCTTCCTCCATTAAAAGCCGATAAGCACTTTTAACAAAGAAAAGACCCTTAGTATCAAAATGTCAAATCCAACGATAGTTACTCGCCGGCTACTTAAAGGAATAGAAAGAATAAAAGGTATATCATCACCATGACAAACCTGATATACCAGCTCCTCATTCCATCGCCCTTCCCTAGTCAACAAGTCACTAACATGCCAACTTAAGTCCCTCCCACCCTGAATAGGTAAAAGCTGAAGCGGAGCAGCCCTTGGAACCCACGGGTCAGACAACAAAACATCCTTCCCATCCCCTATTTTCCATCTAGCTCCCTTTTCCAACACACTCCTTGCTACATAGATACTCCTCCACGAGAAAGAAGGTGTGGGATGACTCAGCTTCCCAAAAGGTCGAATTCGGAAAGTACCGTGCTTTATACATTCTTGCGATCAAAGAGTCCGAATACTGCATAATCCTCCACCCCTGTTTAGCCAACATAGCCATATTAAAAATATGTAAATCTTAAACCCCATACCGCCCTCCTCCCTAGGCTGGCACAAAAATTGCCAAGACTTCCAATGAATTTTTCTTTTCTCTGTTGTACTTCCCCACCAAAACTTAGCACACAGCTGTTGAAGATGATCACAAAATTTTTTGGTTAATTGAAAACAGCTCATAGCATACATAGACAAGGATTGGGCCACCACCCTGATCAAAATATCTTTCCCAGCTCCACTCAACAGACAACCTTGCCAAGTTTTAAGTTTCTAATCCAACCTTTCCTGAATATATTGAAAAGTACTAGTTTTATTCCTACCCACGTAAGTAGGTAACCCCAGGTACTTTTCATGAGACTCCACTACCTCAACCCCCAAAGAAGAAGCCAACAACCTCTGATTCACTACCCTAACGTTCTTACTGAAAGTAACAGAACTCTTGTGAAAATTCACATGTTGCCCAGATGCTTTGCCATACACTTCTAACACATTACTGATCGCCTGACAAGCCTATAAGTTGGCCTCAGTATATAGCATGCTGTCATCTGCAAAGAGAAGGTGATTCACCAGAGGAGCACCCTCACAAATAGAGGTGCCTGGTAACACACCCAACTCAGCCTTCTTAAGAAGCAAAGCTGACAAACCCTCAACCCCAAGTAGAAACAGATAAGGTGAGAGAGGATCACCCTGCCTTAAACCTCTTGCAGGAACCACATATCCACGAGGCTTACCCCGCACTAGAAATGAGTACCTAACAGTAGTAACACACTGCATAACCATCTGGATCCAACTAGTAGCAAAACCCATCCTTTCCATAACCTTTTGTAAGAAGCACCACTCTAACCGGTCATACGCCTTACTCAAATCCAATTTAAGAGCCATGAACTCATCACCTGATCTTTTATTATGAATAAAATGTGCCAACTCATTAGCTACCAATGTGTTATCAGTAATCAGTATGCCTGGAATAAATGCACTCTGAAATGGTGAAATAATCTGAGGCAATAACATCTTTAGTCTATTAGCAATAACCTTGGAGCATAGCTTGTAAATCATATTACATAACTCTATAGGTCTCAAATCTGCCATAGTCTCAGGAGAATCAACCTTTGGAATTAGACAAGTATCAGTGAAATTAATCTGTTTGAGTAACTGACCAGAATGCAAAAAGTTATGAACAGCCTCTGTAACATCTGTTCCAATACTCTCCCAATAGTGCTAAAAAAATAAGGGCGACATTCCATCCGGTCCAGGTGACTTGGTTGGATACATTTGAAACAATGTTTCCTTTACCTCCTCACTACTATAATGAGCACAAAGAGATAAATTCATATCTTCCAAAACTGAAGGAGTGATGTCCTGTAAAGTCTCCTCCAATGCAGTAGAATCAACAGCTCTTGCTTTATACATATTCTCAAAATAATGCACAACAATGCTTTTGATTACACGCATTTATATGCATGTAATTGTATCTAAAACACTAGAAATAAGCTAATCATTGAGCCAATTATAATGTAATTAATCCAATTTTTATTTATTGTGTAGGAAATAAGCGGAGTTGTAAACTTCTGAAGTGTTAGTACGAAATTGGAGTGAAATGGGGTTTCCGACATAAAAGATGAAAAAGTCAACATTAATCAACCGTGGTCAACATCAACGTGAATGAGGAACCCGATCACCGAAGAATAGCGTGCGCAATTGTATCTTAATGGGAAGAAGATTATGAAGAAAAAAATAAAAATAAAAGATATAGAAAGAGGAGGCAATTAAACTTTGGTTTAATTGCTTTGGTTTAATTATGGAGGATCTGCACGTGCTATCAATCATCAGCCATCACTCTTCTTCATTTTCTTCACTTAAACCAATCAGATGGTGACACCTCACCATCACCTTATCTTTCTTCCTTCATGCACAGCCATCCAGATTGAGATGATAATTCTCTCCCCCCTCTTGATATATATATAGCCCACAACCATTCATATCTCGACCGGAGAGACTCACCCTAGAGCAGCGCTGCACAACAACTTTGGGGAGGGCTGCTGCCCTCTCCCTCCTTCCCTTCAATTTTTCTTATTTTGTTTAGTTTTCTTTTGGATATTTAGAGAGCTACTCACGCAAAGCTTCAATGATCCATCAAGGGCTCAATCTCCACAAGATTCAAGATTTGGGTATTTTGTGGGGTTGTAATTCAAGGCTAGTCATGCTAGCTTCATTGTTCTTTGTGACTATCCATGTTTTCTCCTACACTTCTCTACTCTTTGCTATTTGAATTTTGTAATTTTGATGTTCATGAATATGGGTTGTGAGTAGTTACGTTTGGGAGCTAGGGTTTCTAACTCTAGCTCAATTTTGATGTAATGAACATATTTTCAAGTGATAAATAATGTATTTTCATATGGGTGCACTCTAATTACTATGTCAATTGATTCTTGATGCATAAATTTTAGGGAATTGACCACTCTATTTGTTATGTTTTGAGATTTGTGTTGTGTGATACAATTGGTGGTTCTTTTGTTCACTAGCTTCATGTAATTAGTGTGGTGTGTCAAGTAGTTGTTTAATCAAGAATTAATGATTGCCTAGATTCCTATTTTCTTGAGCCCTTCGCCTTTAATCCTAGATGTTATGGCCCTAACAAGGCATAATGATTAGGGTTAGAGAGTTCATTCTTGCCTTAGTCGGAAGAATGGATATCAAATAAGAGAAATTGACTTAGTGGCCTTAACCGGCATTAGGTAGAGAACTAAGCAATCGCTACATTCTAGGTTGTAACTATTGCATGCTTAAATCCCTAATTTCTAGAGCTCTATGCCTTTAGTTCATGTTTTGGTAGCCCTAGTAAGGTACTAATTCATGAGTTAGAGAGTTCATATTTGTCCTAACCGAAAATGTGAATACCCTTAAGGAAATTCGGCTTAGTGGCCTTGACCAGCATTAAGTACAGGATTTGGTTCTCATGAAGATATGTTTGTTTGCTTGAAATATGTTCGTTGCATTGAAATTGCTAGAGAGTGATCCCTAGTACCCAAAATCTCTCTATTTTATTTTTCTTCATTTTTAATTGTTGTTGTTCATTTAGTTTTTGGCTTAGTCTTTTAGAAAATTACAATTACAATTTCGAATGACAATTTCTATCTCATTGTAAATAGCCATCACTAGGCTCTTAGTTTTTATTAGGCTTTTGGTGCAAACCAAAGCCGAGCATTGTTAAGGCTTGGTGCCTTAGATTAGCCTTTTTATTTGTTTTACTTTCCTTTATTTGATTGTGACTTTAGTTCCGACTACCCAAGGATTGTGGGTTAGCCACTAATCCCCGTGGTACGATAATCTTGGGCTTAATACTTCCCTATCTTGACAACTATTCGTACGCTTGCAAGAGTATATGAATCAAGTCAGTTTTCCAACCCTTCATTATCCTCATACCAATCACGTGCCTCATCATACAGTCCACGGATAAAAATTTTCCGTTTTCTATTGGACGCTTTACGGTGAAAGAATCTTGTATTCCTATCCCCATCCTTGAGCCATGAGACTCTAGCTCTCTGACACCAATAAGTCTCCTCCTCCGAAAGCAAAGCTTCTAGCCTTTCCAGTAAAGCATTCTTCTCTGCCTACAAATCCGGTGAGCTAGATAACCCCAGCTGCTCCTCTAACCTACCATGAATTGCATGGATAGCCTTCTGCCTATCCCCAAAGAAAGGATGTTGCCATTTATCCAATGCAATGCTTGTTCTTTCAATTTTCTTGGCAACCAAAAACATTGGCTGCCCCGAGACCTATTTGTGCCATTGTTCTTGTACCAGTTCATGGCATCTGTCATGCTGCAGTCAAAAAGCTTCGAACCTGAATAGATAGAACCTTTTCCTCACTGCAATCGGACTCGCACTAACTCGGAACAAAATTGGAATGTGATCCAATTTACTGGTCGGCAGATGGATCATTCTGGAATGCGAAAAGCAATCAAGCCAGGCCGCCGTGAACACCACCCTATCCAACCGAACCTTGGTTTCAGAATCGCTCCAAGTATACGGACAACCATGAAAACCTAAATCCACCAACTCAGCATAACTCAGGGCTTCCCGGAAACGTCGCATCTGACTTTCCGGTCTCAATCTCCAATCCAATTTCTCCGACGAATGCACAAGATATCTCATTGAAATCACCAAGAACCACCCAAGGCAGTCAATCATCGTCACTTAACGACTGAATCAAATTCCACGATTCTTGTCGTTCTGCTGCTGAAGGATTGTCGTAAAAACATGTAAGTCTCCATGGGATCGGTCCATTGTCATCGTCCACCATCGCGTCAATGAACCGCGCATGTGAGGGCTGACGAATATGAACCCTAGTCTCCTCGTTCCAGAACAAACCGAACCCACCGGATTGGTCTAC
Source organism: Rosa chinensis (assembly GCF_002994745.2). Taxonomy (NCBI): domain Eukaryota; kingdom Viridiplantae; phylum Streptophyta; class Magnoliopsida; order Rosales; family Rosaceae; genus Rosa; species Rosa chinensis. Next base: position 29,900,723 of record NC_037092.1, read on the forward strand.
ACTTAAGAAACCCTCTGCATGATCAAACCCTAGAGTCCGCTGCTGCCTCCCAAACTCATCCTTCTCTCTGATCTTCGTTTCAATCATAAAGACAATCACTGGCTTGTGTTGTGAGATCAAAGTCATCAACGCAGGCCTTGTAGAGGGATTGCAAATCCCTCGGCAATTCTAGAACTGAATGTCCTTGCTACTTTCTTTTTTTTACAGGATGCCATCCGTCCATCTGTAATTCATTGATTGCTGCCGGCACAATCTAGAGAGATTGGTTGTCTTCAAAAAAGAAAAGAAACAAAAAAAAACTAGAGAGATCAGTGGTTGTGAAGAAGAACGACTGAGAGAGAGAGAGAGAGAGAGAGAGAGCGTGTGTTTGTTTGGTTTGTGCGAATAGATAGACAGATCAAAGTGAAATTTTCATCTTACCATCTGAGTATGGGGTGAATTGGGTTTTGATTTGACCTTATTTATACTACCTGCAGCCGTCTCTCAATTTTTGAGATTTTTACTCCTTTCTGATTCGTGTTTTTTCTTATATTGGTTTTGCAGGGAAAATTTGAGGAGATCTTTTTGTTCGCCGAATACAAAGAAAATAAGCGAGACCAAAAAAAATAGAGAGGGAGAATAGAACGGGAAAGAAGGAAGATGAGGAGAAGAGACGGACGGGAAGCTCTTACGTAAAAGGTAACTTCTTGATATTAATTTTTCGGTCAAGTCCACTTTATTGCAGCATGCTTTATGAATTTCTGCACAATATATATGTAGCGTCCAAATGTAGAAGTGTGATACACTTTTTGCATATATTTACAACATGGAAATGCCGTGAGTTTATATGGTTGTTGTATTGAACGAATAGATGGGAAATAAAAGTTTTGCACATTGTTTGTTTGCTAAGGATATCTGGGCTTAGGAAGCCTTTGAGAACACCGTGTGATTGACAAATCAAAAAAAAAAAAAAAAATCTAATCTAGAGACAAAACGAATAGATGGAAAATACTAATGATTTTGTTAATTAAATAATGAATTGATGATGAAGAGGTAAAAAAAAAGAAAAAAATAGTAATAAATGCAAATTTGGGTGGAGAAGATGAAGATTAATGTTATCCAATGAGAAATTAAGTAATCTTTCTATTTAATTCATTGGTTATTTATTTATTTTTCCTTACAAATTTGGATTTTAGAAAAGGGAAAATTCTCATACACCCCAAATCCACCAATATACTTCCCATACACCCCACCAACTTATTTTTCTTCCCACTCACACAAATCTTTTCACTTTTTCCACTACTGTCCAAAATATCACTTCCTACTCATCTCACTTTTACCCTTCCCTTTTATTTTTGTTTTTCTTTTTATTTTAAAGCGTGGTGGGCCCATCTTGAAATTATTTGTCTAGATATAATTGCAGCTAAATTGCATCCTCTATTCGACGGTAAACAGTAAACTTTACTATTCATAATTTCGATCGTTGATAGACTTGAATTAGTTGCTATCTGTAAAAATACTAGCAAATAATTGCAGAAAGAAAGAGAAAAATTGAGAAAATTGAAAGAATATAGAGAAGGTCTTAATAGAGCAACTCCCAATTATTGGGATATCATCTACAGACTTCAAACCAGAATTTATAGAATAGAACAAGATATTGATAATCTTTTATATGTGCTTGAAGAGGAACAAAAACCTCTTGATTAGTTGAGCATTGGTTAGATCCGCAACTCACTGGTATTAGAGTTTGTAAAATAGCTCAAAGGGGAATCCCTCCTTTATGGGGACAATGTCAGAATTGCTATTAGAGAAAATAAATTCTCTATTAAATTCCTCTGATGAGAAATATCAGAGGCTATTACTAGAATTATCTAGACGTCAAACTCATCTAGAAAAATTACCTGCTATAATCCACCAATTGGAAAGATTGGAAAATAAACTGGATTATATCAAGGAACTTCCAAAAACGGAAGAAGAAAGACTAACAACTGTTAGTAGAAAAATCAATGAACAGCAAAAAATGCTGGGTTCTATGAAAACTATACTGAAGGACAAGAAAGTGCCTACAGTAAAAATAAAGAAAGCTAATGGATTCAAACCATTAGAAAAACCAGACAAGAATCTTGTTCCAAACATGATTTTTCTGGAACCATCTACTAGTCAGACCAGTATCCGGTATGAAAACCCGGAAAAAAGAGATATCAAGATGTTAAGCATCTTTGGAAAAAAGAAAGGAGTACAGCTCCTAAATGCTGAAGAATTCGAATTCAACAAAATTGAACAGGAGGTAAAAACCTCCTCAATCCCAAAATTAGATTTTAAACAAATCTACAAAAGGGAAACGTTTGATCTAATGGATAGCCATTATTTCAAACTACTGGAAATTACAACTCCCACTACAGTAAGAGGAGAGACTGATCTTCTAATGATCACTCCTTCAGAAGTTGCCAGAGCTCAAACAAAAAAATATCAATTTATGCATATTGGAGCAGTCCAAGTAGGCATAAATTTGCTTGCTCGTGAAGGCATAGACTGTTCAGTTCTATGTGTCCTACAAGACAATAGATTAACAGACTTCCAAGCTAGTCTGTTGGGAACGCTTGAAGCATCTTTATGTGGTCAAGTAGCATATTTCAACTGCTTCCCAAATTTCACCACCAGCTTGAAAGATGCAGCTCACTGTCTACAACTGAGAGTCAAGACAGATGGCATATCAATGAAAGAAGATATGCAGGAACTCGCAATAGTATACAGAATATACTATAAATTGATGAGCACTACAGTAGCCCCCAAGACCAGAATAACAAATATTCCGGGTCTGACTACTGGTTTCCTCACCAATCAGAAGAACCATTCACAACAGATCCATAAAGTTACTTGGAATGAAGTGACTTTTCCTCTTGAATGGAAATTATCCAGTCCAAAAAAGCTACTGGAAAGAGCAAAAGCGAAGATTTATGAAAGTAGAAAGACTGGAGAAATCAGTCTCAATTTTGACAATCACAGAAAAAGTGATGTCTGTCCTGAGAACCTCAGGATAAATAAAAATCTTCTCAGGAGAAGCTTCAGCACTAGAGAAGCTAGTGTCAGTGGTATAAAACCCACTATAGAAGAACCAGTATCGGAAGAAGAATTGGAAGCTGATCTAAACAGACCAGTCAATATGTTCAGAACAGAAAGGCTCTATGAACTCTATGAAGAAGCAGAATCTCGTGAAAATCCTGAACGATTAGAAAAACTAATCAAAGAAATGAAAGAATTCAAAATCAGAAAGACGAGAAAAGTCTTTCCTTACCAAGATATTGAAATGGAAGAAGGAGAAAGCTCCAGAACTTTCATTAGCAGAGAAAAAGGGAAAATAAAACTCCCAGCTCAGAAAGCCCCCACGGGTAAAAAAGGGGAAAGAAATTCCCAAAGATTTGTCCCAGAGGACAATGTGCCTAGAGTTCCGATCACGAACTATGGCATCTGGTTAAATCTAGACAAGAGTCTAGACAAAAGAAAAACCATTGACCAATGGGTAGACAGCCTGATGATGGCTTCTGCACTAACCCTTGGAAAATTTGAAGCACCAGATTTGCAGGTGTACTATGAAACTACTCTTACTGGAGTAGTAAAAAAGTATTACCTATCTTTCAAAGAAACTGCCAGAGGAAGAGACTGGCTAGAAGAAATCAAAAATTCAAAATCTCCATATGATTTTGCAGTACCCCTGTATGACCAGTTCTGTGGAGATCTCTCAAATCTGAGTGAAAAGGCTAAAGAAACAGCCAAATCGAATATCTATGCTCTCAAAATTTGGGACATGAGATATTTCGAAGAATACTTGAATGAGTTTCAAGAATACTACTGTACAATTGGTGAACTAGAAAATACTGATCTAGTTAATCTGTTGCACAGAAAACTCCCTGAACCATGGAGAACAGCTGTGAAAGAAAGCATAGCTGAAAAACCAATTGAAAGATTTTCAGTTGGAGGAATTGCCGACAGAATCAGGCAATTACTAAAAGAGCAATGCAAAGCCAATCTTAGAGCAAAGATGGCCAAGAAACAACTCAAAGGAGTTGAAAATTTCTGTTATAGAATACTGGATATGGCCACAAATTGGGGATGTCATGAATCCAAATTCCACAAAAAGAAGAAAGAAAAATATTACTCTAAAAAATTCAAAAAGTGTAATCAGAAAAAGGATTGGAAATTCAAGAAAAGTTCCAATTACAAGAAACAGGAGGATGAAGATCCAAAAAAGAAATTCTTCAAGAAAAAGAAGAATACTACTCATCAACATAAACAACCAAGCAAGAAAGCTTGCAAATGTTGGTTATGTAAAGCTGAAGGGCACTATGCCAATGAATGCCCAGAAAAGGGTAAAAGATCTACTAAAGCTCTCTTTGAAGAATATGAGCAAATAGTAGAAGCAAAAAATATGAAAGGCTACGAAATATCCTATTCTGATGATGATGAAGACGACAGGTCAGTTTACTCTACCTGGTCTGAAGAAGAAGATTCATCCGAATCTGAGTCAGATTCTGAAGTAGAGTACTTCGAATCAAGACAGATGAATGTTCTAAGAATCAAGAACTGGGAAGAAAGCAAGACAGAATCTTTAATGTCTGCTTATCAGGTGAACCCTGGTACTTTCGTTTGTGACTACTGCTTGTGTCATGAATAGAATGGTCTCCCTATGTTTTGTGAAGAGTCGAAAATGACTTATCACAAAGAATGCTTCATAGCTGAAGCAAGAAGAAAAACCAAGAATGGCCTCGTCAGCCAATTGGTTGAACAAGAATATGAAGAATACTTCTCTGAACAAAAAGAGAAAGAAGAAGAAAAAGAGGTAGAAACTCTGTTCCAAAAAATTATGGAACCTTCTCCTCCATCTTCCTCAAAAATAAAGGAAGAAACCATCGATGAAGAAAAAATCGATGAAGATATTGAACTGGTTGAACTACTAGAAAGTGTTCCAGAAGAATGTAAACCATTCATTTGAAAGGAACAAGCTCAAGAAAATGAGCTTCAACAATCGAAAGTCGTCTCTACTAGTAGATACAGCAACTACATAGAGATTGGACTAAAATTTCCTGATCACAAAAAATACCATCTACATGCCTTTGTAGATAATGGATCAGGATTTACTGTTGCAAAGAGATTTGCAATTCCAAAATGAACTCTGGAAAGAAGAAAAGAAAAGAACCGCTACTGGTGTTACATTTGATGGAAGCCATCTCACCATGAATAAATTAGCAAAAAATGTTCATATCACCATTGGTGGAGGAACATTTATCATCCATAATGTTTGGCAATCTGAAGGCCAAGGATCAGATTTCCTGTTGGGAAATGATTTTATTCTCCAACAGAGATTCATTCAGGATGAAGAGGCGATAGGCTTCAGAAAAGGAGAACGGGTGTTCTGGGCAGACCGACTTACACAAGCAAAAAGTGTAGCAGGTCCTGGTTTTATTACTCAGTATCAGAGATCGCAACAGAATAGTGGTGATCTTACTCCCTACAAACCCAAATTCTAGCCTATACTCCAAATCAAGCAACAAGAAGAATTACTTGTTGAAGAAGAAGAAGAAGAAGAAGAAATTAGTGAAGATGAAGAAACTAGTTTCATCCATGAGCATAACCTCAAGCACTTTCAGAATAAGCTTGAGTCTCAGAAAATTCCCACTCTTGATAAAATCAAGAAACTACTCGAGCAAAATATCGATGTAGTCCCTCAAAAGTTTTGGGAAAAAGACCCAGTGGTCTGTGAATTGAAATTACATGATATGATTGTCATCTGTCATGTCAAAGCTATTCCTCAATACAAAGAGGAATACCAAAAAGAATTCAGAAAGGATATTGAAGATCTCCTGAACAAGAGATTAATTCAACCTTCCACTAGCCCTCATCATGCTCCAGCATTCTATGTGAGAAATCATGCAGAAAATCTATGAGGAAAAGCTAGAATGGTGATTGACTATAGAAATGTCAACAAGAAGACTGTCAAAGACGGTTATCAAATTGCTCAAGTAAGAGTACTGATCAACCAGCTCAGAGGAGCCAAAGTCTTTTTGAAAATAGATGCAAAGTCGAGTTTCTGGCAGGTCAAGACGCATCCTGAGAGTGTTCCTCTCACTGCATTTGGAACACCACAAGGCCATTAGGAATGGTTAGTAATGCCTTTTGGTCTAAAGCAAGCTCCCTCAATCTTCCAGAGAAAGATGGACAACATCTTCAAGCATGTTGCAGAGTTCTGCGTCGTCTACATAGATGACATTCTCGTCTTCTCCAAAAACAGAGAAGAACACATGAAACACCTCCATGAGGTTGTAAAGCTGATAGTTCAGCATGGAATTATCCTAGGTGAAAAGAAAATCTTCTTTATCCTCGATGAAGTTGATTTCCTAGGAATAAACATCAAGAATGGAGTAATAAAACTCTAACCTCATATCCTTGAGAAGATCTAGAAATTTCCAGATAGAATTCCTTATACTAAGAGTCTAGAGAGATTCCTTGGTGTCATAAATTATGGGAGAGATTTCATTCCCAAAATATCAGGGTTAACAGCAATGTTATCTCCAAAGACAAGTTCCAAAAGAAAATGGAACTTCACAGAAGATAATGAAAACATCGTGAAGCAGATAAAAAAAATCTCTGCAAAAACCTCCCTCCTCTTCAACAACCAGAAGAGAATGATGAAATTATACTCCAAACAGATGCGAGTGATAATTATTGGTCCGGTGTGGTTCTGGCAAAAACGCCTGGAACTAACATTGAAAATATCTACAAATTTTGTAGTGGCAAGTTCAGCCCTGCAGAACTGAATTATCCCACAGAGGAAAAGGAAATTTTGGCTGTCAAGAAAACAATTTTAAATTCTCCAGCTTTTCTTGGAAAACCCTTTACTGTTCGCACCGATTGTGCCAAAGTAAAGAATTTCAAAATTTTCAAACTTGATAAAGCTGCTGATAGAGGAAGGTTAGCCAACTGGAAATTATTTCTTAACCAATATGATTATAATGTTGAAATAATTGCAGGAAACAAGAATTATCTTCCAGATGCATTGACCAGAGAAATGGCAATGTTCAGCCAAAGAGATGACGACGAAGGTTGTAATCCCAGAAGCAGAAGAACTGGGAAAGAACATGAACCTGAAGAGGATCCCAAAGAAAAAATCCTCAAAAGGTTTCTACTAAGTCCAAAAGGACTAGCCACAACTGATCAATCCCAGGGTAAAGGATTGGCTAGCCCGTCTCAAACGGCAGACGGAGGCTCATCAAGACGGTTGATGGCTGCTGCTTTGCCAAAAAGCAGACCAACTCCAACTGGAGTTATAAATGTTTTTAATTATGAATTAAGAACCTTTGCTCCTATATTCAGAACTGGCAGGAGACTAGCGTATCATCAGAAAGCAATCTTGGATAATCTCCTTTTTGCTTTTCAAGAAAGAAGCAGTGGTCTGATGTTTCTAGCTCTCTTTGCTTTAGCTGAAGAGCTCTACGAAAATGGCATACCACAGTTTGAAGAAATTCATACACAGCAGAGTGTTGTAAGAAAAGAAAAAATTCACTTCCTTGAAAGCCCTGAAAGTGCTAGGGTCCCGATCATGGCACTCAATGAGTCAGACTGGCATGAATTCCATAGTCTGATAGGAAGTCATAATTCTGATGATCGAGTTCCCCCAACTCTCTTTATCATTGCAGGACCTTATGTTGGGAGATACTTAGTCAATGTTCAGAGTGAACATCCTCAAGAACACAAGCTCTGGCTTGTTGAAAATGGTTTTGTCCATAACCTGTGGACTAAAACAAATGATGATCTGAAGGGTTTGCCGCCTATCATTGTCAACACAGTCAAAAACATTAGAAAAAATGATTGTATGCTTCGTCTGAAGTTCAGATCTACTCCTCCAGAATGGATCCAAAAGACAAACGGTAAGGTTGAGTATATTTCTCCATATCATTATGTGAGAATTATTCAAAGAAAATATCTTCAACCAGCCTGTGTTGGATACAATGGGCAGCCAAACTCAAGCATCCCATGGATGAAAGCCATGACCCTGGAGTATATAAAAAAGATCATCTCTGAAGATGTCAACAATACCTTCCTGGCAGCAGGAGAAAAAACTATTATCACTGCGTATGATCATCCTGACGTAGTCAGTAGTGACCTATTCTTATCTCTTACTAGAAAGGAGATAGATTCGACACTGGCATGCTTACAGTGGGTGGAAAGACTTGAAACAGACAACCACTACAAGATGTATGCTGATACAGACGTCGAAGACAACGCAACAACTGCTCGAATGGCCCAGGCAGATAACGACTCGTTTGTCCTTAGTCACTATTCAGAAACTGACGAAAACATGTGAAGCAGCAGGTGTAGAAAACACCGAAAGTACTTTTGGACTTTTCCCAAAAGCTACTTTTGCTTTTCAAAAAGCAGGTGAAAAACATTTCACCTAAAGGAATCTGCTTTTCCCCCGTCCGACCTCCACCAGCAGGAGCACTCAGGAAAGCAGGAAATCACGGAGTCGTTTTGTACATTTTGTTGTTTTGAATTGTAATTTGAGTTCCGCTCCCTATATAAGGAGCTTTAGCTTCTCTTAGAAGGCATTCGAAAATTCAGTTCTAAAAAAAAAAAAGTAGTAGTAGTAGTGTGCTTCCCCTCCTATCTAGAAGTGAAGCAGTGTGCTTTCATTATAAGTAAGTACCTGTTCTCATTCTTATGGATATCTAAACAGCCTTTTGCTGTTTACCTGAAGATGAGGCTATGAATATCTCTTTAGTCTGTAATTATGTTTAAATAAAAAATTCCAGATTGCTCATCCACCTTGTCTTTATATTTTTGTTTGATGTTTAAAATATGTGTATCTATCTCTGCCTTGATTCCTAAACTATTTTTAAGTCTAAATCTTCTTTTTCAAAAGAAATATTGCCTCAAAGTTAAGATAGAAACAAGCAGCAGTGATTCCGCCTGTTAAAGTAACCGCTAGGCAGGGAGTCGTTAGGTGAAAAACTTGGGCATGTTGAAGGCTAGATTTGTTTTTGTTAAGAGTTTGAACAAGATTTCTTAAGAAAAAGCAAGGGTTGGACCTAAAAGGTCAGCATAGGACATATTAGGCACTAGTTTAGAAAAGACTACCCTTATAGGTCTTTTCCCCAAAAGAGTTGTGTTATTGGGCACAATACAAACTTGTTGGTGCAAATGGGCAAAATACTTGTGATTTCTGGGTAAACAGGAATTAACTCAAGACTCTTTAGAAAATTAATGTACATAGTAGTTATTTTACACTTAGGTAATATAAATTTTCAATAATTCAAATGCTTGTAGGGTGAACTAGGCCTGATCATGGGCCGGGTTAGGGCCAGCCCTACCCTAAAATTTAGGGTTTAGGGTAGGGCTGGGGGAGGGCTTTGACCAAGTCAACGAAAATTAGGGCCTGGCCGGGGCCTCAAAATGCAAACTCTTACCCGCTCTTAAGGCCCATTCCGTAAGGGCCAAAAGGACCGGGCCGGGCCAGCCTTTCCTAATCGGGTCAGGCCGGGCTTTTGTCTAACTCACATAAAATCAAATTTTGCTAACTACAAAAAAAAAAAAAAAAAAAAAAAACATTCATTGATTCCCTGATTCACTGAATACTTTGATATCTCAGAACCCTGAGTTAATTACAAATCCCACATAAACTCAAATCTCAAACTCACATTCTCACTGATTAATTGCACTGAGGCACTAAGCCAGTAAGCCACTAAGCCAATAAGCTACTGAGGCTACAAAAACTGGACTACTGAAGTGTTAAGTGTTTGTTACAAGATCTGATCAAGTCCTATCAATTCCCAAAAAGTTATAATGTTTGATACAAAAATTGTATCAATTCTCAAAAAGTTGTAATGTAATTCAACACTTGCAAAGGTTCACACAATCAAGTCTTCACCAAACAAAAAACCTGCACAAAAATAGCAACACAATTTAGAAACTGGTCATATATTGCAGTTCACACAAATAAATCTGAAGCGTCAAACCTATCTAAAGACATAAGCTCAAAATAAATCTGGACATATTCCAGTTCAAACCTCTACGAAATAAAGAGAAAGAAGTTAAAAATAACTTGACCCATTTAGACTTCCAATTCAGCAACATACACATACCAACTTATAAAACCAAAAGCATTTCAGGGCTATTTGTTTCTTTGTTTGTTTCTTGCATCAAAATGCGGCTCAAGGGAATGTATGTCGTGGGAGTAATACTCGAGGAGAATAATTTTAATGTTTCTTTATGCTTGCTACCTTGATCTCATTTGATTTGATCGATATTGAGAATGTTAGAGGAATTACAAACAAAGTAGTAGGCGTCGGTCTCTGTTTTCGCTTTGAGAATTATTGATCAAGGAAGAACTGTGAGATTGAGATAGAGAGAGAGATTCAAACCCAGAAGGAACAGAAATCAAGAATGAGGTCCTCACCTTGTGCGTTGGATAATTAACGCGGTGGATGCATATGAAGACCGGGAACTGATGTTCACACCTTGTGCATCGATTCGCCTACTCCACTGCCGCAGCTCGCTTCGGAACCTCGCCACTGTCAATAACATAGCCTCAGCTCGTGTCGCGTACTCCGTCTACTCGTCCTCGATCTTCAGTCCGACTCTTTGCAAGCCTACCAGAACAATCTCTATTGAGTCTGCCAGTCAAACCGCCAGAGGTGGCTGGCGGCGGAGGACTGGAGGAGTATACTGAAGACTCTGGATTATGAAGGAACAGAGTGTTTGAGGACTTTGAGAGAGACTGAGAGAGGTGGCCTACGTTTGAGAGGGATAGTGGGACTGTGGGATAGCATTTGTAGTCTAGGTTTTTCTTTTGCCCTATTGCTACTTGAGTTGGGCTTCGTACCTTTAGCTTTGGGCCTTAAACAGACAGACTCGATATAAGAGATCCATTTTGTAAGATGACAGATTCAAATAATTCATCAAAACTTCTATAGTTTTTTAGACATGTAATATTGTAAAAAATATAATATATATTAATTTTTAGGGTTGGGTTAGGGCGAGGCCTAGCCCTTACAGGCTCAATCGGGCCGGGCTTCATTTGTATGACCCATACACTACCCTAATTTAGAAAGGGTCAGGCCAGCCCGCCCTAATGGAAGGGCCGGGCCGGGCAGGCTTTAGGCCCAAGGGCCATATGATGAGGTCTAGGGTGAACTAAGAAAATAGTAGGGTGATTATAATATGACAATGAGTATTACACACACACACATATATATATATATATATAATTGTAAAATGGTTTTTATTTTATTTTTTTTATTTTTTATTTTTTATCAAAAAGAGGTGTCAATCCATTAAAATATAGTGAGAGATATACTATACACAAAATGTTAGGCATGTTAAAAAATAAGTCATCACCTAGAGGCCCTAGTAAACTAGAAATCCTATGTAAGAATGTCTTGGACATCGATGTTCCTTAAATAACGAAATACCCTGACACAGCCAAAGATTAAACCGAACTAGGTCCAATATTTATTCATAAACTCACAGGACCTTCCTAAGCAAAAAGGGCGTCCCCGGGATGCCAACAAACATTAAGTCTCTGCTTCCTCCTCTTCAAGAACTGGGGCACACTTGAATCAGTTGAATGTACGCTTCTTTCTTGGTTTCTTCAAACGCACTGAGATCGGCTTCACCTTTCAAGGCTTGACATCATTGGCCTTAGGTTTGTTCTTGCTATCTACCAACACACCCCCCCCCCCCCCCCCCCCCCCCCAAAAAAAAAAAAAAAAAAAAAAAACAACTTTGTGCTTCTTTATCGGTGACACCACCAAAGGTCCTTCAAGTTGAGGCGGCTCTAAATTGGGTTCAAAATCCGAATGAATTGGTATAGAAAAAGAACTCACCAATTGTTTGGAGCACTTGCTGCAAGTGACAAAGGCAAGAGACACTGGCCTCTGTCCCCAAAAATATTGGAGACATCTGGACTAGGTTTAACAACCATTGTCTGAGGGTTTGAACCAAAAGATTCGACCTGAGCTTCAAGTGCTTACGCTAACATTCCCATAATGGTGAGGAGAAGAGGAGTGGGTGCATAAGTAAATAGACTGGGAGCTCAAGCTTGATTTACTAGTTCTCTCAGGCGCTTTCTTTGAACCAACCAACACCGCCGGTAAATCCAGCATTGCTGAAACATCCGATGGCTATGGGTTGATACGTGAAGGACTCGCAGTGCTATGGTTTGATACGTGAAGAACTCGCCGTGCTGTTGAATCTACCTTTCTTAATTTCAATCTTTTAAAATTTTTATATCTATAAATAGAATAGAAAATTATTTTCATTAAACTCATGACACAATTCACATTTGCAACTTCATTTTTCGCCCCTACATTTTTAATATAAAATTAGATATGTGGACACTTAATATTGACTTTACTACTTTTAGTAAACTCCTCTGTTATAAAGACTTACTCAGACAATAATTATCTATAATAATAAGTATTATTAAATCATATTTCAAGAACTGTAGTGATTCAATATACTAGTATTCACCTTAATTAAAGTATTATAAGTCATTATGTCGTAATGTTGGTTTAACATTTTAATTTGAAATATGGTAGATAAATGATGAAATAAACATCTCTTAAAGTTTCATTTCAAAATTTCATGTTTTTCTCTAAATTTCCGTCATTTTTCTCAAATATTTACCAATATCAATATTTCCTCGATATCCATTGAAATTTTCATTTTTCAGATCGTCGATATTTCTTCGATATTCGATATTTTGGTCATTGAGCATACTTATGAATCCCCTTTCTTTTTCCTTTCTTTCCACTATTCCAGTATTGTTGCTGCCACGTGGCATCATATCTTCCTATTCTCTATTCTCTCTCTCAACCAATGACTGAAAAATCAATAATTTCGCCGAAATATCGACGAAATTTTCATTTTTTTGAGACTCTGATATTTTGGATCCCTACCAACATTATTTCGTGCGATATTTTTAGAGTTTTGAGATATATCCCGATATTTTAGGAAATGTGTGATATTTACGAAATTTTAGGGAATATTCGAGAATATTCCTCAAATAAAATAAAGGAAAAACTTGACAAAGGCGAACCTGTCCCTTCCGATATCAAGTCAAAAAACACCCCAACCAACTCGACTGGGGTTGATTTTAGTTCTTGTGTACTTTTTTTATATTAGTACTTTTTCGATGGAATAGATTACTAATTCCTTTGGACAATTAATTTAAACCTCTAACTTTTAAGATATAATTTCTAGCAATTATAGATTTTTAGTTTTTTGACTCTAACATTCCTAAATACTTTTGCCACGTTGTAGTAATATTAATTCAATTGAATTTAGTGATTGAATAGTTTTACAACTTTATAAAATTTCTTATTAGACTTATTTATTCTAAAAGTACCAAATATTATACGGGCGACATCAAACATTTACTCTAAATTACTATAATTCACTATGAAATGAAGAAGCTTCACCCTTTTTTTTCCAATATAATAGATAATTGATCAAGTAAGTAGTTCACAAAGTTTCACTTAAAATTTCAATGATTTTCTCCGAATTTCCGTCAATTCTTTGAAAATTTATCGATATCGAAATTTTTATTTTCCAGACCATCGATATTTCCTTGATACTCAATATTTTGGTCATTGCTCTCAACCACACAGCGTTGCACCCATTTGTCTTCTTACTTTTCTCTTTCACCACAAGACCATATAATCCATTTCATTCCATTCTCTCTAGAATATATACCAGCCGACCCACCCATGTATTCATTCTCTCTTCTCATTCCTCTAGACCAAAAACACTGTAGCCTCTCATTCTTTCTTCTCCTTACCACCAAGACCACCATCTCTCTCTCACCTCTCATTTATTATTCACTATAGCTCAATCAAATTCCATCATTTGGTCAAGCATTCGGGTTTAGGTCCAAGAGAGAGTATAATTCCAATCTTGTCATGCTCACTTTTTAGTGTTGTTGTGATTAGTGTTGATCAATCTCTTCCTCTTTTCTTAACTCACCTTAATTTAATTTCTTGTAATTGATGAATTTCATTGTGGGTATGTTGGTGGATTGTGAGTAGTTTCTTATTTGGGTCTAGGGTTTGAAGCCCTAGCAATTTTTACCATGTAATGGCATTAATTTTTTGTGCTTAATGAAAGTGTGTTGTGGTTTTTTGTTGATGACTTGGCGTAATTTACAATGAAATTAAATTTGTTATAGAAATTAGCCAATTTTATGACTAGTTTCTTGTCTTTATCATGAAATTCATTTAATTAATGGCTTAATTTTATGAATGAGCATGTTGTATGGAGCAAATTGTTAATCTTTAAAATTGAACTTAATGCCATTATATGCATATTAGGAGCCCTAGTCCGGTCTTAATGTGTATGTTGATGAGAATGTGAATGCCCTAGCCCGGATTTACATTATTTTTGTACTATGAGAATGTGAATGCCCTAGTCCGGATTTGCATTATCACTCTAAGGCTCTAGTCCAGCTTAGAGTTAGGGATTGTGCCATTTCCCTTTTGCTATGTGCCAAAATTGTTTTGTTACGGTAAATGATTGCTGGAGTGGATGCCTTAGTGCCCAATTCCTTCCATTGTCTTCCCACCTTTAAATTTCAAGCACTTTACTTTTTGCAATTTTTAATTTCCTAGTTTTTAATTTACAAAACCGAAAGTCGATTCCCCCAAATATTTGCTCACATTTTTCATTGTAAATACCATAAGGCCTTGAGCCTACCAATTTATTTTGGTGTGTTCTTGGCTACTTTTTAAGCCTAGTGAGACCTAAGCCTTGTATGCGTGAGACTTGGTGTCTCACTTAGCCATTTTCCAATTTTAATTTAGTTTAACAAGTGACTTTTGTGATCCATAAATCATTGGATTTGAGTTAGCTCAAGATCCCCTAGGTATGATATTTTCAGGTTTAAATATTTCCCAATTCTTTGATGACCGTGTCCTTATTGCACGTAAGATGCATTTAAGCACAAAATCACATCATATCAGACTTATTTTTCTCTCTATAGGGAAAGAATAAGTCCATATCTATCGTATCCTTTAGGTATCGAAAAATATTCTTTGCACCAGTCCAATGGTGTCACGTTGGTGCAAACCTATTGTCACGCCCCTGATTTTACACACATGAAAATCGATATATATATAACCCCATAATTATATATGCGTGAACGTCCAGTCATCAATAGGAAATACCTGAAATCTTTTTCCCTTAACTTACACACATATTGATGCCCTGAACCCCCAAAGTTAATATACACTCGCTCCAAAGAGTTATATATTACACAAGCTTACGAATTAAATTGTCAACAACAAAATAAAATGTAAAGGCTACTCAGAGTAACTATACAACGGAAGTCCTTAGAACGGTAAAGTCACAAAATTGGCTTCCTACCGTAAAGCTGCAAAGGCGCTACCTCAGCTTCAGCGCGATTATCCTAACCTGCAGGATTAACCCCTACACCGTTGGAATGGTGCACCGGGTTGCCACACAACAAACCCGGTAAGCTTTTGCAAGCCCGTATGAGTAACTCAAATCACACATGCACCACTCACGCCAAAAACGAGGAAAACCTTTCAACTCGCGAATAAGGAAAACATATCATGCTTTCAAAAACAATACTCTTTTCCCAAAAGAAACAACGAAAGTCACACCGTGACAAAATCATATAAATCGTTAACCTAACAATTCAAATATGATAAATCGATCCAACCTGGATAAAACAATAATTGGGTCCAACCTGGACAAAACAGCAATTAGGTCCAACCTGGACAAAACAGCAAATAGGTCCAACCTGGACAAAGCATCAACACAAATAAATCATACCCATTGTTAACCTAACAAGTAGAATATGATAAATCGATCCAACCTGGATAAAACAACAAATCGGTCCAACCTGGACAAAACAACAAATCGGTCCAACCTGGACAAAACATCAAATCGGTCCAACCTGGACAAAACATCAAATCGGTCCAACCTGGACAAAACATGTACCCAGGAGTCTTAAGTAACCTACTTAGATCCCTAAAGTACGATGGCAGACAGACTAGAGCTCTAACTGAATATATTGTAACCTGTCACCCGGCCAAGGTTCAATCTTACGATATAATATTGCCATGAGGATGCAACCTGCAACCCCGGATCCTTAGGTCAACCTGACCCTCAGATCAAAATGTCAAATCAAATCAAAAGGAGAAATCACAACCTGTGACTCTCAAATCCTCAGACCACCGGTCGTCAGATCAAAACGTTAAATCAATTCAAAAGGAGAAATCACAACCTGTGACTCTCAAATCCTCAAACACTTTTCAAAACAATAGAAATACCATTTCCCACCAATTGTTTTCCAAAAGCCACAACCCAAAACAATAAAAAGCATCGTTCATGCATATTGTTTCACAAATCCACAACTAATACATGAATACGTATGTATATATATACATCCCATAATATATATATATGTACACACATAGTCACCTACTCATAAATGTCACTAATACCATCTATAGTTTGCAGTTAACTAAATAACTTTCAAAACAGTATGGTGAACCCGTTCGTGATATGAACTTCGTGAGATTACTCACCTCGAACTCCTGCTGCGTCTTCAATACAGAACCGAACCAAACTATCACCAACAACTCGTTCAAATACTTCGTCAAGTACCTAATCACATACGGTTCCAACTTAGTAACGATTTATATTTGATTTAAGTTCGAAACCCCTGTTTTGAACTAAAATCTTCCAAAGTGGTGCCAATCGAGGCGAAACCACATCCGAGACCTCCCAAAGTCTCTGGAATACGCCCACGATCGATGTGACCAAACCACAAGTCGATCGGACGCTCGAATCCTCACGGATCGAATAAATTCACCGATATGAAACGGCAAAAATCATAACAAATCCATTCGAACTCCAAAATTTGCATATTATATATCAAAACGCTCGTATCGACGAGTACAAGACATATAATACCAGAAACAGTCCCATACATGGCCGGAACACCGCCGGAACGCCACCACAGGCGGTGGCGCACCGCCGCCGGCCAAAAACGCATTATTTCACAAAACTCCCAACATCAAAAAGCTTCATCTAAGCATGCTTGTGAATTCTCATAACTGGATCGAAGTCAGAAAACAAGCCTAAGGGATCGAAAACTACCTCACAAGCCGTGAACAGTGATCCAATCCGAGTTGATCGAAGTTTCACGTGAATCGATCCAAACAACCACCAAGGATCGATCAACGAGGCCGCTCTGAGCTCAACCAAGGAATCGTTGAAGCCATGAAGTCGCCGGAGTTGTGTTTTCCGGCCGGGTCCGAAAACACCAACCTGCACCGCCTTCTACCGCCGCTACCACCGAGAATCGGCGCTAGAGAACACCACAGGGACCACCAGACGGCGGAGACGATCCTGTCTGGAAAATTTCGTCGCCGGAGATGGCCGGAGCTCGCCGGAAACGTCGGGTCGGATCGACCGGGTCCGGGTCGGGTCAGTCGAAAAACTTCGACTCTGAAGACGCGGACGAGAGAGAAGAGAGAGAGAGTGTGGTTTCCGGAAAAGGAAAGTGGAAAATGAAATATTTTTCTGATTTTTCCTATATATACTAAAATGGAAACTTCTTTCCATAGCCATAACTTCCTCATACGAACTCCGATTTACGCGTTCCGCATGTCCACAAACTCGTATCGACGCGCTCTACAACTTTCGTGAAGGAAGTTTTCGGAGAATCTCAACGTATCAAAAGTCAACCTTGAAACCCCCCTAATTCCACACTTTACGAATAAATAATTCGTCCGAAACACTTCCACTCCGTCCACGAGCCACGAAACCGTCCGATACCCATAATTTAAATTCCGGAAAATCCTCGGAAAATAAATACGAATTTCTGGGGCATCACATTCTACCCCCCTTAAAGAAATTTCGTCCCGAAATTTACACGTACCACACCCACAAGTACGCATAAACCAAGCTCAAATCCAAATCTCATTTCGCAACAACCTGTTCTTGTCTCACATTACAACATACCTAGCTCATTAATGGATACAGGTACCCTACCTAGTATCACGACATTAGGAATCTTTACCACACCACTTGGTGGTAACCCAAACATTTCATGGATCTCATCCTTGTACACTATCTAACAAAGCCTCTGTGGCTGTAGCACCACATTACAGACCACACAAGAGTCCAGAATCCTGTCATCACGGCAGTATCTGTATCACATTATCGTTAATGTAAACCTTACATTACAAGAATTGAAAATGAAACCTTCATTTCAACTCAAATCGTGCCTTTGTTTCACAACCTAATAAGTGTCTACCCAACCTGGGAACACAAAATCAAGCTAAGGTCCGGCACCGCCTGACCCCCACATATCTCATCACCTGTCATTGTAATCACAACCAAAGTGGTATAGATCCCCTACTACCACAACAATGAAGGATGCATCACACCATGCTACATGCCATACTCAAAAGTCTAACTATAGACAACAGGCAAAACCCAACACAACACACAGAAAGAAGTACACAATTATCACACATCAATCTAACAACCCAAGTAGAAATAGATAAGGTACCTCCTTCCCTAGCACCCTGCTGACCAACAGCAAACACCCTCGCATTTCCCTGAGGTAGTTGCCTCTGTTGATTCCCTTGTCCCCTACCTTGTGCTTGGGTGCAATCCCTGGAGTAATGCCCTGCCTGGCCACATCTAAAGCATACAATGTTCTTCGGTTTCGTGCAAAACCTAGAAGTATGGCCCATCTCATTACAATTGAAACACCTCACGGGTGCCACCTGCCCTGCAGGTGCAGCCCCTACAGGTACAGCTGCCTCCCTAGCCGGCGCTTGAAAATGAGTCCTCCGCCTTTTCCAGGACCCTCCCTGATTATCAGTCCCTCCATCGCACTCAGCAATTGCCTTTCCCTTCCTTCGGGAGTCCTTCTCAGCCGACTCCTGCTCCTGGAAGATCAGGTTCTCCTGCTCAATGGTCATAGCCTTAACGAAAATGAGCTCCACCGTCTTCAATTCCAGAACAGCGACATCGCGCCGGATCGAAGCATTCAGTCCCCACTGAAACTTCATAGCTAAGCTCTCAGCATCCATCTGCCTCACAAAGCGATACAACCTTGAGAACTCAGCCTCATACTCCCTCACACTCTTAGTCCCTTGGACTAACGAGACAAATTCCCTTTCCAATCGCTCCCTCACAGAAGGCGGAAAGTACTTCTTCCTGAACAGTTCCACAAATTCATTCCAAGTCAAGGTGGACACATCCATGACTCTCTGTGTGCCGCTCCACCAAACTCGTGCATCACCTTGGAGCATAAACGCCGCAATCTTCCTCTTCTCAATGTCGTCGCAGACGACCATCTCGAAGTAGGTCTTCATGTTCTCGATCCATTGATCCGCCAACATGTGATCCGTACCTCCCTGGAATGGAACTCCTCCCAACCTCGAAATCTCCTTTGCCAACTTCGACAAACGAGTGGGATCCACAACATTCGCAACCTCCACAACAGGTGGAACAGGCAGCTCAACATTCGATGCATCGACCTCATCCTCGAATATCTCCTCAACAGGAGGAGGAATCCTGCCCCTACCTCGGGCTCTACCCCTGCCTCTGGGTCTACCTCGACCCCTAGCTCGGCCTTCCTGTGAATCCATCACCTAAGAAGCATAACAACCTGTGATTAATACTTGTACAACTTCCAACTACAAGTAAAAGTCAACGTTATGACTAAATCAACCACACACAACGTCGGAAGATACAATTCTATCCCCTACTTAAATCTCGAGTTAAATCTAAAGGTCCTCATTCCTCAAAAGACTATAACTCCTAGAAGCTACCTTAAGCTCCTACACTTCGTTCACCGAGCCAACACTACCCTGAAAACTCACAATCCACCGCTCATTGCATACCCAATGACTATATCAATACCGAAGAGCATCAGATGGGGATCCGCTGCAGACGGGCCATCACTCGAGGAGTATTGATTGTCACCAAATATGCACCTTACGCTCTGATACCAAACTGTCACGCCCCTGATTTTACACACATGAAAATCGATATATATATATAACCCCATAATTATATATGCGTGAACGTCCAGTCATCAATACGAAATACCTGAAATCTTTTTCCCTTAACTTACACACATATTGATGCCCTGAACCCCCAAAGTTAATATACACTCGCTCCAAAGAGTTATATATTACACAAGCTTACGAATTAAATTGTCAACAACAAAATAAAACGTAAAGGCTACTCAGAGTAACTATACAACGGAAGTCCTTAGAACGGTAAAGTCACAAAATTGGCTTCCTACCGTAAAGCTGCAAAGGCGCTACCTCAGCTTCAGCGCGATTATCCTAACCTGCAGGATTAACCCCTACACCGTTGGAATGGTGCACCGGGTTGCCACACAACAAACCCGGTAAGCTTTTGCAAGCCCGTATGAGTAACTCAAATCACACATGCACCACTCACGCCAAAAACGAGGAAAACCTTTCAACTCGCGAATAAGGAAAACATATCATGCTTTCAAAAACAATACTCTTTTCCCAAAAGAAACAACGAAAGTCACACCGTGACAAAATCATATAAATCGTTAACCTAACAATTCAAATATGATAAATCGATCCAACCTGGATAAAACAATAATTGGGTCCAACCTGGACAAAACAGCAATTAGGTCCAACCTGGACAAAACAGCAAATAGGTCCAACCTGGACAAAGCATCAACACAAATAAATCATACCCATTGTTAACCTAACAAGTAGAATATGATAAATCGATCCAACCTGGATAAAACAACAAATCGGTCCAACCTGGACAAAACAACAAATCGGTCCAACCTGGACAAAACATCAAATCGGTCCAACCTGGACAAAACATCAAATCGGTCCAACCTGGACAAAACATCAAATCGGTCCAACCTGGACAAAACATGTACCCAGGAGTCTTAAGTAACCTACTTAGATCCCTAAAGTACGATGGCAGACAGACTAGAGCTCTAACTGAATATATTGTAACCTGTCACCCGGCCAAGGTTCAATCTTACGATATAATATTGCCATGAGGATGCAACCTGCAACCCCGGATCCTTAGGTCAACCTGACCCTCAGATCAAAATGTCAAATCAAATCAAAAGGAGAAATCACAACCTGTGACTCTCAAATCCTCAGACCACCGGTCGTCAGATCAAAACGTTAAATCAATTCAAAAGGAGAAATCACAACCTGTGACTCTCAAATCCTCAAACACTTTTCAAAACAATAGAAATACCATTTCCCACCAATTGTTTTCCAAAAGCCACAACCCAAAACAATAAAAAGCATCGTTCATGCATATTGTTTCACAAATCCACAACTAATACATGAATACGTATGTATATATATACATCCCATAATATATATATATGTACACACATAGTCACCTACTCATAAATGTCACTAATACCATCTATAGTTTGCAGTTAACTAAATAACTTTCAAAACAGTATGGTGAACCCGTTCGTGATATGAACTTCGTGAGATTACTCACCTCGAACTCCTGCTGCGTCTTCAATACAGAACCGAACCAAACTATCACCAACAACTCGTTCAAATACTTCGTCAAGTACCTAATCACATACGGTTCCAACTTAGTAACGATTTATATTTGATTTAAGTTCGAAACCCCTGTTTTGAACTAAAATCTTCCAAAGTGGTGCCAATCGAGGTGCAACCACATCCGAGACCTCCCAAAGTCTCTGGAATACGCCCACGATCGATGTGACCAAACCACAAGTCGATCGGACGCTCGAATCCTCACGGATCGAATAAATTCACCGATATGAAACGGCAAAAATCATAACAAATCCATTCGAACTCCAAAATTTGCATATTATATATCGAAACGCTCGTATCGACGAGTAGAAGACATATAATACCAGAAACAGTCCCATACATGGCCGGAACACCGCCGGAACGCCACCACAGGCGGTGGCGCACCGCCGCCGGCCAAAAACGCATTATTTCACAAAACTCCCAACATCAAAAAGCTTCATCTAAGGATGCTTGTGAATTCTCATAACTGGATCGAAGTCAGAAAACAAGCCTAAGGGATCGAAAACTACCTCACAAGCCGTGAACAGTGATCCAATCCGAGTTGATCGAAGTTTCACGTGAATCGATCCAAACAACCACCAAGGATCGATCAACGAGGCCGCTCTGAGCTCAACCAAGGAATCGTTGAAGCCATGAAGTCGCCGGAGTTGTGTTTTCCGGCCGGGTCCGAAAACACCAACCTGCACCGCCTTCTACCGCCGCTACCACCGAGAATCGGCGCTAGAGAACACCACAGGGACCACCAGACGGCGGAGACGATCCTGTCTGGAAAATTTCGTCGCCGGAGATGGCCGGAGCTCGCCGGAAACGTCGGGTCGGATCGATCGGGTCCGGGTCGGGTCAGTCGAAAAACTTCGACTCTGAAGACGCGGACGAGAGAGAAGAGAGAGAGAGTGTGGTTTCCGGAAAAGGAAAGTGGAAAATGAAATATTTTTCTGATTTTTCCTATATATACTAAAATGGAAACTTCTTTCCATAGCCATAACTTCCTCATACGAACTCCGATTTACGCGTTCCGCATGTCCACAAACTCGTATCGACGCGCTCTACAACTTTCGTGGAGGAAGTTTTCGGAGAATCTCAACGTATCAAAAGTCAACCTTGAAACCCCCCTAATTCCACACTTTACGAATAAATAATTCGTCCGAAACACTTCCGCTCCGTCCACGAGCCACGAAACCGTCCGATACCCATAATTTAAATTCCGGAAAATCCTCGGAAAATAAATACGAATTTCTGGGGCATCACACCTATATCCAGTTAATAAGTTCACAGTCAAAGAGATATCCAGTCTTGTGCATTATGCTAAGTACAACAATGCACCTATTGCACTTAGATAGGATACTTCAACCTCTAACACGTCTTCATCATCATCCTTAGGATGAAACGGATCCTATTTAGGGTCAAGACTTCGAACGACCATGGGAGTGCTAACAGGCTTGACTTTATCTTCATTAAAATGCCTAAGCATCTTTTGTGTGCAAGCCAATTAATCAAAATTCCATCAACACGGTGTGCAAGTTCTAAACCACAGAAAAACTGAGTTTTCTCAAGATCTTTCATCTCGAATTTGAGATTTCAAGTGCTCTGCGGTTTCCTTTAACTCATCTAAAGTTCTAATTAGGTTCATTTCAACTAAATATACCACAACTTCTCTTATTAATGAAAACGCATGGGCATAATTCATTGTTGACATATCTCTTCCCAATCAAGTAATCGCTTAGACGGTTACATCTTTCCACATTGATTTAATCTGACGTTGATGCTTACAAAACAAAAACAAGGCAAAATATCATCAAAGCTTATTGAAGTACTGTGGCATTTATGAATAAACAAATTGAGTTGCCATTCAACAAATTATGAATTATCTTGGGGGTACAATATATAGTGGTTCGTCTCCCGCTTTGTGGGAGACACTTGAACTTTTTACTATATGTTTGGGCCTCGAGGCCCAAGCTCATTACAAGATGTAATGGGATGCCTATTATGAAGCATCCTGGATATTGGTCTTGGCCACCTTCGATCACCATGGGGTAGCTTGGATATTGGTCTATGAGATCCATGTTTTGGTCGGGTCGCACCTTGTCTCGTGCACTAAAAGGGTGTTACTTATTCTTGGTGACATAGTTATACTATAGGTATCAAAACTCACAATTAAATATATTAGGGTGCAACGGGGTAGAAACTAACAATCAATATTCATTTGGATAGAGATCACCTTTATCTCTATATGCTTCAAGATAACACCCTAATTACATTCTTTATAACTCAGAAGCCCAATTGGAAGATAATAGAATCTTCCATACATTGCTCAATTAGATTATCATTGCACTAGACATACAATAAACCTTTAGCGAGCTTCTACAATTGTACATGTGACATCATTTACTGAACAACCTCCTTTGTTGTTGGATGAGTCTCCACTAGGACTCATTGTCTTCAGTAAAAATGCGGGTCGTCTTGGTGAAGGAAAAGCTGCATCATTACTTAACATTGAAACAACTGCCGACATGGTTGGCCGGTCAGTTGCAAATTCTTGCACACACAGGAGTGCGATTTGAATGCACCTTATTATTTCACTAACAAGGTAAGATTCACCTATAGATGAATCAATGATTTCCACAGCTCTGCCTTCTTTCCACAACTCCCAAACCTAAAAATAGTTTGGTCATTATCAAGTCAGCATTATAAGTAGGTGTATATTATAACAGTCATTGTTTGAAAATAGATAGACTTGCACGCTTACATGTCCAATCAAATTTGAATATGGATACTTCTCATAGGAACCAGCATTCTTTTTGCCAGTAATAATTTCTAGCAATAAAACACCAAAACTATACACGTCAGACTTTATTGAAAATAGTCCTTCCATTGCATATTCCGGTGACATATAACCACTGTAGAACACAAAAATTGAATGTTAAGCTTCATTCAATAACAGTTATATTGGGTATGCTTGCCACAAGCTATTTGTACTTCTTTAGTGTTTGTTAAGAGTTTGATAACACATAGACCAAAAAGTTATTTTGAGATTTTCTAATTTTAGGGGAAACTTACTATGTTCCAACCACACGTTTTGTATTTGCTTCAGTTTGCTCCCCTCTAAATATTCTAGCGATACCAAAATCTGCAATCTTTGGGTTCAAAGAATTATCCAATAGAACATTGCTGGCCTTTAGATCTCTATGGATAATTCTTAGTCTTGAATCTTCATGAAGATATAATAAGCCTCTAGCAATCCCCAAGATAATCTCGAAGCGTCTTGTCCAACTTAAAATTGCTCTCCTTGTTTCATCTGGATAGAGTAAGAAATATAGAGTAACTAATTACTCTTGCTTGCTTGAAGAAACTTACAAATAATAATTGTAGATATATAACAAAGAAAGACTTACTAAAGATGAAAGAGTCCAAACTTTTGTTTGGCAAGTATTCATAGATTAGAATCTTCTCTTCACCTTCAAAACAACAACCTAAAATCTTAACAAGGTTTCTATGTTGGAGTTTTGCAATCAGAAGAACTTCATTCTTAAACTCTTCAACTCCTTGGCCAGAAAACTTGGATAGTCTTTTTACGGCTATTTCTTTTCCATCGTAAAGTATCCCCTGAAATTTGAATTTGAGAAATCAAAGAGAGTAGCTGACGCAACGTATGAACCAATTTTTTTTTTTTTTAACTTCATATATACATTATAACAAGGGGAGCTACCTTATAAACGGGGCCAAACCCTCCTTCTCCAAGCTTGTTTTCAATGGAGAAATTGTTTGTGGCGGTGGCTATGGTGTTTAGATGAAATAATAGTAATTCCGAGTTTATTCTACTATCATCAAGAACTAATCCACCAGTAGCTTCTTCGAAGTAGGTTGACCCAGCAGTAAGTTCAAATGAATATTTATTTTGCCTACGCTTGCCTATTATCAAACACAAAAAAGTAAGTTCAAATGAATATTTATTTTGCCTACGCTTTCCATATTCATAGCTTGAGATAGTCAAGCTTAGTTAGCCACATGAGATGATATTTCATAATGCAAAACTGGGGAGTTTACATAAAAGTGAGGTGAAAAATGTTGATAAATGAATAGAAGGAAAGATCTAGTTTATTTACCTTTCATCTTCATCCTTACCAACCAATAAAGGGTAAGTAAGAGAATAAAAACTGTGACAGATCCAAGTGAAAATGCCAGCCTTGCCTTCTTGCTAAGAGAACCACCTGACTTTGCATATTGAGCTACGAAGGTATGAAATAAGTAAACACCCAAAATCCAAAGTACCGAAAAAAAAAATCCAAAGACATGAAAATTAGGAAATCATCAGATTTGGTGATTATTGAAATTTTATGGTTTAGAGGCAGAGAGGAACATTACAATAATGGTCGCAGTGGTTTTGATGGCAGCTTGGATGTCGGCAATAACGGCTGTTAGAGGATAGAGTTGGCTAGGTTCCTTGTTGGGTCTGGTTTAGTTATTGACTTTTTGGGTTGTTGTTGTTGATGTTAGGCCTGCAATTTCTTCTGTTTATCTATCTATCTACCTATCTGAGTCATGTTCTGGTGCTCAATTAATTAGTAGTTAGTTGTGTACAACTATCCAACTGACGTTTGATGTAGATCCAAGAATGGAAAATAATTAATATATAAGCACTTGAATTGCCTTATTATTTTTCATCACTATTGAGCACGACTAAGCATAGAAATCAACTGACCAATTGAGCAGGTTGCTATCTATAGTTCTATAATATAAAGGGGACCAGTTGAGCAGGACTGCTATCTATAGTTTATAATATAAAAGGAAGTGCTTAGACTTCTCCAAAATATAGATTGAGCAAAACACCCTGTAGTCTAGAAAATAGAATCTCATAATCAAAGCATATTAATAGTTATTCTAATAAAACTAAAAACGCACAAAAAGCATAAATACAATTTTTTTTTTAAAGACCTACACCAAATCGCGCGCACATTCATTTCATGAGTATGAAGGTAGCGTAAATGAAAATGACCCCTCCTATTCCTAAGTATGTGGTTTCAAGAATTACGATATTACCACAATTAAATTGAGTATGGATTGTTAAATTGGAGCTACCCAAATAAGGAATAATTTTTTAGAGAACGTGAGGTACAATTGCATCTGACGGCTAAGGGTAAATACAAGTTTTAAGTTATTATAATTTCAGTATTTAAATTTAGAGTTATTATCACAAATGGTACCTGAACTATACCTCAATCTTATCGATGGTACCTGAACTTCAATTTTGATCACAACCAGTACCTGAACTTTTCGATTTCATTTTAAATGGTACCTAGAGCCACCTCCGATTACTATTCTGACTTAAAACGGCATGGGAGGCAATCATAGTGATGATTTTTGATGATTTCGAGGGTTGCGATCATATATAGTGATGAATTTTTGGTAATAGACTTGCCTTGAACTTGTTTTTTTATTTTTTATTTTTTTTAGATTTGGCTTTTTTGGCTGGAATAGTGATCGAAGGTGGCCTTAGGTACCATTTAAAATGAAATCGAAAAGTTTAGGTACTGGTTGTGATCAAAATTGAAGTTCAGGTACCATCAATAAAATAAAGGATAAGTTCAGGTACCATTTGTGATAATAACCCTTAAATTTAATACATGTGGTTGAGATCCATTTGTCTCTCACATTCCCTTAAAACTGACCCTTAAGTAAGCAAACCTAAATGTTAAATACTCGGAATTCACTATTTTTCTATGTTTGTTTAGACGACCACATTTAGCTCTAGCTAGTGTAGTATTATAAACATAAAGAACGTACCTAAAGAAGTTACATCGACTCGAACATATAAATCTTGACCAACATCGGAGACAGTCCTCATGTCCATCAAGTCCCCGTGCCATGTCACACACCCGATCCCACCTCCTCGGTCATCCGCACTCGTGTAAGCTGTGCAAGAACAATCCATCAAGCACTTTTGTTTGCACTCTTCCAAACTCATACTCATGTTCACATATGCCATAGATGAGTCCGGTATTTTTACACACGCCACCTTCACGAACCCTTCTCCATTTTGACATATGGATGCTCCCGCTTTCCTAATGCATCCACTTTCACCAACACTCAAACTAGGTGATTTGGATTCGAACCCAGGTAGGCATGTGCAAGCCAACTTATAGTCCTTCTCTGAGTCACAGTTAGTATTTGGACCGCACTGTCCATAGTAATCACACCACTCAGTCGGGTGGGAGTAGAATTTGATCCATTGATCATTCCACACGAACGCTTGAAATATTCCTGATTCATCTATCACCACCCTTGTGATCAATGACTCCTTAGCAACAGCAAACACTAAGGATATCTCGTCTTCATTGTTGACAAAACTTGCATTGTAGACGGTAGCCGTCATTACAGGTAGAGCGCTCAATCTGTCCCCGATCCAAGGGCCGGCCCGCCACAATGCTTCTCTACCTTTGCACAGAAACAACTGCGGAAACCCCATCGGGTCTATCCCATATGTAAAACTCCCAGTTCCGGGGTCATCTTTTGACTTCCAAGATGTTAGGTGCCACTCCAACCCGGACCGCCGGTTCAGCCCCATCTTCATAAAGGAAAGCAATGTATCTGAGGGGTAATTGAAGCCTTCCCACACAACTCTTTGGCTACCATTCTCAAGTAAAACAAGATTTCCTGTATCCAAAAGTTTGGCTATAAAATTGTATGGTGAAGAGAGAGTAACGTTTGCGGACCAAAGAGGACTACTTGGGTCCTTTCCATGTATGACAAGGCCTCCATCACCATTGATCGATAGCACTCCATAGGAATCATTGACTGGGTTGTCTCTGTTCGCAACCCAGACAACGGTTTGCTCTGGAACTTTGTTATACCAAACTCCAACATAGCGGTGCTGAGGATTTCCAGGGCTGAAGAACCCTAGTGCAAAGATTTGCGCGCTAGAGACTAAAATGTCACCGTCTCTGATGGGATGGTTTGGCTTAAGGGCGTCAAGGGAAAGCTGGCAAATGCTAGAGGGGAGATGAAGGAAGAGAAGTAATATCTTGATAAACGCTTCGATACTGAAACTCATGGTTAGTTTTTCTCAGTGAAACTTTTTGCTTTGGCTATTTCTATTTGAGCATCACTTATTTCCATTGGACTGAATTTATGTAGTCTATCCAATTGACTAGTGATTAGAGGGCCCTTAACCACAAGTTTGAGTACAATAATTCTGACATATCGCCCCCCAGATTAGAATTCTAGGGACAAGACTAGGTAGACATTTATTAAGTGTTGGGTCTGCAGGAAGAAAAATGCTCACAAACCTTATTTGAAAAATTACAAGTGTTTATTTGACAAGTCTACTAGGTCAACATCTTGTTGTATGTGTCAAATCTAGTAATGTATTTTTGTATATTCAAGCACATTCTTACATGTTCACAATTCTGCTCTTATAGAGCTGCTACCATAACTATCCTAACCTTCCATAACTATCGTACTAATATTACAGGTGGAAGTTTACTGATACATCATCAAGGTCCAGAAAAATAAGTCAAGGCATTAATGTAGTATTGACAACTTTGTCAATTGTGGAGATATGGTGATACAGAGCTGATCTCTTTGTCAAGGTTAGTGTGCTGAGCAGCCCACGTAACACTCCCCGGCCCCTCATGTTGGGGAATAAATGCCTCGCATACACAACTTGTGTAGTGAGCTGTGGAACACTTTTCCAAAAACAGTTTTGGTCAGAATATCTGCAAGTTGATCTTCAGTAGGTACATGCGGCATGTGAATGATTTATGACTCCAACATCTTGTTGGATCATAATTCATATATATATTTGTGCCATCAAACATAGAAATTACTTGTTCTAAAAGTTTAATTTAGTGTTGACTAATCTAATTCTATGTTTTATAGAAAATCTTGACAAGAGGAGAAAAAAGTGAAATTCCGGCAAATTTCCATGCACCAACACTTTTGGTAGCATAAGTACTTCGTGAAGAAATCCCAAAAAAATAGGAGTTTAAATGGAGAAATAAAGCAATGGACCATGAAGTATTGATTCAAATGACTAAGTTTGATCACTCCTTTGGCCAAAAATTACAAGGGAAGTCCACAGAAATCATTATGCTAAAACAGTTGCTGCAAAGCAGGAAACTGCAGTTTCAAAATCAGCTTTTCGGGAATAGTATTAGAGAGATTTTCTTGCAACCTTCCAAGTGGACTTTTTCATAAAGGGCTAGCATTCCTTGAATACATGATGTTGTTGTACAACATGAGCCCAAGATCTGGTTAGAAACATCATCAAGGCAGCAAGAATTAATGCTTAAAATAGGCTTCTTGGGAAGGCAGAAACTGTCAGCTTTTCACGAAGCTTTTTGGAAGATTTTTCTAGAAACTTACTTGGAGTTTTTCTTGAAGGTTGTTGATCATTATAGAAGACATGATGTCATAGAGTATGTAGGACTTGAGAACCATCCAGAAACATGGCAATAGCAAGTAAAACCTAGTCCAAGAAAGAAGTTTCAGAAGCAGAAAATGAATTCTAGTCAAATAAGTGTAACTTGGCCTAGAATCCTTTTTGGACGGTTTTTCTGTACATCTTTGGAAGGTTTATGATGATAAGATTATAAAGGAAAGTTCTAGAAGAATCCTACAACATTATGGCAAGATTAATCCATCATATTATCGTTTGGATAATAGGCATC
Source organism: Rosa chinensis (assembly GCF_002994745.2). Lineage (NCBI taxonomy): Eukaryota > Viridiplantae > Streptophyta > Magnoliopsida > Rosales > Rosaceae > Rosa > Rosa chinensis. The sequence continues at coordinate 29,931,000 of NC_037092.1, forward strand.
CCTTGCATACTTTCTCTTCCATGCTTGTCACCTAACCTTGACTTTGGTGACCCAAAACCACTTCAACACGCTTCATTTTCATGCTTCCCAATCTCATGCAAAATAAAGAGAGCTAGCCGCTCCTCTCTTCTCCCTTAGCTATATTTTTCTACTCTACTCTCCTTAATAGCTCATCATTTCCTACTTTAACATTCACCATCACTTCCATACTCTTTTCCCTTATTTTTAGGATCTATTACCACTCTCATGCTCTACCTCCATGCTTCTTACAAGGCTATGGCTATTTTCTTTGATTTCTAATCACTATTTCACACATCTCTGTGCATCTATTTAAGCATCTCATCTTCCTACAAGTTTCCCAACACTCCATTACCCATTACATCTTCTTTCTTTCTATCTCCACCACAAAACCTTCATCTCCACCTCCTAAAACCCAAATCCATAATACTCATAATCCATACTACCTCCATCACCACCACCATTTCTTATCCTCTATCTCCATTAACACCACCACCACTACATCAATTCTCCACTCTCTTTTCTATCATCACTTTCTCTATCTACTCCACCTATTCACACAATGCATAATTCAAGCTTCACTCTCTTTTATCATCAACAATAAATTCTCTATAAACAACATGGTTCTACTCGGTAAAAAATTGGAGCAAGGATCGTTATAACTAATATGTGTTTATCAAATCCAATTAAGCTTAAGCTCAAGCTCGTCAAGCCAAGTGAAGCTCAAACACTAGTAATTAAGCTCAATCAAGGACTTATCTGGAAATCTGGAATGAACCAAAACTATTTTAGATCAACAGATGCCGTCAGTTTAGCCGTGACATTGACCAGGTCCAACGCGCATAAGACAGGGAAGATGAAATTGTAAGGCAAAACTTTTTGGTGAGGGTGGAATCGGGAATGGCGTCGAGTATGGTGAAATTCCTAATCAACTCATCGTCTGCCTCGTTAGAAGTCACACCGCCAAATGGATGCAGGTTTCTTTTCTCAGCTTTACCCAATTGTTTTTTTTCTTTTTTCTTTTAAGTATTGCAATGATTTACGGTCATCTATATTTCGCTTTTCGAATTCAATTATGCCGAAAAGGGCATAGCTTGTGGGTGTTGTCATCTTAGCTTTACAATAATGAGTGTTCTGCATAAGAGAATAGGTTCCCCCTTCTTCTTCTTCTTCTTCTTTCACGCTTTTGCACCTTTTTGTTTGCTTCTGATTTTGTCTTATTTTCCGATACCTTGTTTGGTTGCTGATGAGGAAAATTGAAACGGGGTGTTTTTGTGTTCAGAGTGCTTGTAGTATGAGGCTGGCGAGGATGGAGGATACGGTGGAGCTACTGGAGAAAAGCTAGCGTTGGAAATTTCGAAGATGAGCTTAAAGGAGGCACTCACTCTCGCTCGTGCTTTCAGCCATTACCTCAATTTGATGGGCATTGCTAATGCTCATCACAGGTCACTCAACGACTTGATCTCTCTGTTTTATTTTAATTTTTTATACTAAATTTTTTGTTTTATGAAAGAAAAAAAAAAGGGTTAAATTTCATATATGTGCCTGTGTGTATTTATACTTGTTTGGAAATGAAGTAGGAAGCACCAACGCTTGAGGAAATAGTAGTGTCTATCAAGGATTGAGTTCTAACTTTGGTTCTACAGTTAAAATTGTGACATTCTTAGCTGCCGAAAAGATTACATGAAAAAACAAAAATTGGTTGAAATTCTTTCAGCTATGAATTTTATAAGCATTTTGGTGAATATAAATAAAGTGTTGATTTGTGTAGGGTTCGTAGACAAAAGAATGTGGCATCCCTATCAAAATCTTGTGATGATATTTTTAATCAGCTTCTGCAGCGTGGTGTTTCCCCAGACCAGCTTTACGATACCATTTGCAAGCAGGTTGGTTCTTTTCCTTCTATCCTTTGTCTTGATTTGTATGCCTAGACAAAAAATAGTGGGGAAAATATATCACATGTTTAGGTTTCTGTAAAAGATAAAACTGAACCAATTAAATGATCTTGTTTTAATGAGCTCAAGTTGTTGCTTCATTGATGTTGCCTCGTTTTATCAGCACACTGTTGAACATAAGATGTGTGTGTGTGTGTGTGTATTTCTACTGTTGTTGAGTTATTTAGATGTCTTGTTCTCAACCTTAAATTCTTCTTGCTGCAGGAGGTTGAGATTGTTCTTACTGCACATCCTAGTGTGCTTTCATGCTTTAACATTCATTTTTACCAAGCTCTAAACATTATATTATGACATAGCAAACACACATACTCAAAGTGGTAAAGTCTAAGCATATGCATTCAACTCTTGAACTAGCATGTAGGCATATTAAAGAAAATTGCATCACATAATATTATAACATCAATTCATACAAGATTGGCTAGGGCTTTCAACCCTAACCCCAACAAAGTACTACTCGCTCATAATTACATATACTAACTTCATAATAAAATTAAACACCAAAATATAATCTAGAGTAAAAGGGATAGAGTTGGCATAGTGGTGTGTTGGATGGTCCCCAAGCTCACATCTTGGTGGTGACGGTGGTGGTGGTGATTCCCTCTCATTCTTGCTCTTGAAGATTTGATAATAAAAAATAGTGAAGTTTGTATTATGTATTGTGTGAATAGGTGGAGTAGATGGAGAAAATGATGATAGAAAAGAGAGTAGAGAAATAATGCAATAGTTGTGTTAATGGAGGTAGAGGATAAGAAATGGTGGTGGTGATGGAGAAGATATATTAGTATGGATAGTATAGGTTTGGATTTTGGGAGGTGAAGATGGAGGTTTTGTGGTGGAGATAGAGAGAAAAAAGATGCAATGGGGTGGTAAGGGTGATGGCTCTTCCTTGTGAGAAGAGATGCTCAAATAGATGTAGATAGAAGTGTGAAAATGATGATGAGAAGTTAAGATAGCAGCTCAAGCATTGTAAGAAGCATGGAGGTGGAGTATGAGAGTGGTAATAGATCCTAAAAATAAGGGGAAATGGTATGGAAGAGATGGAGTGAAAAAAGGGAAGTAATGATGAGCTATTAAAAAGAGGAGAGTAGAAATATATGGCTAAGAGAGAAGAAAGGAGCAGCTAGCTCTCTTTATTGTGCATGGAAGCATAAAAATGAAGAGTGTTAGAGTAGTTTTGGGTCACCAAAGTCAAGGTGACAAGCATGGGAGTGAAAGTGTGCAAGGGATGCCTATTATCCAAAATATAATATGATGGATTAATCTTGCATAATCTTGTAAGATTCTTCTAGGACTTTCCTTCATAATCTTAGCATTATAAACCTTCCAAAAATGCACAGTAAAACTGTCCAAAAAGGATTACCGTACAAGTTACCCTTATTTGACTAGGATTAGTTTTCTGCTTTTGAAGCTTCTTTCTTGGACTAGGTTTGACTTGCTATTACCATGTTTCTAGATGGTTCTCGACTTATCCATGATCTATGACATCATATCTTTAAGAATGATCAATAACCTTCTAGAAAAATTCCAAGTAAGTCACCGTAAAAGATCTCCCAAAAAGCTTCATGAAAAGCTTATAGTTTCTGCCTTATCGAGAAGCTTATTTTGCACTTGATTTACTGCTGCCTCGTTAATCATTCTGACCAGTTATTTGGCTCATGTTTAAGTACAACATCATATCTTTAAAAAATACTAGCACTTTCTGTAAAGGTGCCATTGGAAGAATGAAAGAAAGGCTCTCCAAAAATGTTCCCGAAAAGCTGATCCTGAAACTGCAGTTTTCTGCTTTGCAACAACTGTTTTGCATAACGATTTCCGTGGACTTCCCTTATAATTTCCAGCCAAAAATTTATCAAACTTAGTCCTTTGCATCAGTCTTCATGATCCATGGCTTAATTTCTCTATTTAAACTCCTATTTTTCTGAGATTGCTTCACGAAGTACTTGTACAGCCAAAAGTGTTGGTGCATGGAAAATTCGCCGGAATTTCACTTTTTCTCCTCTTGTTAAGATTTTCTACAAAATATGGAATTAGATTAGTCAACACTAAATTGGACTTACTGTTATCAACTAGCACTCTAGCACAATATTAAGAGTCTTTCAAAACCTAGCCTCTCCTTTGCTCTACTAGGGTTTACGAAGACTATCTTCGAAAAACCTTGTTCCTTCAATCATGACAGATCCAATCTCCAGCCTTGTAGCTGCATTTACTCTTAATGATAATGCTCATGTCGATCTTGGCTTAGCCAAGGAAGCAGCGCTGCAGGACTCTCACCATTACCTGGTGGGACAATTGCTTACTCAGAAGCCAAATCTGGTGGGATTCATTAGATCGATGCCCACCATATGGCGCATGAAGGGGGGTCTTTCCATCAAAGTGGTGGGGACTTGGTTTGTTTTCCAGTTTGTTCGAGAAGAAGATCGAAATCATTATCTGCACGGAGGCCCATGGTTTTACCGTAACACTATGTTGCTCTTAGCCCCGTATGATGGGATCACTAATGTGGATTCAATCCCCCTTCATTCTCTGGAGTTGTGGATTACTGTTCGAGGGCTTCCTCTGACACTTCAGAACAAGTTGTCCCTCTCCATGATCGGATCTGCTATTGGTAGGGTTTTAAGGCTTGACACGGTAGCCTTGAAGCGAAAGGATGTGGAACAGAGGATCAGGATGGTTATTGACACCAAGAGAAGGTTTAGGGTTTTCAGAAGTTTTTCTTTCTCCTCCTCGGTTGAAGTGGATGTCACAATCCAATATGAGAAAGTCCAGGGCTTTGTTGTGATTATGGGTTGTTTGATCACCTAATGGAGGGTTGTGATCATCTATTCATCAAGGAGGAGGAAGCCCGCAAATCTGCTGCAGTTGTGGATGCTATGGCGGGGCTGACTCTCTTCAATTCTGCTAGGACTTCTAGGGGTCGGACTGGTATGGTGCAAAGAGATACGAATGTTAGGGCTGGGTTCCTGTCTCCGAAGGTGGCTAAACATGCGGCAGAGCATTGTGGTCAAGCAGTTTTCTTCTCAGAACACCTCAATTCTGGACTCAAGGCTGCGGGTCTGCTTCAAACTTTGGTGCAACTGAGACCATCGGTGGAACTGAAATGTATTCTGGTTAGCTGTATGCTTAATGGATCACCTGGGGATTGGTTCTTATAGCATGCAAACAAGGAGGCCTTCAGCTGCCAGCGTTTGAGACTATCAAGACACAGGAGGCTTCTGTTGTTATCAGTGGCCAAAAGCGTGGTGCTAATCTTTCTCTTGTGCGGCCTGGCAAGAAGTTACTAGCCCTACCTTCTCCTACTATGGAAGGGATTGGGAATCTATCCCTGGCTTGACCTCAGAAGGATGATCTCCTGATCATTTTGCCACAAAAGAATAAGGTAGGTTGCCCCAAGGGATCAAAGAATAAGATTAAAGGGTCTGCGGAGAAGGATGCTCAAGTCAAAGTGAAAGGACGGAAGCGTTTTCTGAAGCTTCTTGAGGGGGAGGAGGGGACTGATTCCTCTCCGGGGAAGGAAAAAACTACTCAAGCTGATGAGGTGATGACTACAGTTGTGGGGAAAGCTTCGAGTGAAGAGGTGATTACTTCAATTGTTGTGATGGGGAAGCCTGAAGGTGAGCAGGTTTCGATGGAGGAGATGGAGGTGAATACGACAATTAGAGAGGGCCAACTTCCAATTAGGGAGGTGAAAACCTCAACTATGGGAAGTGTGGCTTTATCTTCTGCTTGAGTGGAAGGAACTGGCAGACAACAAGTGATTTCGTATGTAGTTTTATTTAAATTCGGAGTTTATTTGTTGTTTGTTTTTGTGCTTCATGGTTAAAAGGTGGGTGTGCTAGAGTTGTACTTAGAGGTATACCTCTTTTTGGGTGTGCTTGTTGGGTGTACTCTGTGTAATGGCTTTTTCTGATGGCCCTATGGGCAGGCCATTATTGTACTGCTTGTTGAAATGAGTAATGAGATTGACCTCTTCAACTCAAAAAAAAAAAAAACACTAAATTGGACTTTTAGAACGAGTAATTTTCATGTTTTAGGGCACACACACACACACATATATATATATATATATATAAATTATGATCCAACAATCATTGTTTCTTTGACCAAAAGAAAATTGAATCTGAATAGCTAATGCAAAACAATGGTAGTCATTTGACTTCTTTCGGTAACTCCAAAATAAATATGACCAGATGAGTACAGAGATGTCGGTACTTATCTCAAAACCTTCATAGACATCATACTTCTTTCGGTAACTCCAAAATAAATATGACCAGATGAATAGCTTAAGTACCACTTATCTCAAAACCTTCATAGACATCATACTTACTTTGGATGAGCCTAGTTGAAGAAAAATTAAACCATTGGCATTTACTACAAATAATATATGGCAAGTGCATATTACATCTCTTGAAAAAATAAAGACTTTATTCAAAATCGCCAATCTCTTGATCTTGGCTTGATTTGAAGTCTTCAACCCTTAGTTCTAGATCACCTTCTTGATCTTCTTGTTCTACATAGTGAGCTTATCTTGCTTCACAATATGCTTTGTAGGTAGTGGCAATACTCTCACGAGCTCTACAAATGTGTGCCCAATGACCGGATACTCCACATCGAGAACATGCATCTTTGTGCTTAGGCTCCCTTGAGTTAGGTGCTTTAAAAGCGTTATTAGGATGGCTCTTAGTGTTGGTGGCACCACCAACATGGCCAGAGGCGTTGCCTCTCTCACTATTTCCACGTTGACCTCTTCAGTTCCGTGTCCACCTATTTTGGTGGTTACCTTCCTCATTAGAGAGAGACTATGTACCAGAACGTCCAGAATTGTCCCTAAATTTAGGGTTTCGCTCTTGGCGCCCTCCCTTAGGGGCACGACTATAATTGGACTCTGGAATAGGCTTTGTTCCCACTGGTCTCGAATTATAGTTCTTCACAAGGATGTTGTCATGCTTTTCAGTGACATTTATAGCTCTAATGAGCTCATGAAACCTTGTGATCTGTCCGATAGTAACATCAATTTGATAATTCATAGCAACTATCAAAGCATGGATGGGAGAGGTAGAGAAAGTCCTCTCAATCAACATCGCATCTGTGAAATTTTTTCCACATAATTTCATTAAGAATTTAATGCGAAGTGCGACCAAGTTGTAGTCAAGAACTGACTTGAAATCACAAAAGCAGAGATTATGCTATCCCACTTCTAGGTCAGGAAGCAGAGAGTCACGGACATTGCCAAAGCGTTCTTTGAGTGAGATTCACAGCCTTCTGGGGTCTTCTTCATTCATATACTTGTACTGGAGCGAATCATCCATATGACGAGTCATTAGGATGACGGCTTTTGCCTTATTTGCTTCTAAGGCTACTTCATTTGCTTCTGAAGTTTGAGCTTACTCAACAGTTAGCATGTCCTAGCTAGGCTCAAGAATCGTATCCAGGATTTCTTGGGCCTTGAGATGCTAGTGGACATCACAATCTCACTTGCGATATTCAGAGCCAGTTGTCCCTAATAGAGCAAAGTCCAGTTTGTTCAGGTTATTCATCCTGAAAAGGAACAAGAAAAGGGTTAGTTTTGGAGCAAAAATGCTACCACGAAAACAAAAGAAATTTTTGAACAGAATCGCTCCCAAGAAATTATGAATTTCTTAGAGTAATTGCTCCCAAGAAATACAATTCCAAGAGATCATGAATTAGATCGAAATAATGATGTAAATGGTCGATCATAAATTCTCTAGAAACTCTAAGTTTGGAGATAGCATGAACCCCCACAGTTTGGCTTAGTCTTCCCACAAAAGAAGAAATGGGAGATAGAAGAAGGGATGTAGGAAGTCTTCGAGAAAAGGAAGAGAAATTGAAAAAACTCAAAAAAGGGGAATTTTTAGAAAAATTTACCTCGAAATAGGGTCGCCTGAAAAGTCGCAGGAAAAAGCCACTGGAGATCGCTGGTGGCTGGCGATGGCTGGTAGTGAGGTTAACTTGCTTGTAGGGGCTAGTGAGCATGCTTACATGCTGGTGTGTGCTTGAGGGGCTGGTAGAGTGTGCTGATGCGTGCATGAGGGGCTGCTGGCATGCATTGATGTGCTGTAGTGAGGGGGTATGCGTGGAGCTGATGTGCAGGAGCGCCAAGGGTGCTGGGTGTGCGTGGTCGAGGCTAGCAGGAGCGAGGGTGTTGTGCTGTCAAGGCGAAGCGAGACTAACAGCACTGGGGTGAGGTGAGGCTAGCAAGCGCAGAGGCTCGCGCAAGTACCAGTATAAAGCTGAAGCGAGGCAAACCAAAACAGTTCGGAACTTTCGGTGGCCGGTTCAGGGCTTTTTCGGCCTATTCTGGATGCCTGGGATCAAGAGCTTCAAGGTATGCAGTAAAGACAGCTAGGATTTCAAGTTTACGAATTTAGGGTTTCAAGGTTAGGGCTTCGTGCTGATAACGTGTTTTCAGGAATCAGAAATTGGGAGAGAATGAGTTGTGCTTTCATTGATAATAGGGGTCTCTTTATATAGAGGACTACAAGCAGAGAATATGAGTCTTACATGTAAACTGAATCATACAATAAATAAGATATCTCCGAGAATATTTGTAAGACTAACCCTATCACAACTTGGAAAGTCACTAGAGTTTGGGCCAGACACATAAATTAGATGTCCTTAAACATAATTAAGGTTACTCCAAGAATTTAACATTAGAGTATTGAGTAGATTCTGTTACTAAAAAGTAAAAGGAGATGCGAAAGTGTAGGAGATCAAATAAGAAGAATTTGAGATATGACTAGAAAAACTCATATATAGTATAAAAGGATTAAATACTTGTTATTCCCGGTACATACTTTGCTCCGTAAAATAGTTCAGTTCCTCACCTTTCAAATTAAACAGTTTAGTCTTTATTCTCTCTAATTCTCACACTATATGTCCAAAGTGTCTACTATACCACTCACTTCATCTTTTTTCTATTTTTTTTATTACTTTTCTCCCTCTTTTTATTTCTTATTTTTTCCGCTTCTCTCTCTCTCTCTCTCAGCTTTCTCTCTCTCCCCTCTCCAAGCAACAAGCCGATCAAAATTCGAGCCGTCTTTCAGTCAAATTCATCATCTGGGTATTCAATTTCGCCTTCTTTTTAGTCAAAATTGCCATCTACGTATTCAATTTTCTCGATCAAGAATTGGAGATTTTTGAAAAGGGATATAAATCCATCTATGGCTACCAATTCGTGTTCTCTCTTCTGGTTAGGTGAGATAGACAACCAGCCCGACGCCATCGTCTCAATCGACTCACACATGTGAAGGGCTAGGTACCCTAGAAGCTTCCGAAGGACTTTAGTAAATCTATCAAGGCCAGATTGATAACCAACCTCGTCAACAAGACCATTTGACTCAGACAGATGATCAGAACCAGAATGGCGAGGGGAGCTTCAAGTTCGAAAACATGAAGATCAAATCGAAGCGAGCAATGACAATGAAGAGAGTGCGATCGAATTGGATTTCGAATTTGAAAATTGACGAGGGAAGCGATAGCCGAGAGGACAGGGAGGGATGGATGAGTGCAGTTCCTGATAAGGATAGTCCAGTGTGGGATGAGAGTGTTGAGCAAAAATAGTAAATAAATATACTCAACACAATCTCACTCTATTTCATTAAAGGAAATAGAGTTTTATTATGTTAAGTTCGGACCCATTCGAGATAGATAACATCCCTTAATTACAATCCCTTGCTTCAAGGGAAGACCCTTTGATTCCAAATACGAAGACAAGAATTCCATGGAGAGGAGTGTGTTTGTTTGATTTTGTGGCTGTACCCAGAGTGTTTATCAGGCTGCCTACGTACCCCAGAAGGGATCAAGCCACTCGTAGTTCAGATTTTTGGGAAGGTTTGGATGCTTCGATGAGTAAATGACCCACCAAAGAATTTTGGTTAAGTGTTTGGGTGATTTGAATACGGAAATTTGGATGACTTCTGTGGTCACAAGGATTTGGTGTTTAGGGAAAACCATGGATTCGGTTAAGGTCGCGGTTGCATCCAGATTTAAATCCAGACTGCCTACATACCCCGTGAAGGGATCAAACCACTGTAGTTCAACATTTGGGATTTTCGGTTTTGTACCAATTTTTATTCAACGAGTGTGAATTTTGAACTCGTCGAGAAAACATATTTTGGTGGACACCCGATTTTAGTAGAGCGTCCACTGATTAGGCACCCGTATGTGCCGAGCTTCATAGCGGGCCTTGACATTTGAAATGGGCTTTTTTTTTCGCCATTTGATCTCTCAAGACCGGCTAATTCGGATACCCATCTTTCCTTTCCGGGCCTCTAGCTTCATTTTGTCAGTCCTCATTTATGCTCTGACCCATGTATCAGGCCCAGCTGCCTCATGATAGGCCTTGTTCCCCTTCCGGCTGAACTACTTCTTGGTGTGATTAACTCGAGCTGATAGAGATCAAATCGGAGATGGGTGTGAATTTCAATTCTCCCTCTCCAAGAGTCTTGATGTCCGGCTTTATACAAAAGGGGAATCTATTGCCTCGATCATGCACTCTTCACCGAAGATTAGTGGGTAAGGCTCCTCTCCTCCAGAACCTTATTTTCATTTGGGAAAACTTGAACTAATCTTCATGGTCTGCCTTCGTCAGCTCTCGAAGATTCGAAGCTTTCGTACTGTACACCTTTTGGTCTCTGGTAGAATTGCATAGGAGCCACTCCTAAAACTGGTAAGAGACCATGCCTTTGCAACCTTCCACCCCAAACTGAAGTTGATGAAACACAGCGCTGCTTCAATTTAGCATATTGACTGCTTTTATGTTTCTTTATCAATGACTTAGACAAAGGTTTTTGTCATTTTGACATTTAATTTCCCTTTTAAATCAAAGCTGCAGCATGCCATAGTTTATAGATTAGGCCTTAATTATATATAGCATTTTGTCTTCATATGCCTTGATGACTTTCCACCGCCACAACCTGTCAACAAAGGATAAGACCAAGAGGAAATGACTTTGTTGTTGCAAGTCTGAGACACCACCGCTTCTCTTCCTTTACTTTCTGCCAAGATTTGATTATTACAACATGCAGGGTTCATTTCATGCCACACAAAGAGCACTAGAGGAATCTTGTAGCCTTTGAATATTGTTTTCTTTTCTTCTTTTGATTGAGACGTAGCTGGACTTTGACCCACTGATTTCAAAAGAAACTTGCTGCACATTTGCTTAATTGGATATTTTGAAAGTTTTTGTCTTTAGTCCAAAGGTACAGCAACATCACGTTTTGTCAATCAAACTTAATTGCAAATATGATACTTAATTGCAAATAAATTTTGTCTTGTTGTGTATTAATCACTTCATCACTTTTAACCGCCAAGGAACACGAATTCATCACTTTGTCATGGCCTCTTGTATTGTTAAACCACCGCCCCATGATCAAAGTTTCATTAAACTAGTTGTTTCATGGTCCTTGTTGCCTGGCTTTTATTCAAAGCAAGCATGTGGCAAACATTTACTGCTCGGCTTCATTATATGTATGTTGTGTTCCTTCAAGCATCTAGGAGCAAGTTTGCAGCAACATACTCTGATAGTTATTGTTTCAAGGAGTGTAAAGCTTTGTCTCTGTCATTTTTCATGCGTGTCTTCTTCTTCTTCAATTATTCTCTCCATCAGTCTTTTCGAGTTCTTGACAGAGGCATTGTACATGTACATGCTGCAGGTGCAAGTGAAGGCAGGATCTTTGACAGCCAAAGCCATTTCCTTGCTGGGATTTGGTGGAGGAAGTGAGTCCGGATTCACATAGAAGTGAAGAGACTTCTGCTTCACGGCTTGGTCTCAGTTTTCTGATTCCTTTCCTTCTCGCCTACAGGTTGTTGGAAGCACTCCAAGAGAACATCAAGGGTAAATTCTTTTCTCCAGACACCAATTTTATGTTTTGTGTGGTTGATGTTCTGGCTGGTGTGTTCTTTACGTGGCTTATTTTGAGGCCATTTGTTGTGCTGAGGTGGAGAGGAAGGCAGAAGGTAGGAAGCTGCTGGTGGGAACTGCTGTTGAATTTTGGAGTAGATGATATTATACTCCACCGATTGGTCATACACTCGTTGATACACATGTATCGTATACGAGATTGCGACCGCTCAGGGATCTCCACAGCTCCATGGCGACAGAGGCAAAAGAGACACTGCAAAAAAAAACAAGAAGTAGCACTGGTAGGTCAAGGAGGTATCAACCTTTTAGCGTCTGCTTCCGGGTTTCTTCTTCAAACAAAGTTGCTGAAAACTTCTTCTCTCCTTTGCAGCAGGGCTTCGCCTTTCCTCTTGATGTGTTTTCTCCGTCTCCTTTCATTCTAGCACCATGCTTGCTTTTATAGAGTGTGTCGAAGATAGGATCAAGCCTTGAATTTGAATTTCAAATCAGCTTATCTCATGGCAGGTCATGTATAGCAGATAGATTCTGTTACATTCAGTTTGAAACAAACCCCACAAAATCTGTATAGCACGATTTGAATTTAGGCGTGAATGCCTCCAACTTTGACAAAACTCTTTCTTTGACCACTATTTGAATTTTGATAGCCATCTTGTATCTTGATATTGCAGTATAATCAAACTGGAAAGTAATTGCCGTGTTGTTGCATTTTTTTTTATATTATTATTTTTTCAACAGAGAGTCACCCCATCGACCCAGTTAATTTTGGATAGTCTAAGGGATATGAAGTTTTTAACTTGTGAACAATCTGGAAAAGTTTTGGATCGGTGGTGGAAGAAAGTGGAATAGTGATGAGTGATGGAGTAGTGATTTGAGCGGCAGCAGCGACCCTACTGTGGCCAAGGACCTCGTCGACCGAGCAGTAAAGAGAGAAAGAGAATAAAAAAAATAAAAAAGAGAGAGAAAAATAATAAAAAAAGAGGAAGTCAGGGTATAATGGTCTTGTTGGACTTGTTGTGTGAGAATTAAAGAGAATAAGAATTATCCAGTTTAATTTAAGAGGCGAGGGGCCAAACTGTTTTCCACGGAAAAGTTTGAGGAGTAACAAGTACTTAATCTTAGTATAAATATCATCAAATAATTTTTTCACCAAAATTTGCTAATTATTTCTACAAAGCCTTAAGAAATAGAAAATATTTCCTAATAAAATGATGATGAAACTAAATTGCCAAAAGTTGAAATCTTGAAATATTCGGGTTGCATCATTCCAGAACATATTGAGCGAGTAAGTCACATGATGAATTGGTGACAGCAGCTGCACGTAGGATGGCTTCGGCTTTTGGTACTGAGGCTGCTGCTTCACGTAGGAAGGATGAAGTTGTTGGTACAGAGGCTGTGGCTGCCGAAAGGATGGTTGATAGTGCTCGTAGCAAGGCTGCAACGTCGTCTGTCGGTAAGAATGTTGTTGTTGCTGGTAGAAAGGTTGTTGCTGCTGCTGCTGCATACAAGGCACATTTGGTGACGATGGTCCAACTTGAGTATGAAGATGAGGCACCTGACTAGGTGTCACACAATGAACGCAACTCGGATAGGACCCAAATCTTCTAAGATGTGTTGTACCACTATGTGAGGACTCCATCCTAAGAAAAAGAATAAGATCGGCGTTTCAAAATATTAAAAAGAATAAGATCGGCGTTTCAAAATATTAAAAAGAATAAGATCGATTATAGGTCCCAAATCCAATAGACTAATGCATAGATTTCATATAAATGCGACCAAAGTAAAGAGGGTACATCCCTTCCATTAGGAAATGCCCGTCGTTCAAGGGTAGTGCACAAAGTAAATATGGAGCTCATACCCAGTGAAAGATTCTCATCATGGATGAAAAATGCAAGGCCTTCATCATCGATTATCTCCACAGGTTGAGTAGGTAGATTTGACTTATATGCAGTCTTCATAATCAACTTATATTCATTTGGATCAACTCCCACAACACCATACACTCTATCAACAAGTTCTTGATACGTAATGTCCTCTGAGATTATTATTCCTTTCGTTTTGCCACCAACATATGTAGAATTCACCCACTCTCCATCATGGTTAACCAAAACTCTAACTTCAATAATTCTGCTGCAAATTAGCAGATAAAGTACACCATGAATGATGAGACAACTAGCTAAATAACTTATGTCTATTTCATATACCCCGAACATATATAAACCCTACACGAAACCCCACTTTTCGGTTTATTATAGCTCTGGTATCCCAAACAATACAGCAATAGTAATGTGGTAGTAAAAAATTAAAATAAGAGTAATGCTAGGTGAATCAAATTAGTAGAAGATATTCAAGCATTTTAGTAGCTAAAGAAGACGAGCACAAATGATCAATAAGTCTAAAGTTGTGTTTCCAAAAGTATCACAATTTAAAAGTTGAGAGTACCTTCTAGAAGAATTTGGCAATGGATGCTTCAAGTGCATATCGGAAGAAATGCTCTGATCAATAAAATTTTTGAGGTCATCATCATTGATTATCTCCACAGGATAAGCCGGTGATTTTGATTCATTGATCGTACTAATCTTGATCTCATTTTCATTTGGATGCACTCCAACAATATGATACAGTTGATCTAGAAGCTCAGTATAAGTAATGTCTTCTGAAACCACTATTTCTTCTGTCTCACCACCTATGTAACCAGAACCAACCCACTTTCCGCCATAGTTAACGCCAAGTCTGAACTCACCCATTTTCCTGAAAACAAAGATGCTAAAACAATTAACAAAGTAAGTATAATAATTAATTAACATGCAAGAAACTGAAGATGACTAACCTTTTATTATGATTAGTGATGTTTTCCTTGTTCCGCAAACTAGCCTTCCCCTTACGTGTTTTGTCTCCATTCACCAAAGTACGAGCTTGTTCTTCATATTCTTCAAATGGCTTCATCAAAGTTTCATTCTTCTTTCCCACTTTAGATGCTTGTCTACATTCAAGAATCTTCAAAAGCTCATTCAAGCACCATTTTGAAGAAGCATAATCTGGTGAAATGATGACAACCCAAACCTTTGATCCCTCAATTGCTTTGTCAAGTTGTTTACGAATGGACATTCCTTTCTCAAGATCTATGTCATCTCTAAAGGTGGAAATTCCACACTGAATTATGCAGCATATAGATGGTCCGTAAACTTCAAGCGGGTATCCTCCCTTCTAAAACTTAGAAAGACATCATGCTTCTGTAGACAAGAAGAGGACCAAGAAGGTGTTGATGGCAGACTTTTAATGGCAGGTTTTGAAAAAGAAGAATACAATTTCCTCCATGTCTCATCAACAACTACTTGAATGAGTTCTGCTTCGGGCCTATACAGTGGACATAGATAAGATACTTCGATTAGGTTAAGGAACATATAATATTCTTGATATACGTACTCAAGTTATACACTATATTTAGGGTCTTTAACTTATTAGACGAACATTCGGTGAATTAGTTTTCATAATTAGATGACAATAATATATATACAGGGTCCTTCTAGTGAGAGATTCCTTTTTTTAATAATTTTAAGGGATCGCTCACTAGACTCATTTTTTGATCATATATTCACATCTTAACCATTCAGTTGTTAGGTATATATGAGTATATCATCTCTGTAAATTTTCAGGCCAATTGATAATTGTTAAGGCATTCAAAACTGCGATTTACAATTATAAGCATGAACAGTTCAGATTGGACAGATTCGGTTCGTCCATTGATTTAATCTATTTCGATACCTTAACGGTCACCAATTTGGATTAAAATTTTCAAAAGTGATCTAAACATTAAGATCTAAAAATTGAATGGTCGAGATGCCAAAATGCGATCGAAAAGTGGGTCCCAGAAAAGAACCCCTAAAGTAACAAAAAAAGATCCCTTAGTGGAAGGGCCCTCAGTACATATATATATATATATATATATATATATATATATATATATATCACACACACACACAGTGTGTGTGTGTGGATGATCTAGAGAGGACCTCCTTAAACTGGAAAAGTGAGGATATTTTTATTTTTAACTTGTAGTTTAATAATCTAAATCATTCATCCTCTGGTTACATACATACATATGAATCCTACAAAAAATTAACCAAATCAAAAAATGTTCAACCAATTGATTACCACAATATTCATTTTAATTTTATCTAATGGACCACATTTGTTTACACAATTTTGAATGACCAAATGACTATGGATTTGGTTGATTTTTTGTAGACACAATTCTTGCATAGGAGTCTAAGGAATCAACGGTTGAGATCATTAAATTAGGTCACATACTAGTCTAAAATCATCCTCAAATTCTTAAAGTAAGGAGGTTCTCTCTAGAATGGGCATATATATATATATATATATATATATATATATTGGAAATTCTTCTATGCACTTATAGTGCAAGTGATCCAGTACCTATTAAATGATCTCAACCCTTGATTTTTTTAGTTTACATTACCAAAAAGTCAAATTGATGTATCTAGCCATCTATTCATATTGATGCAAGTGCATATCGGTGCTCTGAATACTCCCGTGTGTGTGTGTTGATTTAATGAGTCTAATGAGAATCTTGTTCTTATGTTTTTTGTCTTTTCTTTATTGTCACAAAATTTCATGGTAAATTTCATATTTTTCACATTTTCTTGCACTGAGTTTTACTTACATGTAGCCACTACATTTATAGACTTCAACTATGTAAGCCAAATAAAAACAAAATAATTAGAGAATTATTATAACGCACTTTTTAGGAAACATTATAGAGGTCAGAGATTTAAATCTCACTAACAATAAGGATATATAGGTGGGGTGGGGATGAAGGGAAGAAAAAAAAACAAATATTTTGAGGTGTATAGCAATCTTCAATAGGTATAAACAATCAATTAAAGGATCAATTAGGACACCTAAAAGACCATACAAGGTTTCTATCAAGTAATATTATGAATTTTTGATGTGAAAATTAACTATGTAGTAAATTAAGAACAGAAAGAAGTAATGTCTGATGTACTCATTTCCAATATAATAAATATTTCAATTGCATAATAGAATGCAATTCCTTTCTTTCTATTAAAAATAATAATAATTACATGAATTAACTGCATGTCTGCTATATTTTTTTTTGAAATAAAATGTCAAATATATTAATCATTGAAGAAGATTACAATCAGCTACTAGAGCATCTTGAATACATAAGGGAGGAATAGTATGCCAACACAGTTGTTGCCCTGAATGCAAGGCAAACTTAGCTAAAGAGTGCGCAACAGCATTCCCAGCTCTAGAAATATGCCCAAGCATGGCTCCTGGTATAGATGAGAGCCCGTCACTAATATCTTCATAGAGTCTTCCATAAGTAGAAGTAATTGAACCTGAGCTTTGGTTGACAATACAAGCTAAGTTCAAAGAATCTGTCTCAATGGATATAGGTGCTAGGTTTTTTGATTGTACCATACGCACAGGTATCCTCCCTGCTACTGCCTCTATCTGTTCCGGGGAGTAAACATTTTCAATATGCTGAAACATGCCCCCCATACAAGAGCCTTCTGAGTCTCTAATAATAACTCCAACACCACCCAAATGAGTTTGTTTTGAGAATGCACCGTCAAAATTGACTTTGAGCCAACCTGCTGATGGAGGCTTCCAAGTTGCTATCCTGGACACCTGTGCTATCCCTTTTTTGACCTGATGGAATTGAAAATCATGAAGCCATGCATTGGCTTGAAAGCAGACATTACCAACTGTAGAAGACTTCTCTCTCCAAGTCCTATTGTTTCGCTCTTTCCATACAGCCCACACTAGGAATAGAAGCTTATGGAAAGAAAGTTTAGATAAAGAAGCAAAACAAACTTGTAGCCAACCTTTAAAAGAAGGAAATTGTACATTGGGAGAGAGGCATACTTGATGAATCAAGGGATCAGCTGCCTCAATTAATGCCTTAGTGAAGGGGCATTCAAAGCATAAGTGTGTTGTAGTCTCAAGTGCATCCGAACACAAAGTACAACTCAAATCAGCTATATTAACATGACGATGCAATAATCTGTCCTTCGTTGGTAAAATGGCTTGACAAGCTTTCCATATACAAATTTTTGCAGAAGCTGGAATATTTGCGTGCCACACCTCTTTCCAAAACTGAACTGAAGACTCATCATCATTTGACTCAGCTTGTGACTCAATATGAGAAGCTTGAAGAAAAAGAGCTAATTTATAAGCTGATTTGACTGTGAATTGACCTTTTGGATCATAGTGCCATATACATCTATCAACCGCTGGTCTGTCACTCAACGAAATTGAAAGAATAGCTTCCACATCTTCAGGTGTAAAAACTTGGTTAAGATACTGAATATCCCAATTAAAGGGAGTAATGAAATCCTTTACTCTAGAATCCAATTCCACATTTAAGCCTCTTCTATCAGGAATAAAAGATGGAGCTCTTGGAATCCACGGATCACTCCAGGTATGTATGGAGCTCCCATCCCCTACTTGCCAACGCATTCCTTTAAGTACCAACTCCTTCGATGCAATAATACTTCTCCAGGAATATGAAGGAGCGATGGACTCTGGAGCATCCCAAAAAGAATGATGGGGAAAATATCGAGCTTTATAAATTCTTGCAACCAAAGAAGATGGATTTTCCAACACTCGCCACAATTGTTTTGCCAACATAGCAAGATTGTGTGCATATAAATTACGAAAACCCATTCCACCACTCTCCCTTGGTAAACATAAATCAGACCACTTTTTCCAATGAATTTTCTTCTTATCAGTAGAGCTTCCCCACCAAAATTTAGCGCACTTCTGCTGTAAATCATCACAAAAGCTCTTGGTAAGAAGAAAACAACTCATAGCATAATTCGGTAATGCTTGGGCCACAACTCTTATCAATATATCCTTTCCAGCTCCACTAAGGAGTTTCCCTTGCTAGCCTTGAATTTTCTTATCCAATCTCTCCCTTAAGTACTGAAAAGTCTCTGTTTTAGCTCTTTCCACATAGGTTGGGAGGCCTAAATAACGTTCATGAGAAGTAACAATCTCCACCTCTGCTAAGAACCTGGCAAGATCAATTTGCACACTATGCTCCACATTCTTACTAAAAACAATAAAGCTCTTGCTAAAATTAACTAATTGACCAGATGCTTCCCCATAAGTAGAAATCACAGATTGAATCTGCATACACGCTGCTAAAGAACTTTCTACATAAGGCATACTATCACCGGCAAAGAGGAGATGATTCACAGAAGGGGCTCCCTCACAAATTGATATACCCGGTAACAACCCCAGAGTAGCTTGCTGTGAGAAAAGTGCTGAGAAACCTTCCACTCCAAGTAAGAACAAATAAGGTGACAGAGGGTCACCTTGTCTCAATCCACGTTGAGGAATAACATAACCACAAGGCTTACCTCGGACAAAAAAAGAATAGCGTACAAAAGTCACACACTGCATAACCATATCAACCCATGGAGTAGAAAAACCAAAACCTTTCCATAACCTGCCGAAGGAAAGTCCACTCCATTCTATCATATGCTTTGCTAAAGTCCAACTTTAAAGCCATATATCCATCATCTCCAGATCTTTTATTATGAATAAAGTGAGCAAATTCATTAGCCACCAAAGTATTATCAGTAATTAAGCGCCCTGGAACAAATGCACTTTGAAAAGCAGAAATAATATAAGGTAGTATTAGCTTCAATCTATTCGCAATCACTTTGGAACAGATTTTGTGGATCACATTGCACAAGGCTATAGGTCGTAAATCTGCCATATGTTGAGGATTCTTGACCTTTGGAATTAGACAAATATGAGTGAAGTTTATCTGTTTCAAAAGTTGACCAGAGTGAAGAAAATTCTTAGCTGCCAAGGTGAGGTCCTCACCAATAGTTTCCCAGTAATGCTGATAGAACAAAGGGGGCAATCCATCAGGCCCTGGAGATTTAGTTGGGAACATCTGAAACAAAGCAATTCGAACTTCCTCAGAAGAATAAGGAGCGCACAGTTGCTGGTTCATCTCAGGAGTCACACGAGGTTGTATTGCCTCAAGAGTTTTAGACACAGCTTCGCTATTCAGGTTACCTGCTGTGAATATCTTAGAAAAATAAGATGTGATCACATTTTCCATTCCTTGTGCATCATCACACCATTTACCAGCCTCGTCAAAAAGGCCATGAATAGTGTTCTTTCGTTGCCTGTTTGAAGCCTTCCTATGAAAGTAACTCGTATTCCTGTCTCCCTCTTTCAACCAAGTAACCTTGGCTCTTTGGGACCAGTAAGCTTCCTCCTGCGTAACCAGTTGTTGGAGTTGAATAGTCAACATGTTCTTCTCCTCCTGTAATGCTGGTGTTATGGGTAGATCCATGATATCACCAAGCCGATTTCTAACCACCAACATACGATCCTGCCTTGCCCTGAAAGTTGAACGCTGCCATTTATCCAAAGCCTTACTCGTACTTTGGATTTTCTTCGTCAGATTAAACCAATGTATTAAAAAGCGCGCCTCTTAGAAAGCGCGAGGTGCTGTAGAAAATGAGTGTGTTTTGCAGGTGAGGTACAGAGGCGGACAAGGCGGCGATGTAGGTGGAAAAGGCGGCCAAAGCGCTCCTTAAGGCGTCTAAACCGAACGCCTGAGAAATTTTTTTTTTATTTGCTTATTCACCAAAACGACGTCGTTTTGGTGGTTTTGAGAGTTAAAACTCCTTCAGGTCTCGAGCTGAAGTTATTTTCGATTCCTTCAGCCTCCTCCATCAAAACTCCGACTCTTTCACTTCCAAATCCCAATTCCCAAGAAACAAATTTGATAAAATCATCAAGAGCCCATGAGTTTTCTCAAGGATTTGGCTCTAAAGGAGGCTTTTTTCGCACTTGGAGCAAGATATTTTCTCACTTGGAGATTTGGAATCGGATTTGCAGCAAAGGATTTAAGGTATGAATTTGATTTCCTCGATCTTGCTGGTGAATCCGATTTGCAGCAAATGTTTTGTTTTTTTGTTCAATTAATCAGTTTGGTGCAACTGGGAATGTGAGATTATGATAATAGCATAAATGAATGAAAATCATGTATGATAGCAATCGGTGCAGTGATAGCAATTGATACTAAATGAGGGAAAGAACATGGTATTGGCAAGGTTTGCAGAATATGCAGACCATAGTGTTGGGGATTATCATGTGCTTTGGTCATATTACTCATATATGATAGCAATCTGGGATTTTCATGTGTTTCTGGTAATCATTTTGTAATCAAAACAAAGGAGTGGTGTTTCATTATGGCCAAAGTTGCTGCTTTACCTCTAGCAGAATTGCTTTCTCAATTAAGTTTCTACTTATTGTAGTAATGTTCCTTGTATGGCAGATCGAACACCTTCAAGTATAGTGAGGCTGGCTAGAGTACTAGCTAATCACTGATAATTAGCTTCTGGTATAGCTTCTGTTATTATCTTTTAGAGAAATTGACAGTTATGTTTGTGTTGTGACGTGACGGTTATGTTTGTTTTGTGAGTTTCAGGGGCACATGATGTGGCTGCATAGACAAGACTCCTAGGAGAAGTTTGAGGGATCTCAGTGAAGCCAATAACAATGATGCTGATAATCAGCTTTTAAGCTTTGAGCCATTACCATCAAAATTGTATGTAAACAATTCCCAACTTCTGTTTTTTTCAGTCTATGTGATTGGTTTCTGAGTTTCAGTGTGTAATTGGGAGGGAGTAGTCTGATTTTGGTTGTCAAATGTTAGTTTTTGGTTACAATACATGTTCTATATATAAGACTAGTTATATACATAAATACAACTGATTTATACGTAAGTCTTACGCCTTACGCCTTAAGGCGAACGCCTTCTTGAGGCTCTCCCGAAAATGCCTCGGCTACGCCTCAGCCTTTTAAAACATTGGATTAAACATAGGCTGATCCCAATTAGGTAAACTCCAACTTGATCTCACAATCTGCTCGCATTCCTGGTTCTGAACCCAGAAGCTTTCAAACCTAAAGCGATGATAGCATGTATGCTTGGGTATAGGATCCAAACGAGCTTGCAATAGAAAAGGAATATGGTCTGAAGTCGATGGTGGCAGATGCCGAACTCTAGAATAACCAAAGATGTCACTCCAGGTAGGAGTAGCTGCTGCCCTATCCAACCTTAACTTTGTCAAGCTGTTACTCGAAGTATATTTGGCACCGAGAAACCCTAAGTCAATAAGATCTCCATAACCGAGGGCTTCACGGAAACCCTCCATCTGCCTCTCTAATCGACGTCTTCCCCCCAACTTTTCATCAGCGTGCACAATCTCATTAAAATCTCCTATGGTAAGCCAAGGAAGAGTATCTTCATCGCTCAAGTCACGTAGGGTTTGCCATGATAAGAAACGATCAGCCTTTTTTGGATGACCGTAAAAACCTGTTAAACGCCATCTTGGATCACCAGGGCCTCCCCCCACTTCCGCGTCAATAAACCTAGCAGAGGAAGATCGAACCCGCAAGGTAACATCATCCCTCCAAAATAGACCCAATCCTCCAGATCGGCCGACACTCAGCACCGCATGGGAATGCTGAAAACCTAATGCACGAGCAAGATCAAGAAACTCAACCTTCTCTTTCATCTTCGTCTCGCAAAGAAAAACAATGGAAGGTCGATTCTGGGAGATAAGATCCTTCAAAGCCTGTAGCTTGGATTTTCCCCCCATCCCACGACAATTCCAACTAGAATATCCATAGATTATGGATGAATAGCTGGGTACGTCAAACCCTAGAGTTCGACAACCTTAGAGAAAGGGATACATGTCTGCTATATAGAGTAACTAAATAATAGATGACAAATAAGGAAAAAGAAAGAAAATCAACATAATAAGTAATAAATAATTCATACCAGCCCTTTGAATCCCAGCCAGCGAGATTTGCCAGTTTCGTTAAAGCAGCTCTCCACCTTTTTACTTTTTGTGGGTCATCCTTGTACTTTATCTCATGGTCTGCAGAGGCTTGTGCAAAACTTCCTGTTTGATGTCGTACATCGGAGGGATCAACACCGTAGAATATTGGCAGCACTGTTTTCTCTACACTATTCTGCTTCGCGCCTTCGAGAAGCTGCGCGAGGTTATCCAATGCCGACTCCGACGGTGCCAAATTTTGAGTGACAACAGATATACGAGGGTCCGAACAGGTTCCATACATCTTTTTTAACATTTTCAAACGTTCCCGGTTGAACTGGATACGTGGACGTGTGGGATAGCTACGCATATTCTTAGTCTCAGACATCTCAACACTCAGAAGGAGTTCATATAGAATATCTCGATCAAGCTCGGAAAGTGAAAATCCTCTTTGTCGTCGCCGTGCCCTTAATTCCCAAAGATTCAGCAATTCGGTCATTTCTTCCCTTAAGTTTATCAAGCTTCCTATTGCTTCGCATAGCATTGCAAGCCTGCTGGGCCGAGAGGATGGGAATTCCAATTCGTCCTCTAGGGCACTACTGATTACAAGCAATTCGTCCTGTAGGGCACTGACTCCACTTATGGATGGACCATAGGACGTATGGTTTGGCATTTGAGACCTGATGTACTTATGCAACACAAACATTCTGTCCCGTAGGGCACTGAGGCGTGTGGATGGAGCATCGGATGTCATTGAAAGTTTAGGTGGCCGGAATCGCCGAAACTCAGCACAGAAAAATAATTTCAGATGATTTGCTGCAAAAGCTACATGTTAATATATATATATATATATATAGGCAAATGCCAACATCACTGCATGGTTCCAATTTCTCTCAATTGATTACAAAATTCTTTTACGTATGTATTTACATAATTAGGTCAGACGAAGCTTCCTAGATGCCTAATTAATTAACTAAACTAATTTCAGTGCAAAAGCATGGAACCAATCCTCTCAATTGCTTAGAAAATTCTTTTATTTATTTTTTCAGTCAAAATTATGTAAGACGTAGCTTCCTAGATGCTTTATTAATTAATCAATCAAATAACTAAACTAACTTCAAAGTGGAAATAGAAGGAACTAAGAGCAGGTATGACCGTATGAATCTAGAGAGATTATTTTTCCAATGAATCTATGGAAAACGTGTACCGGTGGAAGACGTGTTATATATTTTTGGCATTACGTTACGGTTTGACTATGGAAAACTAAATGTTGGTTTCGGGGTTGCTGAACTGGTAGGGAATTTCAAAGTGGTCGTCTCGAGGTCTGAATTTAGAGTCGGTTCCAATTTAGGTTGTGGTCTGATTCCAGATCAGGTCGATCCGCATCTGTATCCTTGTTGTTTGATGTATATAACCAAAGGCTGTGAATTCTTGCCAATTTCGTGGCATTTGTAGTTTGTCTAGTTCGTTTGATGAATGGATAACCTCTGTTTTGTGATGATCGTTTTATATCTTCAAAATTTGTTCTCGATCATAGTATATTTGAAGTGCACTTAAACTTATAAATGGCAGTCGGTTCCAATTTAGGTTGTGGTCTGATTCCAGATCAGGTCGATCCGCATCTGTATCCTTGTTGTTTGATGTATATAACCAAAGGCTGTGAATTCTTGCCAATTTCGTGGCATTTGTAGTTTGTCTAGTTCGTTTGATGAATGGATAACCTCTGTTTTGTGATGATCGTTTTATATCTTCAAAATTTGTTCTCGATCATAGTATATTTGAAGTGCACTTAAACTTATAAATGGCTGAAAATTATAATCTCCTCTATCATTCACATTACAGTCATAAGATTCAATGGAAACAACAAAGAAAATTACTCAATTTCCACTTCCGCGCAGAAAGTTTGAAAACCCTAATGGAGATGGATGACTTCTATGAACTCTAATTGCATAAAAGGCCTTCACCCATCCAAGGATAGCACAGGGTTCACAGTCCTGGAGGATAATAACTAGTTTCAGAACATCACTAAAAAATATGGAAAAGAGAGAAAAGTTTCAGAATGGTGAATATTTTATTAAGTTTAACAAACACTTGATTTTTTATTTAAAAATAAAAATATAATAATAATAATAATAATAGTAATAATAGTAATAATAATAATAAAAAGAGCAGTATAACTGGAGAACATATGAATGTAATGAAGGTTCAATAATCAATACTCAAAAAGAGGCTGTTTACCTAGTCTGTTTTGGACTAGTTTCCATATCCCTTGGGAGACTGTTCCTATTGGAAGCAATGATATCACATATCATAACTCAATTACAAAGCAGTAGCTTCTTTGTTTGGTATATACTTAAAAGTAAAAGTACAACTTTCCTTGTTGAAAAGTAAATCAAAGTAGAACTGGAAATTATAGCGGTATGTTGTAACGGGGGCGAATGCTCCAAAAGAAGCTTTTTACCTGGTCTGTTTTCAGATTTATTTCTTCAGGTGTTGAACCTATTAGAAAAAATGGCACGCATATCACAACTCAATTACAGAGTAGTAGCTCACTTGTTTGGTAAAAACTTATAATCAAAGTATAACTGGAAATCATAGAAACAAATGATTGTAATAAAGGTTGAGTAATGAAAAAAAAAAACAGAGAGACTGTTTACCTGGTCTGTTTTCAGACTTGTTTCTACAGGCGTTGGACCTGTTTCCATATCCTTTGGAGATTGTCCCTATTATTAGCAATGATATCTCTCATCACAATGGTAACAACTCAGAAAGTATAACTGAAACTAAAGAAACATATGATTGTAGTGATGGTCAAGTACTCGAAAATAAGCTATTTACCTGGTCTGATTTATGACTTGTTTCTACAGGCATTGGACTTGTCTCCATATCCTTTGGAGGTTGTTCCTATTAGAAGCAATATATCACTTATCAGCATAAAATTGAAATATAATTATACAAATGAAATTATAGAGAAACATATGATTGCTACGAAGGTCAAGTAGTCGTAAAGAAGCTACTTACCTGGTCTGTTTTCAGACTTGTATCTACAGGTGTTGGACCTGTTTCAAAGTCCCTTAGAGATTGTTCCTATTAGAAGCAATGATGTCACATATCAAACTCGAGTACAGAGTGCTAGCTCACTTGTATCATAAAAACGTGGTAGCTCACTTGTATCATAAAAACTTAGAATCAAGTATAACTAGAAATCATAGAAATGTATAAATGTAATAAAGGTTGAGTAATCCAAAAAAAAAAAAACAATTTACCTGGTTCGTTTTCTGATTTGTTTCTATAGGCACTGGACTTGTTTCCATAACCATCGGAGATTGTTCCTATTTGAAGCAATGATAGAACATGTCACAACTCTATCACAAAGTAGTAGCTGCTTGTTTAGTAAAAGCTTAAATTTGAAATATAAGTGAAAATTATAGAAACATATGATTGGAATGAAGGTCAAGTAGTCGAAAAGACGCTATTTACCTGGTCTGGTTTCAGAGTTGTATCTACACGCGTTGGACCTGTTTCATTGTCCCTTGGAGATTGCTCCTATTAGAAGCAATGATGTCACATATCAAACTCAAGTACATGAGTAGTAGCTCACCTGCTTGGTGAAAACTTGAAATCAACTTATAACTGGAAATCATAGAAACTTATGACTGTAATACAGGTTGAATAATAAAAACCAAAAAAAAAAAACCATTTTTTTTTTCTATTTACCTGGTTTGTTTTCTGATTTGTTTCTATAGGCATTGGATTTGTTACCACATCCATTGGAGATTGTTCCTATTTGAAGCAATGATATTACATGTCACGACTCTAGTACAGAATAGTAGCTTGCTTGTTTAATAAAAGCTAAAATTGAAATATAAATGAAAATTATAGAAACCTATGATTGCAATGAAGGTCAAGTAGTCGATAAGAAGCTGTTTACCTGGTCTGCTTTCAGACTTGTATCTACAGGTGTTAGACCTGTTTCAATGTCCCTTGGAGATTGTTCCTATTAGAAGCAATGACGTCACATATCAAACTCAACTACAGAGAATTAGCTCACTAGTTTAATAAAAGCTTAGGATCAAAGTATAACTTGAAATTGTAAAAACATATAATTGTAATTAAGTCCTTAAACAAAGCTATCTACCTTGTCTGTTTTAGACTTGTTTCTATAGGTGTTGGAGTAATTAACTGAAGGTTGTTGCTTTCGAACTAAGGATCAATAAAGTTAATTAAATGAATGGCCAAAATGATTGTTCACCCTCAAAAATGAATTTAACAGTTGGCTTAAAAAGAGAGATAACTAGGGACTTATTCAGAATCCAGAAAAATGAATACTGACAACAATTATGGAAAGTAAAAGCAACTGCAGCACCAACAAATATGGTTGAGAACATTGAAAATCAAACAACTCCCAATGTATGATATCAACACCTCTTCTCAGAAAAAAAAAATGACACCAAAACGAAGTGATCATGATCATCTTTATTGTGCTTGTAAAAGTTAAAAGTTTATGTTCTGTACCGCTGAAACTCACCTCTGCATATTTCTACGGTATCACAAGAAATCCTGTACTGTGATTAGTATCACTTACGGTTGATGACTTCTCAAACAGAGGTATAAGATCAGAGTTTAAGCTTACTTTGGTCAAGGAAACCTCAGAGTATATAGTATATAGAACCAACTTTTGCATTGCAGTAAGCGGAGCTTATTACTGAAACTGAAATGAACTTGGAAAAAAGAATAGGCAAAATAACTTCTAAGATATAACTATGTTAGAACATGATGACTTACTTCTTCGAACATCTAAAACCTATGACACAAGATTAATGGATACTTTCTGGAGACTTTTTGGAGTTGCTCAGCCCTTGTCATCTTCGGCAGATTGTCAGGGTGTAAATGGTTTCCTGTGGAGGCATCCACTTGAGGTATTTCAGTGCCTACTTTGGCTTCACAAGCTGTATCTCCTTTAGATGCATCCGTATTGGATTCTTCTCCAATCTGAGGTGCTGGAGCTTGTAAAGATTCAGGAAAAAGGGACTCAAAAACTTTCTTAGTAGGATCAGATGAAACTGTTGGGTCCATCTTGTACTTGGCAACTGCAATAGCAGGGAACTGGCTTTGGTCAGTGGTCAGTCCCTCATTCAGTCATATTACAATTTTTTCTTACCAGTACAACAGCACAGATGAACCATCCTATGTTTGGTTAAGGAAACAAATATGGAAGATAAACTATTATGTAGAATTTTTTCATTACTTATTTAATTGTTTTGATTCCAAGTGATAAGAGAGAAAATAAAAAATTCAGACTTGAAGAAGCCAACGGATAAGTTCGGTAAAATCTTCAGAACAAAACAAGCAGCTTGTAACCAATGTTTCTTCATTTCATTTATTGTCTAACTTTCCTTGTCTAATTCCTGAGAGATTTCAACTCAAGCGTACAACCCAAGCACATAAACACTGACTGCTGTATTTATATGCAAATGAGGAATCTTCCAAAAATAATCTGATAATCTAGAAAGATATGTGTTTATATTTTGAGCCACCCAAGGACTGGACGGCCAGAGGGAGCTCAAATCTACCGTGTTAGATATACATAATTGTATACTTTCTCTCTGAAATGAGACTTCCAAATCAAAAGTAGCTCAGCTATTTTATATAGCCACACATCAGCATCAGCTATGGGCAGATATGAATGTTGGGCCCTCAAGCATCCAAGCAAACTATTTTCCAACAAAGGAATACCCATAAAAGCATAGACTAGACACTACAGCAGGCATTCACATATACTAAATCTCAAAAGGTATATACACTATATATTCACCATCATCACTGACCTATTTCTTTCAGCATTCTGGTCATTCGACCTGAAGCAATAGATTGATCAACTTCTAGTAAGCATTTTGTGCAACCTACGCCTCCGAAATCCAGTGGTGCATACTTGTGGCGTGACATAATGCACCCACAATGGAGTGGCTGCATAAGGAAACCAATTATTATTTTCTTTCAAAAAAATATTGATGATAGAATGAAAGACAAAGAGTTTTGTGTTCTTATCTGAATCAACCTAATAGAATTTGTATTGATTCACAAACAGATGTCCGAAAGAAAATGAAAAAAATAAAATTATACTAAAAAAACAAAAAAGAAGACTTACCTTCCCACAAACAGCACAGTCTCTCCAGCCTTCTGCTTCCATGTGAAAGGTTTCACAAAATATACCATTCACATAAGCAAAACTAAATTTGCAAAGGATATAGTCAGTTACCATTTACCAAAACCTATGAGGAATAAATGGATAATTTATCACATTTGCACTTTCAAACTTCACCATATTGAAAATTAAAACCACACTACAGTAATTAAAAAAGTTTACACTCGAGACCTAGCATTTATGTCCCAAGAAGATCAGAGGGGAAAATTGCTATGCATTAGATACTTTCTTAAGTATGGCCTCACATAATAAGGAATTGCGTTGGATGGGCTAGAGGTACAGTTTGGGAACTTCTTTACCAATGATCAACCTATGTCCCTTCTAAGGTAAGATATTTCTTTGACTACGGTTACATGCAAGCAATCAATTTGAGCTACGGACTTCTGTTAGACTTAACTTCATTGTGCGGATTCATGACAGTAGGTCCCAATTATTGCTAAGATTGCAAGGGCTAAGTATAAGAGAATAAAAACCCAAGGATAAACCAAATTTGAACTTTAATCGTCAGTTACTTTTTTTCAATGCTCAGAGCTGTTTAACACAATGACATTGTGGCCGATATATGAGTCCCAATATGAAAGCTCGGCACTTAAATAAAATCAACCATAAGACTGAAAACCCTATGTCACAGCATACAAGTGCTCGGGAGCATATCACAATTTTCTTAACAGAACATGCTGAGAATTGGAAATAAAAAGAACGGAAAAATCAAATTATTCAAACCAAGTTAAGCATGCTGTATTTATTTAAACTTCTCTATGGCAACATTTAATGCAAATAATAAGTTTCCTACTTTAATCATACTCCCTCTTTTCCTATGTACATATAACAAATTAAACTGCTTAAAGTTCACTGGACCTGTCAACTACTAAATGTCATGAAGTTGGTTCCATGCAAGCAACTCGTACGCTATTGCAATTTGGTTGAGGAATTGATTTGAATTAACTTGCTCTTATATTGCAGGACCCTACAAAGATACTTGTCACTCTCGAGGCACGTAGATTTAGTCAATACACTTCAGGATCTTCCTTACCCAGAAAGAGTGTGGGAAATATCCTGGAAAATACATCTTTTATCAACAACTAACATTCCCAAGAATGGTTCATGAAGTACGAGGTCAAAAACAAAGTGCTATGAGCAAGTTCTAGGGAGTTCTCCTGTAAGGAATTCACCTGTATGGTGTCCCAGAGTTTCGTCTCAAAAATCCAAAATATACCCTGCGCCTGCAAGGTAGACTGAGAATGTGTCTTCAGATTTAATTCATTCTTGTGAGACCAAGAACCTTGTCCCAATTGCTTTTATGCTTAATTTTGTTGGGTTACAGAATATATTCTAAAAGATGGTGAAAGACCAAAGAGGTATCTCAACAATGTTTCTGTTCCACGAAACACAAGTTATGTATTTCAACCCATTAAATCCTTATGAATAGCGAGCAGTTGCTGCACTTAATTGTGCCTTCCAGATAGTTACCTAAGTTCTTTACCATTCTCTTAAATCTCTTTCGTATATCATGCAGATTCCAAGTTATACATAAAAGGGGGAGGGGTGGTCCTCAAATCATTTATTTACAGAGGCATTGTTGTTGAAGTCTTCAACGGAGAAGACCTTTATACTTAGAGAGATCTACCATCAAATTATTTTGACCTTTCTCAATGAAACATCTTACAGAACTTCTAGAGAGGGCATTTACATGTGGGTTGGTTTCTCCTTTGGATTGATTTGTGGTGATGATCACAAGACAAAACACAGTTGATTTTAGATAGTAGGTCATGATTTATGTAATCATGATCTTATTATACCAGTAATCTTGTACTTTGAAAAGGTAAAACTGTCTTCAAATCACCTTACTTGGCTTTACTAGTGTAGATCAGAAAAGAAAAAATTTACATAATACCACTAGGTGGCTCTGTGTTGTTAGTCATTACTAGTGAGTCATGCATCTCACTTTAAATTTGTTTAACACGAACTCAAGGAATGTTGGAGAACGAAGATATACTGTAATTTAAGGGATTTATCAAAGCAACAAATTAAGAAAAGCACACATTATTTTGAATGTTTTGCAGAAAGTCATTCCATAATCTTCTAGCTAACTCAAATATTCACATATAAGATTGTTTAGGTTGCACAGAGAGGAACCAACTCTTTTGTTGAATCACTGGATTGCTTTCGGGAAAAAAGCCCTCTGCTTCATTGAAAATAAGAAAAAGAAACTTCTAAGGCACCCTCTAAGCCATGGCCCTTTGGATAGAAACAGAAGCCCCCTTACATGTAGACCGTCTAGTATTTAGCCTCTTAACTAACTTGTAAAAGCCTCGAAGCTAATAGCGGTTGTACATGATAGTGTAAGCACTATCTCTAGACAAATAGGCTTAATCAAGGGCTCTTTCTTTATCTCTAGACAAATAGGCTTAATCAAGGGCTCTTTCTTTATCTACAGTTCTAGACCATTACATGATAGTGTAAGCACTAAACACCTATCCCTATTATGACTCGATCTCTTCATTTTTATATTAAATAGGTGAAGTTGTGACTAGAATCTACGTATTTTGACTCTCTACATTTTATACACCAATCTCAACCAGAAATCTTAACGGATTGCACTCCGTTTTCAGTCCTTCCATTAAAACCAATAGCATAAATTACCACAAAAAGATGAACAACTGTACCAATTTAAATCCAAAAGACAATGTGACAAATCAACTGGAGCATCCAATCATTATCAACCCAAAACCACACACAGAAACACACCATCAATTCAATCAAAAAAAAAAAAACATTTACATGCAGCAACATAATCCCTCAACGCAAAAACGAAAACAAAAAACAATCTAAACATACAGCCCAATTCAATTCAATCTAAACAGACCAATATTATCACAAAATTAAAAAACACATGAAAAAGGAAAACTGGGCTGACCCGCATTTCTTGCAGAGCTGGGCGAAAGACCCATCCTTGAGCTCCCAGCCATTAACGAACTGATCACTCTCGGCCTTGCAGAAAAAGCACGAAGCTTTGGCAGCCATTGAAGCCAAGAAACAAAGACATTGACGGAGGCAGAGAGTATAAATGCGTGTGGGTCAAAGCCATTTCGACCTTTCCTAATTTGCGATGGCTCACAAATTGGGAATTAGGGTTTTGGGGGGTTGGTGAATCGAATTGGATTTGAACTGGGTTGACGTGGAATGAATGTGGGGGGATGAATCTGATGGGCGAATTTGAAAAAGTAGGAGAATTTTGAACGTTTCCGAGGTTCGTCGTTTTCAGGTGCTTTAAAAACGGGGAGAATAGCCTACCTTTTATACTCGAAACTTTCCCTCTTCTTTTTTCCTCCGTCAAATTCAGATTTCAAAAAATTAATCATAAAACATGTACAAACTCCCAAAATCAGAAAATCAAAAGAAAAATGCCCCAAATTATATTAGAAATTCTTATTGATTACTTTGATCCAAGAATGAAAAATACAAAGAAAATATAACACGTGTGTTAATTATTGATTATGAAATTAATGTGCAATGTTCAGATCCAGCTTGAATATGTAAAAGATAAGATTGATTATATTAACTCTCAATAGCAACACCAATAAGAGGCCAACTACATATCAATTGATACTTCAAGATGTAAAGAAGTTAAATTTAAACAAGAAATGAGTAAGTAAGATCTAAAGATTTGTGGCTCCAATTTTTCGGAGCAACTAGAAATGTTTGACTATTTTATGTCAGAATCCCTGCAAGATAAGATCAATTACGATAAGACTTGCGATTGCCCGATGGAATGCCGACCAAAATTAAATATAAACTTATATCTGAAAAGTAGTTTGGTAATAAAAAAAAATAAAAAAAAAGATAGCATACCCATTAGGCAAGAGGTTTGCTTCAATTTATGGCAGAAATCAAAGAGCAAAACATTTTAGAATCTAAAATGAGAACAATTACGATAAGATTTGAGATTGGCCCCGGTGGGATGCCGTTCAAAATTTATTTCAAACTTAAAATCTAAACTTATATTTAAAAAGTAATTTGGTAATAAAAAAGAGTATATCCGAAAGGCGAGAGCTTTGCTTCAATTTATGGGAGAAATCGAAGGCCAAAACATTTCCACACTCCTCAACAACTTCAACGAGGAAGGTTTGGGCGACTCAACTTTGGTCTTTCGACTAAATATCGGCCAAGGCGATACATTATCTTTATTACATTTATATTGAAATATCTTTCACTTCTTAAGGCAGGTGGATATTAATGGGTTAGAGCTGTATTCCATAAGAATCTACAAGTGAGATTTGTTAACACAAAAAATAAAGGAATTACCAAATAGGTCAAATATTTTCAAAACATTTACCCATTTAGACAAGTCTTTATTGTCAAATAGTAAATAGTAATAATAATATGACAATGAGTATTACACACATAAAGAATAGAAAATTACATATAAGTGTCAATTTGAGACTGATATTAGTCATAAGGTCACCGAAATTATTTTGTACACATAATGTCACTTTAGGGCCCAAAACCATTAACTCATTTTTTTGTTATACCTAATTTACCCTCAGCTGTCTCTTTCTTTCTCTACCATTTATTATTTCTGTTTCTATTTCAGTTAACCACGATCTCTCTCTCTCTCTCTCTCTCTCTCTCTCTTGCACGCAGACGAAGACAAACCTCTCTCAAGATCGCTGCAGAAGCTCCCTCTCTAAATCGCAGACGAAGCTCTCTCTCTCTCGTTGAATCAATCTCAGTGTTCTCTCTCTCGTCTAATCTATCTCAGTGTTCTCTCTCTCGTCGAATCGATCTTAGCGTTCTCTCTCTCATTGAATCGATCCCAGCATTCTCTCTCTCTACACTCTGTAGTCCATGAATTGCACACTCTCTAATCAATCATTGATGTTTGATTCCATCTCTCTACACTTGGTTTAGCTTGATTTATACTTTCATTTTCATCACTATGATTTCATTTTTGTTTTGATTCGATCTTAGCTCTCTCTCTCTCTCTGCACTCTCTTTAGCTTGATTTGTAGTTCAACTTTCATTACTGTGATTTCATTTTTGTTTTGCTAAACCTAAATCATACGTAGCTTATAGTTAAAGAAGCTGATTGTGCTATAGAAAAATGTACAGAGAAAGTTACTAATGCAATGTGTAATTGTTACTGATACAGTTAAGGAATGCAACTAACACACTGAAATAATTCTACGTCAACTGTTTTGTTATACATTCTTTGTTTTTTCCTCTTGCCTTTTTATTCATATCAAAACTAGAAGCTGATTGATAGAGTTATAGGTTTGCGGTGCAGCGACACACTGCTTTGCATTGATTCTTGTCATATATATATTTATTCTTTCATTATTTTTTCATTGTTGATTGCATTCAGTAGCTTTATATAATTGTTATAGTGACTTTACCTTACTGTGATAGTAGTTTTTTTTTCTTCTGTTCGATTAACTTTACCTCACTTGTTTTTGTTTTATGTTTTCATTCATATCAAAACTAGAAGCTTATTGATAGAGTGATAGGCTCGCAATGCAGCGGCACACTGTTGTCTTCATTCTTCATTATAATACCAATCTTTATATCATGTGCCGCTGTCTTCATTCTTCATTATAATACCAATCTTTATATCATGTCTCTGTTTTCCTGTTATTTTTTCCTTTTTGATTACATTTAGTAGCTTTATATAACTATTATAGTGACTTTACCTTATTGTGATAGTAGCTTTCTTCTCCTCCGCTAGTACTTTTTCAATCTGATTCCAGCAGGTTTTGTGTTTTCATTGATATTGAAAATAGAAGCTGATTGTTCTTCCATTAATGTGAAATTGCAGTAACTTAGCCATGGATGCAAAACCTTATGCGAGGTGCAAGTATATGTCCGAGATAATCATGTTCTTTCTTCATAAGAAGCGTACGTTCGATGATATTGTGAGGGAGGTTTTATGAAGATGAGGTGAGTTCAACTTCTGTGGTGAAGCCTCAATTGGTTAACAGGTCATTTGGCTGACCCAAATCCGTTCGAATGAAGTATATTGCGGTGCCACGATGAGGCCTATCAAGTGTGGTTGATGTGGTGAGTTGGGGCGCCACAACAAGATAACGTGTATTGCACCAATCTGAAAGCTGGCAGTAGTACATGAACAGATGGAGTATCTTTTTACAACATTAAGATTAGCTTTTTACAACATTAAGAGTAGCTTTTGATAACATTTGGAGTATCTTTTACTATATCATCATTTTTTTTTTACATTGAGCATAGCTTTCACTTATAGTGGCAGCTATATACATGAACAAATGGAGTATCTTTTTACAACATTAAGAGTTGTTTTTGATAACATTTGTAGTAGCTTTTATGGAATGGGGAGTTCTTTCACTACTAGAATTATGGCCTCAGACATCGGCCAAAAACCGATGAGAAAAAGAATTCCGACCAATGTCTTAGTGGGTGATGAGAAAGATCCGGAAAATAACCGATGTCTGGTATAATTATATACATCGGTTCTTCATTATAAATCGATGTAAATACGTTTAAATTCTGACAAACTTATATGTTTATATATTGTTAAACCCTCATATTTTTTCCTTTAATGCTTATAGAAATATAGATCCTATAGCCCAACATACATTTTAACATCGTTATTTACTTAAAAACGATGACTGATATTGTTTCACACATCAGTTACCATGAACGTTTCTTGTTGTTCATGATTTAGACGTGTAATTTGGCTCATATCCTACCATTCCTTATTCAATAAACACAGTTGAATATTATATGAACCGATTTATTTACTTACATTAACATCAGATTCTAGGGAAAAAACGATGTTAATCATCTCATACTACATCGGTTCCAGTAAAAGAACGATGTCTAATGCTATGTAATATATCGAATCACTAAAAAAAACGATGTCAATATATTTTCATAACATTGGTTTTCTTGTCCTCATCGATGGCAATACTTATATTGGACATCGATCTTTGTCTAAAAGACGATGTGCAGTAGCTTATGGCACATAGATTCCAACATAATAATTCGATTTCCTATTGTTAATGGGACATCGATTTTGATTTTGGAACTGATGTATCTCTCTTACTGGACATCAGTTCTTATAGCTATAACTGATTTAAACTTTATACATAGACATCAGTTTGAAATAAGAGGATTGATGTCCACAAAATATGTAGCTGCTGCTATACAATATTGCAATATCCACAGTTGACCAAAGTGATTTCAATATATATTGGGGTATTTTGTCCAAAATCATCATCATTGACGGTTCACAAAATAGGCAAAACAAAACCCCAATTAACCTACTACAAGGCTAGCCTAACAATGCCTATATATAGCAATTTTGTTCATAATTGCTGCATTCACTTCATCTACTACAAAAAAAGTGAACCAAAAGCTATCTAGCCTTACTCAAAATCCTCATCCTAGTCAGAATCTACAACAAGGTCTGTAAGTAGTGAAAGTGAACCAAAAGCTATCTAGCCTTACTCAAAATCCCCATCCTAGTCAAAATCTACAACAAGGTCTGCAAGTAGTCGGCCACCTCCATGCGCACCTCGTCAAGTTGTTGTTGGGTATATCCTTTCCGAGTCTTTACCGCCCACTACAAATATATATATATATATACACAACAAACATATATCAATGTAAGTCATAATGAAATGCGCTAATATTTAAACCAAAGTTTCTGTTAATTCCTAATACGTATACCTTGGTCGAAAAGGAAAGTGTGTCATCATTAATAATATCCTTCATGTACCGCATAACATAGTAGCCACACTCAATTCCACCCGGTTGTTTAGGTACGCCCTATTTATTCATGTTATTAATTAAATTTGAAAGACTATCACTCTAAATCAAATATTGTAACTCAATCAACCACATATACAATGCTTACCGGGAGTAGTCTTAATTTAGGCATTTTGTTAGCCCTCCCCTTTTCAGCATTGTAACTTTTAACCGCACTACATGCACCACCAAGTGTGTCCAGTTTCAGCAGAAATGTTACTTGGTGAAAAATAAATTAAAATAAAGAAGCATAACATTGCTTACTTCATCACTGCAGTTTCCCATGCCGTGTAATGGACCGGTTTTGGCAAAGGGTCTAAGATGTAGACTTCATCCTCCCAAATGATTGTCAAAATCCAATGTTCCCTACATTATTTCATAGCCCACATGATGCAACTAACCAAGCAGAATGCAGCTGACCACTAAAAGTATAAAAAGAATACTTACCCCGGATTGTAGGGCATAAAGAATATACGATCAGCCTTTCCTTCTTTCAACCGATCCACTAAGTAAGGACCAAATCCTGATCTCTCACAGTTATATGTGGCTGCAGGATCAATGAATGCAAAGGTCTCTCTCAGTAAGAATTTCATGTAGGTGCCTGTGTCAAAATAGACTAATTAAATTGCTGAAACTTGAGACATTTAAAATCAAAGTTTGGGTGTTGAGTAAGAAGGTTCTTACGCCATGTATGCTGCTATCACTCCTTGGCCAATCTTCTTCATTTCTAAAAGATCAGTGACATTCTCAGTCAATATGAAGAGCTCTTTGTGTAACCCGAAGACTTTATCGTCCAACACCGTGCTTATCGACTCACTAGTTTGGCTCATAATAGTTTTGGCATGTTTATACAATAATTTGCAGCGCTTTGGTACAAATGAGTTTAGCTCAGCTTGATCAAACAATTGTTTGACAAAATCCATCTTCCTTTTCTTTTTCTGTTAGCATATAAATTAAATCACATCATTATTTAATGAAATTGACTTTAATTAGAACATCCTACAGTGGCAAAATGAAGCTGATCCTACTAAATAAATTTCTTCAACAACTCACACTCACTTCAAACAAC
This sequence comes from Rosa chinensis, assembly GCF_002994745.2. NCBI lineage: Eukaryota > Viridiplantae > Streptophyta > Magnoliopsida > Rosales > Rosaceae > Rosa > Rosa chinensis. The sequence goes on from NC_037092.1 coordinate 29,968,771, forward strand.
AATATGTAGATCAGATTTAGGTCCTTACCTTATTCACTCTTCGAATAACAAGCTCCTCAGGCCAAGCCACATGACTTCCAACAGCTTGGCCAACCAATCCCATCTCACCCTCCACTGGGAAAGGAAGTTGTGCTTCAGCTTGAATGGCCCCATCCACTGACACCCTAACACACCCCTCCTTCAACGGAACTCCATGTATCATCCTATTAACATCCTCATCCTCAAATACGGTACCAAAAGCAACTATGTTGCTGATGGTATCCACTGCTAACTCACATGTTCCACCCTAGACGAAGAACCAAATGCAAATAGTGCCCAATGTAAACATATTTCAGAAATAACATGAAAGTAAAAATCATGGAACTGGAATTAAAATAATATATAGTTACCATTTCATTAGGGGGAGGAACAACCTCGCAGTCCTGAACCTCTTCTTTCACCTTGGCTTCATCAAGATTATTTGAGGTATTTAGTGTTCTATCATGGATACTTCCTTTATCCGATACAGGGGAAATTCTACAGTTTCCCACAACATGGACATTCAAAGGTGGAGTGTTGGGTGTCTTCCCTATTATCATTGCTTCTAATGCAGCAATCCTTTTATGTAAGAGCTCTTCTGCCTTTGCTTGCTGTGCAGTGAGCATTTTCTTTGTCTCCTCCAACTCTCTATCACGCTCTCTATCACGTGCTAGTAAGTCTGCCTTGGTAATTCTAATCCTTTTCAGCTTCGGAAGTTTAAAGTATGTGGAGGGATTGATGAAGCCTCCAACACCCCTCACCCTACCCGAGTGTTCAGGAGTTTCTAATGCTTGAGAAAGAACATCGATACTCCCTGAAATCTCAAGCTCACCTTTACTTTTCTTCTCCAACAAATCATCCTAATAAGATATAGACAGATTAGCTACATATGGGGAAAATAAGCCAAAAATTACACTACTTACAAAAATTCATCCTAATAATCAGCAGCTATATCAATGTTTTTCTAGTTAACGGGCACTTACTATCTTTGTCACCACAGCTCTAGCCTCGTCATCTATGTCCCCATCTTTACGTTGACGGGCTTTCTTCCACATAATTGCACGATCTATTACCTCTCCTTCAGGCAAAGTCTTTTTCTGTCCACAGATTAAAACTCTTTGTAAATACACTATAGAATTCACTTGATAGATATCAATAAGCTCATAAAAATGGAAACCAAAAATACAAAGGACAAACAGATTACAACCAGCTCCTCTTCTAGTCCAATATATCCTTTTCTTGATAATCGATGATGATATTTTCTCTTCCGAACTCTTTCACTTTGTTTATTATGTAGTTCCTGCACACAAAAAAAAAAAAAAAAAAAACAAGACCATTAATTGTCTCAATCACATATAAATCACAAATTTTGCATAAGAGTTCACTTCATAAAGTATAATTACCAGCCATTTCTCGGTAGTCCTCTCTTTCACAAATTGCCTCCATGGCTGCCTCCCAACAAATGCATATTGACTTGGTGGCTTTCTCAACTTCTTCTTCTTTCCCAAGTATGGGAGCACATATTTTCTTGTTAACATGGTCTTGAATGCTCTCCATTTAGTGCCAGCAGATGTCAATACCAGTTTCTTACTTTCAGGGGCGACCTTGAATGTATCCTATGCATTAAAGATAAAACATTCAGTGACTACAGCTTAGTGTATCAAATTGATTTCAATATTAATATAGATTCAAATGCCCATCAGCACCATTTCAATGACAATAGCACATCAATATAAATGAGCAAAACATGATAATGACAATGAAAACTATAAATCATTACTTTAACATCGAGCCAAAGTTTATCCTTCAAGTCACCGTCCACGTCGGGCCAGCTTACAATGTTGATGGGCACCTTAGTCCGCGCCAACATTCCTATATAAGACTGTAGAGTGTGCCTTATTGATCCATTTAGATTGCCTGTGTCAGTGTATGTCACTTTAAACTTTTTTCCCAAAGCTTTCTTGACCAAGACCTTGTACATGGCAACCACATTTCGCTTCCCTCTAGCAGCAGCTGATTCAGTGCTCGTGACAGTGTTGGCTGATATAGAATCGTCTTTTTCTTCAAGCACTTCATCAGTCTCAGGTTGAGAAGTCTCCTCATCTTTCTTTTTCTTTGATTTTTTGCCTCTTGGAGATTTGCGAATTCCCTTCTTGGAACCCATTGCTACCTACAATATGTTCACAATTGATAAAGAAAATGCTATATAAGGGAAACAAAAGAGTAAATTGCAGCAAGATACAACAGCAACATGATGTACATCAAAAGACCATCAGAAGGCAACAAAGTGTGGAGGTTTAATGCAGTTATATAAATCACAAAGTAATGCAGTTATATAAATCACAAACTAATGCAGTTATATAAATCACAAACTAATGCAACAAGAGTATCACAAACTAATGCAGTTATATAAATCACAAATTTGTTTCAAAGTCTTATAAAACAGAAATAAAAAAGTAGAAGGCACCAAATACCATACAAAATGGAAACCTCTATTGTTCTCTTGCAGCGGTGAACTGCTGAACCCAAAACCCCTCAACATTCGCTCTTATGTAAGTGGAATCATCCTCATGCTCATCTTCCTCGCAATATGGAATTTCTACACAGAATGGTTGTACTTCCATGATGGTGTCCCCTAGATCATCGTCATGAAAAGAATCATGATAATCTCTATTCGGGGTCGTTAGCACAACGGACCAGTCAACATCAAGGGGATCTTCAACGTAGAAAATTTGTTTCACTTGACCAGCAGAAGCAAATTTATCATTTCTGTGGCCTTGCCGATTAAAGTTGACTAATGTGAAACCAAACTCATCTTGTTTAATTCCTTTTTCATTCTCTGCCCATTGACACAAAAACAAGGGAGCTTTGAAATCATGATAATCGAGCTCCCAAATCTCTTCAATAAACCCATAAAAAGTCATATCACTCTCCACCGGATTTTTATCCTTGGCACTCGATAACTGCATCGTCTTAGCCACTAAGGACACCCCACTATTTTGGACAGCTCTAGCATTGTCTCTCTGCTTTGTGAAGTATTTAGCTCCATTATATTGATAGGCTTCATAAGTAAAAACTGTAAAACTTGGTTTTCCAGCCAACCACCTCACTATATGAGAGACATTGTTTGGTCTACACTTAAGTTCAGCTAACACCTTGGATTGAAAACAATCGGCAAAGGTGCGATTGTGCTCACTTTGTAGCCACTTTTTGCTCTTCTTTTTTCCTCCGTATTGCTGCTCCACAATCTTCTTATGTGTCCTACAGTAGATATAAAATTAGACATGCGATAATAATGATCATATTCAAAGAAGATGCGAGAGAAATCATACTTGCTGAAAATACTTACTTTCTATATGGATCCACCTCAGCATTATTGAACAACACATGGAGATGTGCCTGGTCTCTCACTTCTTCATCTATTGACTTCAGCTTCGCACCCGAAAGTGGGCCAGAGACCTTAGATGGACCCTTAGGAACACCAACTGAACTACATTGTTGTAAAAACTCGGAGCAAAACTCAACAGATTCTTCTCCAAGGTAGCTCTCAGCTATGCAACCCTCAGGATGAAAACGATTGCGGACATACCCCTTTAGTACTTTCATAAATCGTTCAAAAGGGTACATCCACCTATAAAAAACAGGGCCACATAATCGAACGTCTCTAACTAGGTGCACAGTGAGATGTACCATAATATCAAAAAATGAGGGAGGAAATATCTTCTCTAGCTCACACAAAGTCAGCACCAAATCAGATTGAAGCTTATCCAACTTTGACACATCAACCACTTTAGTGCACAAAGCATTAAAGAAGAAGCATAGCCTCATTATAGAAATTCTCACATGTTTGGGAAGCACCGAACGGATGGCCACCGGAAGCAATTGTTGCATCAACATGTGGCAATCATGAGATTTCAAACCATACAATTTCAAATCTTCCATGGAAACCAGATTTTTGATATTTGATGAATGACCATCAGGCACCTTCATAAACAAAAGAGATTTGCACATTTTTATCTTCTCCGCCCTCGACAAACTATATGGGGCAGCAGGTAAATATGTTCTTTTCTCCCCAATTTTCGGACCCAAATCAACTCTTACACCCATTTCAACCATATCTAAGCGGGCAGCAACACTGTCTTTTGTTTTGAAAGGCATGTTTAACAAAGTACCAATCACACTTTCGCAAACATTCTTCTCAATGTGCATCACATCAAGAGCATGGCGAACATGAAGAGATTTCCAATACTCTAAGTTAAAAAAAATAGACTTTTTCTTCCAACAAGAAGGTGCAGCTGCATCTACAGCCGAGTTCTTCTTCTTCTTCTTTCCCTTCCCAAACTCATAGTCAACATGCTGAAGTCTGTTGAACACTTCCTCTCCGGATAGTGGTACTGGTGCAACTTCGAATTCTTGCTCATTATTAAATGCCTTCTTCTGCCTCCTATATGGATGATGGCGTGGCAAATACTTACGGTGGCAACCGTAAGACATTTTTCTACTATGGGGCAAATGCATAGCAGAAGTGTTGTCACCACAGATTGGACATGCTTTGTACCCTTTTGTGGTGCACCCCGATAAGTTTCCATATGCGGGGAAATCATTGATGGTCCACAATAAAACAGCTCTAAGAGTGAAGTATTCTTTCCTATGTGCATCATAGACATCACTAACCCCATCCCACAAAGATCGTAGATCATCAATCAATGGCTCTAAGTAGATATCTATATCATTTCCCGGCTGTTTTGGACCAGAAATTAATAGAGATAACATCATAAACTTCCTCTTCATGCATAACCATGGAGGAAGATTATAAGTCACCAATATTACGGGCCAGCAACTATATCTACTACTCATAGAGCTATGTGGATTGATACCATCAGCTGACAATGCTAACCTAAGATTTCTTGATTCAGAAGCGAATTCAGGCCACTTATAATCAACCAACTTCCAAGCAGGAGAATCGGCTGGATGGCGCATGTGTCCATCCTTAGTTCGCTTATCTTCATGCCAAGTAAGCATTTCAGCAATTGAAGCAGATTTATACAAGCGTTTAAATCTTGGAATTATAGGAAAATACCACAACACCTTGGCTGGTTGTCCCATTTTAACAGATTTATCCTTCTTTAGCTTCCAACGAGACACACCACACTTAGGACAAGTAATTGCATCAGAAAACTCTTTCCTAAATAATATGCAGTCATTAGGACATGCATGTATTTTCTCATATTGCAACCCCAAATTGGAGAGAGTCTTCTTTGCCTCATATAGAGATTGAGGCAGTACATTATCTTTCGGAAGCAAAGACCCAACAGTGGCAAGTAACTCAGAAAAACAAGTATCACTCATACTAAACCTAGCTTTCAAATTGTGAAGTTGCGCTAATGCTTCTAACTTAGTGTGGTCACTATTATCAAATAATGGTCTTTCTGCTTCCTCGACAAACTTATTGAACTCATACAACTCCTCATCATAATCACCTTCATTAAAGACAGCTTCACACATATTAACAGTTTCAGAACAAAACTGAGGGTTTGGAGGAGAGCCAATAGGTGCACTAGCACAGGAGGACAAAGTAGGTTCTCCATGCCAAATCCAATTTGTATAGCCCAAACTAAAGCCGTAATCAAACAAGTGTCCCCTAATGACTTTAATCGACTTCTTTTTGAAGTTTACACATCTTGAGCAAGGGCATGGAATTCTTTTAGGGTTGCTAGCATTTTCTTCAACAAAAATCAAGAAAGTTTCAACACCCATTTCATACTTTAAAGTGTTCCTATCTTCATTAATCCAAGATTTATCAATGGCTGAAACATTTAAAAAAAAAAAACAGAAAAAAAAATAAAAACACTCAATTAATGAAGTCATGACATCAAACAACAAAATGGAAATCAAGCTCCTCATATAAAGAATACCGAAGACCAAGACAAACAAATGGAAAACCAACGAAAAGATCAATGACAATCTAACCTGACTATGGAAGCGTCAACAAGGAATAGCCCTTCCCAAAACTAGTAACTATAATCTGCCTCAATGCCTCACTGTCCAATTAATCCTAGAATAAACAATTCAACAAAGTACTTCAATACAAATAATGATACTAAAGTGGAATAAAATATTTTTGTATGATTAAAATAAACCATTAACAAAGCTCAAAGACATTTATATATCTGTTATTTTGAGCTAGAACAAGAGAACTCAAATTTAACTTTGCCTTCTTATAGAGATGCTAGTATTACCTATGGTTTTCGAGGAGGAAGAGGTGAACTTGTTCTACTGCTGTTGCAATTACCTCTCCTTGCTATTTATATGACCTGTTAAGTCATAATAACACTTTAGACTATGATGTAGTGCAGCCCACCATCCTCCATAAATTCTGGATATAGCAAAGTTACAGGGCCTATTTGGCTGATTTAAGTAGGAAATAATTTGATCTTGCAAAACCACATACTGACATGTATTTCAGACTGCAACTATGAAAAGAGAAGTTCAATGATATTAGGGTATGACATTACTTAGTATACCTTGTTGACGTACTTGATATCTATGCAATGAAAGCTTCTTTACTTTTCCCTTTTATCATATGCCTGCATAATTGTTCACACATATATAAATTTCCAAATGACTAGTAATTGTCTCAATCCACACATATATAAATTTAATCTGCCTTACGGAAAACAAGTATACAAATCGAAGTCAAATTGCTCAATTGCTGCTGATGTAGAAAAGAAAGAAGTCTGGGACATTCATAGTAATATTGTCAACATGTTGTTTCAGAACTAGTAACATAAAGCCTTAAAGAGAATAGCTATATATGCAGCTCTTGCTTGCAAATATAGGTATAGGAATACTGGTCTTTTCCCATTTCAGAATCGAAAAGATCATCACAAAAACATGTAAAAACGTTATCTTAGGGCATCAACATGTGGCAATCATGTTATCTTATTCTATCCTTCTTAATGAACATTTGAAAACTAATAGACATGTCAAAGAATCCAAATGGAGCTTGTGTAAGATTAACAACAGCATGTCCATGTCAGAAGGGAAATGAAATATTGGTTTGTACCTGGCAAACTCAGTACAGTTAGCAGAAGGCAATGATCAGTGGCATGTTCTGCCTTTCCCAAAGTATTTAGCTCAGCTCTGTATCTATTTAAGGCCAGGTTACCCCAACAAACATTCTCACAACTCTACCTACTATAAAATCACCAAATAAAAGATTGCTTCAACAACCAAACAGTTTCTTCTGCAGAATTAAACCCACAAAATAGCAATGATCAGTAAGAAATTGAAAGATAAACAAGAAACAAAGCAAACATCATTCCATTGCTCTATGTGATCAAAGAAAGCTGTGGGGAAAAAAGATACTTAACAGGTTATTTATTTAAAAGGAACCATTTCACTTAAGAGAAGTTTTTGTTTGATTCGTAACAAAAGAAATTTTTCATAAACACCAAAAGAAAAAAAATATAGTTACAGTGCTGTTAACAATATTGCAGAGCATATAAATGGAAAATGAGATGCAGGAGCTAAATGGGTATCCCAGTTTCAATATTTACATCAATTTCTACACCTTATAATCTGAATTGACAAAGGCATGGCCAACTCATTAAACATACTATACAACAGAGAAGGTGTAGTCTCACCGAGTGAATACAATTACGGTATGGCACGGAGCAACACCACCAAACAACACAGTTCCTGTTTCACGGCATTTTGATTTTACTTTTTGATTCCAAATTAATAGGTCCTAGCCTTCAAACTCCCCACTAACAACAAAAACAAAGGACGAAAACAAAGTTAATCAAACCTTATAAACCATTTACATCTCAAGTCAGCTAGCAGAATATATAACACAGATAAGGACAGTAGCTTGGATAATGAAACAAATACAAAGAAACCGCAAAACTTGAACAATCAAAGACATTTCATGATGTCGATCTGGAAAAAGCAAAGCCCTTTATTAAACTGATTAACTGAGATTAATCTAAGCACCATAGTTCCAACAGAACCCAAATTCATGAGACCAAATTAACGAATCTAAGCACCATAGTTTCAACAGAAAACCCAAATTCATGAGACCAAACCAAGCAATCTAAGCACCATAGTTTCAACAGATAAGCCAAATTCATGAGACCAAACCAAGCAATCTAAGCACCATAGTTTCAACAGCAAAACTCTTCAATTCATGAGACCAAACTAAGAACTAAAAGTTTCAAAAATAAAATATAATCGACATGAACAACTCAAAAGATCAAAAACAAAAACATTCAAAGCATTTAGAGCTTTAAGCCATTCAAAAACAAACCCAATTGAAATACATAAGAATTAAACAAAAAAAACCCAAAATTTAGATCAAAACCGGCCAGAAAACCAGCAAAGACCCAAACTTTAGATCAAAACCGGCCAGAAAACCAGCACTGGTGGTGAAGAGAAGAGAGAGAGAGCGGACCTACGATGGTGGCGATCGGAGAACTACCTCGAGCTGGCTCAAGTCGGACAATGACGAGCTCAGGTGGGAGAATGAGTTCGTGGTCAGGTCATTGAAGGAGCTCGCTGAAGGAGTTCGTGGTCGTGGTCGATCGAGGCTGTTCTGGGTCGATGAAGGAGCTGAAGGTGGCTTGGATCATTGAAGGACGAGGTCGGGTCGGAGAACGAGCTCAGGTCGTAGAAAGAGGTCGGAGGAGCTCGCTGAAGGAGATCGTGGTCGTGGTCGATCGAGGCAGTTCTGGGTCGGTGAAGGAGCTGAAGGTGGCTCGGGTCGTTGAAGGATGAGGTCGGGTCGGAGAACGAGCTCAGGTCGTAGAACAAGGTCGGGGAGAACGAGGTCGGCCAAGGTGAAGGAACTGCGCGAAGTGAAAGTGGGAGTCGCTTTAGCAAGGGTTGGAGAGTTTTTTGTCTGAAAATACTAAGTGTTGGGGGGAATGAAAATTTAGTCCCCGCGCCTCTCAAATGTTTTAAGTTAGTCCCTCCGCGTTTTTTCAAAATTTTTGAACAAGACTTTACACATCAGTTAATTTAACGACCGATGTTTATAATCACAATAGAAATCGATTTTTCACAAACTGATGTTAGGATGTATTTTTTACATCGCGTGCAATTCCGACCGATTTAATAGTGGTGATGTCTGATGGCATAATTCTAGTAGTGTTTTTACTGATGATGTAATAACTTTTACTATATTGGCATTTTTCAACATTTAGAATAGTTTTTGCAATAGCTTTCGAGATTGATGTTGAACTTTACTGTTTTAACTTTGTCATAATTCCGATAGTTTCAATTTGTTGAGAATTTGTTGGATGTTGAAACTTTTAAGTTCATTACATTTCTACAATTTCTACCTTGCTCTTTTTTGTTATACACAATATCGAACGCAAATGGGCTAAACCTGTTGTAACTTCATTAAGAGTAGCAAGAAATGTTGTAACTTCAAAACAAACCTGGAAATGGACATTTGTGTCAAATAAGAAATTTAAAGCTGAAAATAACAAAATACACATTAATTTCGATCCAATATCAAAGTTGAAAATTAAACATAAAGCTACTGCTAACAGTTCATAAAGCCACTTTCAATACTTCAAAATACTACTGTCACCCCTACATCATTTTCCATCAACTATCAAATCTGGAAATTAAACAAACATAAAGCTAATGTCCAGACATGAAAAATCTACTTTGATAGACTAAAAAACCTATTGTCACTACTACATAATGCTACTGTTTTAATTATCATCTAATGCCTCTTGCCTCTTCTTGTTCTTTTACTGGCATACATGAACTCCTTGTCTTGACCAACCTTCCTTTTCTTCTTCTTGATTCGATCGACCATTGAATTTCTCTTTACAACTTGCTTCTTCCCTTTCTTCATTTCTTCAATTGGTTCCTCTTCAAGGTCTTCTTCTTCATCAGCAGTAGCTTTTTTTACCCTTTTGCTTCTTGTTGCTTGTCCTTTTGTTTCCTCTTTTTCAGAAGCCCTGCCTTTTTTAGATTTTCTTGTTGCTATGTGCTTCTATCTTCTTGTCCTCACTACGGGTTCTTCTTTTATGTCTTCATCATCGTCTCCATCACTATCACCATCTTCACCATCAGCCCCTTCTGCACCGTCGAAGACTAGAAAAAATAATCACAAAAACTAGAAAATGCTACTGTGAAAGACCGACAAAGCTACAGTGGAAGACTACAAAAGCTACTTCAACATGCCAAGATAGAAAACCTACCACCAAAGAAAACAAAAGCCAATACCAAGTATTTTAAAGCTACATCTAGTTAATAGGAATGCTACTGTCAAATAACAAAAAGTTACTGTAATAAATATGTAAAGCTACTGACAAATAACCATAAAGCTATTGAGACAGAACTAGAAAGCTCTTGCTAAGTATGCAAGCTGGTAAGCCAAGTTGCTGTTAAAGACAAGCTATTGTCAAGCATCATGAAACATACTACCAAACACCCTAAAAGTTACTGCATGCCTAAAAAAATCTCAAATCTACTTCTAAACATTCTAAAAGATACTCCAAAGCAATTTGCAAGAATCAAGAATGTATTTACATACAAGTACTACAAAATTTTGGCAGGTTTTTAATCGAAGACTAGAAAAGCTACTGTCAAGCAAGACAATCGCTACTGCAAAAGACTATGAAACCTACTAGCAACCAACATAAAATCTACTACCATAAATTATGAATGTTATTGCCAAGAAACACCAAAGTTACTGTCAAACAAAACATATGTACTCCCAGGGAAACAAAAGTACCTGCTAATCAGCCTAATTTGTTTAAAAGCTACTGCGAGGAAATACGAAAACTACTGACACATACAACAAAAGCTACTGCCAACCAAAGAAACAATTATTGTTAACCAGAGAGAAAGCAATTGCCAACCAACCTACTCTCAACCCCAGAGAGAGCCACTATCTACCAATACATAATCTACTCCTAACCATCAAAACAACTACTGCAACAACAGTAATACAAACCAAGCATCTACATTCATTAACATCATAATTATTCTTGAAATGAAAAGAGAAAGCTACTCCACAGCATCAAAACAATATCAAAGCTACTATAATAGTACTGAAACCCTAAAATTTGATCAAAAATTAAAAGCTACTGCAAAGCAATTGGCTATTGTGAGAGTTGAAAGAATAGATTCTTACTTTGTTGAATTGATTGGAAAATTGAGTTATAGCTCCAGATTCCTTATCTTCAAATTATGCCTGCTGCTTGAAATGCCAGATTCCACCGTGTTGAGACTAAGCCCCAACGAGAGTGCCGTGACAGAAGAAAGCACCGGCGACAAGAGAGAGAGAGAGAGAGAGAGAGAGAGAGAGAGGTTTCTGATTCAAAATGACCTAGACGATAGAATTGGGTCTAAGTAGACTAGTGGCATGACTGTAATTTCTTTTATTTTTAATGTTTAAAATTTAACTCTATTTTGTATCTGGTGGCCTTATGAAGGAAGAAAATAGTGGCCCTTAAGCTAAAATAACACCTTAAAATGAACTTACATGTAATTAACCCTATAAAGAATTGTAAAATGTTTTACTTTTTTGATCAAAAATGGGTGTCAAGTCATTAAAATGTAGTGAGATATTATACACAAAAAGTTGGGCAATGTTAAAAACCGAGTTACCTAGAGGCCCTAGTAAACTAGAAACCTTATGTAAGGAAGATGTCTTGGACAACGGTGTAATAACTTGACACTATCAGAGATTAAACCGAACTAGGTTCAATCATAATCCAATTCATTCATAAACTCACAGGACCTCCCTACGCAAAGAGGGCGTCCCCAAGATGCCAACAAACATCAAGTCTTTGCTTCCTTCTCTTCAAGAACCAGAGCACGCTTCAATGTACGCTTCTTTCTTGGTTTCTTTAAACCCGCCGCAACCGGCCTCACCTTTCAAGGCTTGACATCTTCGACCTTGGGTTTGTTCTTAGCCCCCCTCCTTTGCGCTTCTTTGTCGGTGACACCACCAAAGCTCCTTCAAGTTGAGGCAGCTCTAAAATGGGTTCAAAATCCAAAAGAATTGGTACTGAAGGATAACTCACCAATTGTTTGGAGCACTTGCTGCAAGTGACAAAGGCTGGAGACACCAGCCTTTGTCCCCAAAAATATTGGAGACATTTGGACTAGGTTTAACAGCCATTGTCTGAGGGTTTGAACGAAAAGATTACACCTGAACTGCAAGTGCTTACATTGACATTCTCATAATGGTGAAGAGAAGGGGAGTCGGTGCATAAGTAAATAGACTGGGAGCTCAAGCTTGATTTACTAGCTCTCTCAGGCGCTTTCTATGAACCAACCACCACCGCCAGTAAATCCAGCATTGTTGAAACATCCGGTGGCTGTGGGTTAATACGTGAAGGACTCACAGTGCTGGTGATGGTTTTACTATACAGGAGTCCTACAAATCCAGCACTGCTGCAATCTCTCACCTAATAATTTATTTGCCAGGGGTTATGGTGTTGTGGTACTCACGTATAGGCACGCCTCCACTTACACGGGTCTGTTCTACCTCAAAATGGCCAGCAATTGGTTTGTCCAAAAATAAATAACTGACCAGCAATTCTCCTGGAAAGATTGTGAAGGCTGCTAACTTGGGGAATGGAGAAATGTTTTGTATCCTGAAATAAAACAGCATGCCTCAATATGAACCTGTTGCCAAACTCTGAACTCAAAACATATGCACAAAGAAGAATTTAGTAGCAAAAGACTGGTCATTCAGTACTTCAGTGGATATCTGAATCTACTTCACTTTTCAGGGACAGATAGATTTGTTTTAGACTGAGTTCATGAATCTTATGATTCTTCAGATCTGGACACCTTTTCCTCATAGTTATAAAGAAGCTTCACTATAGTAACAAAAAAGCGTAACATTTGCCACTGCACTTTGGTAATTACTAGAGCAAACAATACCTGAAACCATGTTATATATTGCAATAAAAGAGGAACTGATGCAGGGATAGAAAAAAAGACAGATGAATCTAAATCCTAATATAAGAAACAATATGCTTGATCGAAATCCTTAGTCGTATAGCAATTTTGCAGATTGAGTTCTCAAAGTTTTGCTTTCATGCTTCAATACTTTCTCAACAGCCTTCTCTCTTTTCTCAACATCCTTCTCTCTTTTGCTTTATTTATTAATAAAGTCTCAATTGTTACGAAATATAGTTTCAATATACTGGCATAAATGGGTTTTGATCCTTGAGGATCAGGCCTTCCGATCGACTTGTAGATTTGATATATTGATCGTAGAAGTGTTCTGATGACTTTGTGTGGTCTCAGATGAGGATCTGTCCGTTGGATCATCGTATAATTATGAAAAGATGGTTCAAAAGGAGATCCATGAGGATCCGACTTTTGGATCTTTGTATAATTTGGAGAGGATGATTCAAAATGTGATCTGTGAGGATCCGACCGTTGGATCTTCGTATAATTTGAAAGAATGATCTTAAGAGCGATCCGTGAGGATCCGACCGTTGGATCACGATATAATTGTGAAAAGACGATTTAGAAGGCGATCTGTGAGGATCCGACCGTTGGAGCATCGTATAATTGTGAGAAGATGGTTCAAAAGGCGATGCATGACGATCCGACCGTTGGATCTTCGTATAATTTTGAGAGGATGATCTTAAGGGCGATCTGTAAGGATCTGATCGTTGGATCATAGTATAATTGTGAAAAGACGATTTAAAAGGCGATTCGTGAGAATCTGACCGTTGGATCATCGTATAATTGTGAAAAGATGGTTCAAAAGGCGATCCGTGAGGATCCGACTGTTGGATCATCATATAATTGTGAAAGGACGATTCAAAAGGCAATCCATGTGAATCCGACCGTTGGATCATCGTATAATTATGAATCATCCCCAAACTCGTCTCCTCTTTCTCAGAATTACCGGAAAGGCTGTTATCCCCGACAAACCGGGATCCAAAAACGACGCACCCAATCGCTGTGTGTCTACGACCCAGATCGCTAGGTTGAGCGATCCCTTATCGGTCCTCCATCTAACTTGATATTTACCCGTCTGGCAGGCCCGGCCCCAAGAAATTCAAGGCTCGGGGCGAAAAATAAAATTGGGCCCTTTATATAAAAAAAATTCAAAAATATTTTATATTGATGAAAAAAAATATGATACAACCGGGGGGACATAAAACCAATACCCCAAAAAATAAAGATTACATCGCTTTATATCAATCAAATCTCATCTAAAATGACTTCTTCTTGCATTTTTAGATGCAAAATCACACGATTTATTTCAATATTCTCACTTTCAAGCACATTTGTTTCTTCCATATTTTTTGTTGGGAAAATTTTACAAACAGTACCCGAACTAAGGCCCACTCTTAACTTCAGTACCCGACTATGTAAAACTATCACTTTGGTACCCCAAGTTTGAAGCTCAACCCAACAATCGTACACGCCGTTATTAACGGTGTTAAGTCTTGTGCCACCTAGCACATTTTGAGGGATATTTTGGTCACTTCAAGTCTTAATCCAGATTTTTTTTATATTTTTAATAGACTATTTTTAATTCATTGCAACTTGGTTTCTCTCTCCTTGATTACTCCCCATTTTGTTCTCTTCATCTTTCAGAAACACAGAGAGCCCAGAATACTGAAAAACCGACGCTCCTCTAGAACCGCCGTGGTTCCACCATGATTCCGATGACCCATCCGGTGATCCCCGCTTGGCCCGCCAAATCCGGACACAGAGGTCGTCATTTTCGACTCGCAGGAACACAATCGAGTCACCTGCGACGAGCTTCTTCTGGTTCACGAACGTGCTCCACTCAGTCGTCAGCAAATGCCGGCGAGGGGTGCCTCGGTAAATGACCCAGTACCTTGGGACGGAGAAGCCACCGCCATTGTTGGCGTCGGACTGGGCTAGAGTTTCAGCGAAAGAAGAAGACTTTTCCAGATTGTCAGGCCCATCAGAGTCCACATAGCCTTGGTCCTGAGCAAAAAGCTCGATGCTCTCAGAAGGGACGAGCTAGATTCTGGTGAAGACCTCGTCAGTTTCCGGGTCGGCCATGTATTCCCTCACTGTTCATCTCTCTCTCTCTCTCTCTCTCTCTCTCTCTCTCTCTCTCTCTCTCTCTCTCTCTCTCTCTCTGTGTGCAACAGGGTTTACCAATTTCATAGAGAAATTGATAAAGTTATTGAAGGATTTGGTTGTGTATTGTGTTTGTGAACTGCGATTCCATGGATTGTTGGGATTTCTTGGGTACGGTTTGGGCTAGTGGTGGTGGAGTAGGCGGAGGAAGTGGGGGAGTTGGTATGTGATTTGGGTGGAGTTGTTGAATTTGGGTTTGATTGAGAGAGTGTAAATTGGGTTGAAATGACTTAACTACCCTTTAGGTTTTGCCACATGGCTGGGCTCTTAACACCGTTATGGACAGCGTGTACGATTGTTGAGTCAAGCTTCAAACTTGGGGTACCAAAGTGATAATTTTACATAATCGGGTACTGAAGTTAAGAATAGGCCTTAGTTCGGA
Organism: Rosa chinensis; assembly: GCF_002994745.2. Taxonomy (NCBI): domain Eukaryota; kingdom Viridiplantae; phylum Streptophyta; class Magnoliopsida; order Rosales; family Rosaceae; genus Rosa; species Rosa chinensis. Next base: position 29,984,288 of record NC_037092.1, read on the forward strand.
TACTGTTTGTATAATTCACTCTTTTTTGTTTGATCATTTTCATTATCACCTATATCTTCAACTCCTTCGATTATCTCATTTTCATTTTCACCTAATCTTCAACTCTTTTAGTTACCTCATTTTGGTTCTCACCTATATCTTGAACTCCTTCACCTTCGGTTACCTCATTTTCACCTTGATTTTCCAAAGAAACACCTCTTTTCTTAAAAAACTTATCTAAAGAACCTCTTTGGGAGCTTATAAATTCTTCTTGCTGTTTTTTTCTTTTTCTTTTTTCACTACCAGAAGCATATTTCTTAGGAAATATTACTCTAATAATAAAAAAAAAAGGACAAATATCAATCGAATAATAGAACCTGGATATGAGAACTGAGAAGTCTAATATGCTGTGTCGCTGTCTACGGCTCTAGGCAAACCTCCCTCGGTCCCTCCTTGAGTCTTTGTTCACAATTTCACTTTCACACCAATGACACCAAAATGAGACTTGGGAGCTGTGAATTGAGATTTGAGAGGAAGAAGAGAAGAATTAGAAGAGAAGAATCTGCCGAAGAGAGTGTAAGGAGTGACGGTAACCTAGGCAACCCAGCTATTCTCCCTTATTCTCTTTCATTAACCCCATGCTGTCTTCCTTTTTTTTTTGGTCGAGTGGCAGTAGCTCCACAAGTGAACTGCTCGAGAATGGCATGCTGTTGTCAGTGTGCAGCAACCCCTATATGTTCCCACTTCCCACACGTCTCAAGAATGGGCATGCTGCTCAAGAATTCTTTTGTCTAGTTGCATCAACTTTAATATATTCTAAATAATTGCCCATGAGGGGTCATCAATGCAAAATATGATTAAACTTTGATTTCTTTTGTTTTTTGGTAATAAACTACAGCCAAGGTATTTTAGAGATTCAGTTTTTTTTTTTTTGCATCTACTGCCTCAATATTTGGGCCCTGGATTATCACCCTGCCTACCCTAGGCCAGGGCCGGGCCTACCGTCTGGTGTTCTTGACTGTCAAACAACAAACAAAAGTTAACTTTAAGCAAAGACTTCGATGCTCTTCTTGTCTTGGCTATTTTTTATTTTATTTTATTTTTAAATTTTTTTCAGTCAACGGAAGACCAATCTATTGATGAAAATTATACGACCTCACTCAGTCAAACTTGAGGAGTCCGAAGACCCCTCATATTACATAATCGATGCTCAATTATTAAAAGACTAAATTCTGAAAAAGCGGAGACTCCTAAACTTAAAATCTAAGAAGAAAAATGCAAGAAAATAAAATCCCTTACTCCTATACACCCTAAGGCAAAACAACTGTCTTCACAAGCTTAGACGCCTAAGACCCTCATGGTGTACGTTTCCACTCATGAAAACAGCAGACATATTCAACGTAGCGACAATATGGACTAAGAGCAGGATATGCCACCCCTAAAAGGCCCAGACCAAGCCAACCCAAAAGAGAGAGAAAAAAAGAATAGGGCAAGCCAACAGGCAGCGAGGCCGATCATTCCAGCCCTAGTCTTTAGGGCAAATGCTCAGCTGTCTATTTCTTTTCCTTTGCTTTCTGCTTTTAGGGTTCCAAACTTGCTAAAGAAGAGATCGGTGCAAATCTCTTCATTGCCGGAGCTAGAGAGAACATTAGGGACTGAGGGGACCTTTGCTCAACCTCTGATTGTGGGTGTGTGTTGTCCAAGAGAGGCGTGTCTTGGCTATTTTGATATATAGAAAATTAGAAAAATCTCCCTACAACTTTTATTTTTTTAGCGACTATCCAAGGTAATATATATTTTATAACTTATAGTACACTAAAGAAAGAATTTTGTAGGGAGGCCTTCACGAATCTTGGAGAGACCTCGGCTAGCGAAACTCTAGTTTCTCATTTGTGGCGGTGATGAACCTTGTTCCCCAGACCAGGCAACAGCGTGCTCTAGGGAGAGGAAGGTGTGCAGTTCGGTGACCGGCTTGCAGTGAGGTCGGTGACGGGCTATCAGCGAGGTCGGTGACAGGCTCTGCTCTGATGTTTCGGCAACGATCGTGGTGGGGCGGCTTGGCATCAGTGTTCGATCCAGGTACGTCGGAGAGGCTCTAATTGCTGCGGCAGAAGGCGGTGGTTGAGGGTGTTTGGGCTACGTCGGGGAACAGATTTGACAGGCACTGCACCGGAAGGAGGCGGCGACTGATTATAGGGTTGGGCGGTGACTATTTCGATCAGATCTTATCGGTCTTCTCGGCAGTGAGTTAGGTTTTGGGGCGATAGTTTGATCTAGAAACTTCTTCCCTTGACAATGGCAATGGTGGAGGTTCACGGCCGGCCGCCAGATTGGTGACCAGTGGTTGTTTCCCCAACAGCTTGTTGCAGGCGGAGGGAAGGTAGAGGAGATGGGCTTTGGCTACTGGGCCTCCGTCTGCCTGGGTCACTGTTGTGTCCTGGCTGGGCTAGCCCATCTTTCTTCATTTGTCTTTGTTGGATCATGGCTGTCAAGGGCCTTTGGGGAGCAGCAGAAGGCTTTTTTGTTTTTGCTTTGAATAACTGAGCGCGGCTCGGCTCCTACCCCTTTTTGATCCTTGATCGTTGCTGTGTGCTGCTTGATGAGTGGCGGTGTACACCATTGTAGGTCTTAGGCGTCAATGCTTGTCATGTCAGTTGCTCTGATTTAGGGTTAGATCGGAGTAGGGGTTTTTTAATTTCTGTTTTTTTTCCTTGCAGTTCCTTTAGGCTTTTAGTTTTTTGGTTAGAGAGATTTGGCCTGCTTTTCGCAGTCTGTATTGTTCTTGGGCTTGTATTATGAGTGGGTTCTTGAAACCCTCTACCTTAACGCAGTGATGTCGTAATATATTGGAACCTGATTCCATTTCCCTAAAAAAAAAAAAAAAAGTAATATATATTTTGATGAATTTAGCTCTTTGACCAGAAGTTAATTAAACTTACTAGGATAGAATGATGACTCAAACATATATATTTTATATGCCCTCAATCCTAGTATTTTATGTAGCCGACCGTAGACTTTATCAATTTGACAACAACGATTTCTCTCCATTTAAGAGCTAGTTTGGGATTGCTGTGTCTTTTTAAAAAAACTGTTGCTGCTGTGTTGTGAGAATAATCAGTTGTAAATTAAAACAGTTTCGTGCTTGGTAAATAATATTTTTAAAAGTGCTGTCAGTACATAAAACAATTGCAGAGTGTGTTTTGATCTAGAACAGATTTTAAAAACAACCTCTGGGCTGCTTCTAAAATCTGCTGCCAGTGACCTATAACTTTCAATTTAAGCTGCTTTTATTTATTCACCAAACACAAAATAATCTAAAATTTTGAACAAAAGCTGATTTTTTTTAAAAGCGAAGCAATCCCAAATAGGGCCTTAATCAAGTAGAAGATTATTAGATAAAATTGATTTTGATAACGATTTCAAATACATGCAAAACCTTTATTGACCTATACACTTGCTGTAGGTGTGGCAACATATAACAATAATATGGATGAATTGCTGGTAAAATCAAAATTTTGATCTAATTATAGGATTCTCATTGAGAAATGTAAACGGTTGAAAATTACAGAAGGGAGAAGTTCAAGTTCTCCAACTTTAGAAATTATTTTCGTTAAACATTTGTATTTTTTCTCATTTTCTCGACTATCCTAAACTTGATAGTAATTTTATCCCAATTTAATTGAGTAAGAAAAACAAAAACACAAAAGATTTCATCTTCTTTCGTGCTTGTATCAGAGGCAGCAGGAGGTTTATTTGCTGCTGGTGAATCTGGAAGAAGCGGCTCCACCTCTTATAAGACAAAATCTTGGTAAACCAAGCAGGCCCAAAGTTCAGAACCTCAAACTTTCTGACCAAACCCTCCTGAAACCGACACTGAACATCCACAATTTCTCTCACCTTTACTGATGTAGAGGCCAGCGCAGTCAAAAAGTTATGAATGCTAGGGATGAATCCAATACTAACCTTTTCAGGAGACTCCTCCTCGACAAATTCGGCCCCAAGAATAACAACCAGAATAGAGGAGAGGAAGGAGGCTAGCGAGCTAGGGCTCCATGTGATGATGATGTTAATAATAATTCAGAACCTGATTCTGAAGAAGAAATTGTGCAACCTGAACAACAAGGACAAGCTGACCCGGATTACAAAGTTAAGGCTAAAATTCCATTCTTTTCTGGCAGCTTGGGCGTGGAGGATTTTCTGGATTGGCAAGTTTAGGTGGACAGATTCTTTGAGATTATGAACACAAGCAGGTTAAGCACGTTGCTTAGCATTTGAAGAGTACTGTTGCAGTTTGGTGGGATAAGTTGCAGAATACTCGAAAGAGGTAGCGGAAGCAAGGAATTAGAACATGGTGAAGAATGAAACAGCTGATGAAGGACAGGTTCTTGCCACAGGATTATGAAAAGATTCTGTATAGGATGTATATTGATTGTGTCTAGGGTACTAGGACCGTGGCTGAGTACGCTTGTTGAGTTTTTACGCTATTCATAACGTAATGAACTAGGAGAAACTGAAAGTCAGAAAGTGGCTCGCTACATCAGTGGGCTGAAGTCTTCCATTCAGGTACAAATTGGGTTGCAAACTGTGTGGACTGTGATAGAAGTTTCAAGCCTAGCATTGAAAGCAAAATTGTTAAACAAGTCTTCACGAGCTTCTTCTTTCCAGAGGTATACCTATCAAAGGAGCACAGAGTTGGTGAACTCCTCAGTTGACAAGGGAAAGGCCACACATCAGAATATAGAGAGTGCTCCTAGGGCTTCTAATCCTCCTCCTAAAGGGACTGGTGGTTCTAGTATGTTAACGTTAGAACCGAAGGCTCTAGTTAGCTTGAGAGAGAGAGAGAGTAAGTAAGACACGAGAAGTATAGTGGTTCGTCTCCCGCCTTAGCGGGAGACTACGTCCACTTGAATGTTTAACTATGTGTGTTGGGCCTTGCGACCCAAGGGGATTACATGAGTTGTAATGAGATGATTGAGTAAGTAGGAAGGAGTCTCTTTTTATAGGGGAGAGAGGCTTCATCCTTTACATGTTTTCCAATGTGGGATAAGAAACCACTATTCTAGTGTAGAAAGCTTATCATGGAGGCATCTTGGCAAGGTCGAGAACGTGGCTTCCCGACAGGCTCTTGGCGACTTTCGACTACCGTGGCGTAGCTTGAACATCGGGCTACAGGATGCATGTGGCGGTTGGGTCCCACCATGGCTTGTGGGCCCCCCAAAGAGGGTGTTACATATGCTTGGTGACATACCAAATCCTCCATATTAGTGGAGGTATGTACATAGTAGTTCTAGAAGTTCTAGTGGTGCTCAAAATAGGGCCCCAAGTCAGAAGCCTAATAATCCTTATGCTAGGCCTATAATAGATGTCTACTATAGATGCAATAAGCCTGGGCATAGGTCTAATGTGTGCCCTGAGAGGAGACAAGCTGGCCTTATTGAAGATTATGATGAAGATAACGAAGAAGTAGGAAGAGATGATGAATATTAAGGGGTCGAATTTGTGGTGGAGGAGTCTCCGAAAAAGGTTAATATTGTGTTGCAGAGGGTCTTATTATCTCCTAAAGAAGATGGGCAGAAAACGCAATATCTTCATATCACTTTGTTCCATTAATAACAAAGTGTACAATCTGATTGTGGATAATGGAAGCTGCGAAAATTTCGTAGCCAAAAAGCTAGTGGAGTATTTGCAGTTACCTACACAGCCTTATGAGGCACCTTATTCTTTAGGGTGGGTCAAGAAAGGTCTACAAGTTCGAGTTGCTGAGTCCTGCAAAGTACCGGTATCCATTGGTAAGCATTATAAAGATGAAGTGTTGTGTGATATTATTGATATGGATGCTTGTCATATTTTATTTGGGCGACCTTGGCAATATGATGTGGATGTGACTTACAAGGGCACAGATAATGTGATGATGTTTATGTGGAATAGTCATAAAATTACAATGGCTCCTGTATATCAATTTAAGAAATCTAGTGGAAAGAAAGGGGAGAGTTCTCTGACCCTGTCTAGTAGTGAGTTCGAGGTGGAAGAAGCCTTTAAATAATATGAGGTTATCTATCCTGTGGTGTTGCAGAAAAAGAAGACATGGTGTTCCATAAGGAAGTGCAGAAGATGTTGGGGGAGTTTAAGGAGTTGCTTTCAGATGAGCTGCCCAACGAGTTACCACCTTTAAATAATCTGGCTACAGGATGCATGTCGCAGTTGGGTCCCACCATGGCTTGTGGGCCCCCCAAAGAGGGTGTTACACATGCTTGGTGATATAGCAAATCCTCCATATTAGTGGAGATATGTACAAGTCCCCGAAGTCCCCAAGTAAGAGGAGCTTCTTGGTTGGGGAGTTATAAACATGATGTCATCAAGCATAAGTACCGTCCGAGAGACGTCTAGCCCCTACAAGTCCCCGAACTCCGTAAGCAAGAAGGGATCATTAACCTTTACAACAAAAACAGAAGCACACATATGTAGAATGCTTATTGTATTGGGCAACAAATGTGAGTTGCATTGATATGCTTTGGCATATACGAATATACGAGGTGCATGATACATGTTAATGTATATATGCAAACAGCACTGAGTATAATCGATTATGACGTATAAACTCGAGAACGCATTTAGTTGTGTGAACATATCATGAATAAGCATATGAATTATATATGATGCACCTGGTGGTCGCAAGAAAACAAACGAGTCGAGTTGACGAGGTTACGCTCGGTGTAAGTTGCGTGAGTGCCATGAAGGCACTCGTTTGTAATTCTTGAACGAGGAATACGCGAACGCTTTTGTTTGTTTGGTTTTCGCTCGTATTAATGTAACGCGAAAAGATTTCGATTTGTGGAAAATGACAAATAGTAGAAGAATTCAATGTTCCATTAATGTGTATTATTTCGAGGGGATATGAATGTAAAGCTCGAGAATGCCCGGAAGGCGTGAGCATAAACTCGGGGTTGTCGGGAAGGCATGAGGGGGAAGCTCGAGGGTACCGTGAAGGCATGAGCGTGAAAACTCGGGATACCATGAAGCTCGGGGGAGCTGGGAAGACATGAGCCGGAAGCTCGGGGGAGGGGGGGGGGGGGGGGGGGCAGGAAGGCGTGAGCATGAAAGCTTGGGGGTGCTAGGAAGGCATGAGCATGAAAGCTCGGGGGTGCCAGGAAGGCTTGAGCGTGAAAGCTCGGGGGTGCCGGGAAGGCGTGAGCGTGAAAGCTCTGAGATGCTGTGAAGGCATGAGCACGAAACTCGAGGGTACCGCAGAGGCATGAGAGTTAGAGCTCGTAATCTGGAAGCTCGGGGATGCCGGGAAGGTGTGAGCATTAGAGCTGGTGAACGGGAAGCTCGGGGATTCTGGGAAGGCGTAAGAAGAGAGTCGTGAGCGGGAAGCTCGGGGATGCTGGGAAGGCGTAAGAAGAGAGCTCGTGAGCGGAAAGCTCGGGGTTACTACAAAGGCGTGAGCATTAGAGCTTGTGAGTGGGAAGCTCAGGGTTGCCGAGAAGGCTTTAGCAGAGAGCTCGTGAGCTGGAAGCTCGGGGTTGCCACGAAGGTGTGAGTGGAGAGCTCGTGAGCGGGAAGGTCGGGGTTGCCGCGAAGGCATGAGAGGAAGCTCGAGGTTGCCAGGAAGGCGTGAGCGGGAAGCTCGGGGGTGCTGCGAAGGCATGAGCGGAGAGCTCGGGGTTTGCCACTGAGGCAAGAGAGTGAAAGCTTTGGCGGGGATGCCGCTGAGGCAAGAGCATGAAAGCTCGGCTGTGTCGCTGAGGCAAGAGCGTGAAAGCTCGGCGGTGCCGCTGAGGCAAGAACATGAAAGCTCGGGGATGCCGCTTAGGCATGAACGGGTAGCTCAAAGGTGATGTCATGTGGCAAGAGCATAACCGTTGCTAATTATGCTATGATGTATGTACAAATCTCCGAAGTCCTCAAGTAAGAGGGTTTTCTAGCGGGGTGGATACCAAAGCGTAACTTTGTGCCGTATTGGGAGCATAATTAGTGCAAGTGCGTCGTCCATCTAGAATTGGTCGGATCGAGCGCTTATGCCCTTTCAGGTGGGCCCCTGCTAGGCCATCCAAGGAGTCCCCCACTCCTGGCTACAGACCTCTGTATGGTCGGAAAATTGTTTGATGAGGGGAGTTGCGTTTAAGCAGTGGGTGTTAGGTAGCGAACCTAATCTTTGATACCCAAGCGTCGGGGGTTAACTGCCTGATCAATGGCTGCCATAGGTTGCGTTAACCGGTCTCTTTACTCTTTCCCGGTGGAGAAAAGCTTGACTGCAATGCTGCGTAGCGGTCATCTCCATTATGAGACGTTGCCTTACCGCTTGGCGGTTGGTCTTGGACCATAGACTTGTGGAGTCTTTAGACCCGTTTAGGTCTCTTTCCCTTGGGGAAAGATTGATGAAGTAAAGTCTAGTCAGTTTTGACAAAGTTTGTTTACATATAGAGTAACATGTAAAGTTTGCTAATTGTGTGAACAACAAATAAGCATGGTATAACTTGTTTAAGTAAGCATCACATATTTATTTAATTGGGTTGCAATTAAATAGAAGCATGGCATATGTGTATAGCATGTACTTGTAGTAAAGTTTGTGTACATACTAGGGAAGTCTTCACTAGGTTTGGCACTATCTGCTGGGGCCCATCGGGATCCCTTAGTACCATGCCATGGGCTGGGTTCACGACCCACCATGGCGGGGGCCATGGGGGACATCACCCCGGGCACACAGGGCCTGGGGCATGGCTAGTACAGCCCATCTAATACACAGTAGTGGGTTGATAAAGCATCAGGAGAATCGCCTGCGTCCCACATAGAAGATACGGGAAACTCCTTTCCCATGCTCGAGTATTAAAGCATCAGTACAACCACCATTTACGGGTAATAACTCCTTTATCCACTATTTATTTGATCCATTAATATATATAAGCTCCTCACTCAAGCATTGGAGAGGCGTAAACCATCCGGTACAGTTTACCCCTCTAACGCTGTGTTCTTGGTCCAGGATATAGGAGTTGGGTCAGTACCCCAGGCGGTATAGCATTCTGTGTGAAGTACCCGGAGAAAGCCACCAGAAACAGTTTGCTAATTGTGTGAACAACAAATAAGCATGGTATAGCTTGTTTAAGTAAGCATCACATGTTTATTTAATTGGGTTGCAATTAAATAGAAGCATGACATATGTGTATAGCATGTACTTGTAGTAAAGTTTGCTAATAACATTTAATATTTGCTGTAAACATGCTTAGGGATCATGGAGACGTTTGAAGCATGGCAATAGTATGTAAGCCTAGTAGGTATGCTACGAAAATTGATACATATTATAAGCATGCCTAAAGTCATAAAAGCATGTAAATGCATATCAAGTGTGATATATTGTAGGCATGCTTAGAAGTTACTTATCTCGTGCCGGTTTGGAGTAGGTTGGGATTGGAACTAATACAAGTACCTAAATCTTGTTGGAGTTGTCCAAGCATGACGCTCTATTGCTTTGGTGGATGAAGTGCTCCGATAATGTACGTCAACTCGTAGTTGAGGTATCCTTTGCAAGTAGTTGAATGGTCGGTAGAAATAGTTGAATTTCCCATTTACAGAGCCAGCTTTCAGAGCTAGCACAAGCACGCTAACTTGACGGACCAGAGTTCTGATGGACCGATCCTTGGAGAAGTGCCAAGCATGACGTCAAGTAAGGAGTGAGACGGTTTGCTGCGAATAGAGGGGCTTAGCTTTGTCGGAGGTTGGCAGTTGGTTGCTCAGTGAAGACTGCCCAGCGGCAAAGTTTGGCGGTGAAGTTCGGAGGTGAACTTCCAGCGATGTAGCTCGGCGGTGAAGTTCGGCAGTGAACTTACAGCGGTGCAGCTCGACGGTGAAGTTCAGTGGTGAACTTGCAACGGTGTAGCTCGACGGTGAAGTTCGGAGGTGAACTTCTAGCGGTGCAGCTAGACGGTGAAGTTCAGTGGTGAACCTGCAGCGATGTGGCTCGACGGTGAAGTTCGGAGGTGAACTTCCAGAGGTGCAGCTCGGCGGTGAAGTTCGGCAATGAACTTACAGCGATTCAGCTCGACGGTGAAGTTCAGCGGTGAACTTGCAGCGGTGCAGCTCGACGGTGAAGTTCGGAGGTGAACTTCTAGCGGTGCAGCTCGGCGGTGAACTTGCAGCGGTGCAGCTCAACGGTGAAGTTCGGAAGTGAACTTCCAGTGGTGCAGCTCGGCGGTGAAGGTTCGGCGGTGAACTTGCAGCGGTGTAGCTCGACGGTGAAGTTCGGAAGTGAACTTCTAGTGGTGCAACTCGGCGGTGAATTTCAGCGGTGAACTTGTAGCGGTGCAGCTCGGCGGTGAAGTTCGGCTGTGAACTTCCAGCGGCGCAGCTCGGCGGTGAGCTTCCAGTGGTGCAGCCCGGCGGTGAGGTTCAGTAGTGCAGCTCGGTGGTGAAGTTCGGCGGTGAACTTCCAACGGTGTGGCGGTGAGGTTCAGCGGTGAACTTGCAGCTGTGCAGCTCGACGATGAAAGTTCAGTGGAAGCTGTTGCTGATCTTGCTAGCCGCTAGCCTTGACAACGTTGGCTGGTGCCGCTAGACTCGATAGGAGTCGAAGCAGAGGGTTTTTTTTTTTTTTTTTTTTTGGACATTAGAACTAGAGCTTGGCAGTTTCAAGAAATGTTTTGAAATGTAGACTAGTTGTACAAGCTTTTGTGTAGGGAAGCCATTCTCTATGACTTTTTTTTTTTTTTTTCCATCGCTGGCCTGGGCAGAAGTTGCCACCCAAGAATGTTGGAATTGGGAGCTGATGATAATCCAAGAGAATTTAATGATGAGTTGGGTGCTCAGTGAGCGACTAAATTTGATGATTCAAAAGAAAAGGAAAATTCTTTGAGCTTTGTCCACTTGAATGTTTAACTATATGTGTTGGGCCTCGCGGCCCAAAGGGATTACATGAGTTGTAATGAGATGATTGAGTAAGTGGGAAGGAGTATCCTTTTATAGGGGAGGGAGGCTCCTTCCTTTACATGTTTTCCAATATGGGATAAGAAACCACTATTCTAGTGTAGAAAGCTTATCATGGAGGCATCTTGGCAAGGCTGGGAAGGTGGCTTCCCGACAGACTCTTGGCGACTTCCGACTACCATGGCGTAGCTTGAACATCGGGCTACAAGATGCATGTCGCGGTTGGGTCCCACCATGGCTTGTGGGGCCCTCAAAGAGGGTGTTACACATGCTTGGTGACATACCAAATCCTCCATATTAGTGGAGGTATGTACATAGTAGTTCTAGAAGTTCTAGTGGTGCTCAAAATAGGGCCCCCAGTCAGAGGCCTAATAATCCTTATGCTAGGCCTACTATAGATGTCTACTATAGATGCAACAAGCCTGGGCATAGGTCTAATGTGTGCCCTGAGAGGAGACAAGCTACCCTTATTGAAGATTATGATGAAGATAACGAAGAAGTAGGAAGAGATGATGAATATTAAGGGGCCGAATTTGTGGTGGAGGAGTCTCTGGAAAAGGTTAATATTGTGTTGCAGAGGGTCTTATTATCTCCTAAAGAAGATGGGCAGAAAACTCAATATCTTCATATCACTTTGTTCCATTAATAACAAAGTGTACAATCTGATTGTGGATAATGGAAGCTGCGAAAATTTCGTAGCCAAGAAGCTAGTGGAGTATTTGCAGTTACCTACACAGCCTCATGAGGCACCTTATTCTTTGGGGTGGGTCAAGAAAGGTCTACAAGTTCGAGTTGCTGAGTCAAAGGGGTGTGGATTCTGTGTTTGTGGTAGTTGACAGGTTTTTCAAGATGGCGCACTTGATAGCTTGTCGAGAAACTGCTGATGCTTCCCATATAGCCAATCTATTTTTCAGGGAGGTTATTCATTTACATGGAGTGCCCAAGTCCATTACTTCTGATAGAGACATGAAGTTCCTTAGTCACTTCTAGATTACTTTGTGGAATGAATGTGAAGCTCAAAGGGTGTCGCTAAAGCACCAAAGTGAAGCTCGAAAGTGTGTCGATGAGGCATGACTGTAGAGCTCAATGGTGCTGCTGAAGCATGGGTAGAAACTCAAAGGACCCTGCTAATACGAGCATGGAGCTCGAAAGTGGTGACATTGAGGCATGAGTAGAAACCTCGAATGGAGCCGCTAAGGCGCTAGCGTGAAGCTTGAAATGTGCGGCTGAGGCATGAGCATGAAGCTCCTAGTGTAGAAGTAACTATTGGTTACTGAAAATACAAGGACAAAAATTGTTTTATGGAGAATGAGGATTGCAGTACACAGATCAATCCTTACTGGGCAGCAGAAATCAAAATAAACAAACGGGACACCAGATTTTTGTTACGTAGTGAAAACCTCAAATATGAGATTAAAAACACTGCGGGGCTCTTACTCTTGAGAACCCAAAATAAGAATCATCATATTCAAAAGGATATGTTCTTTTACAACTTCAAATAGCACTAGCTCGGCTATCTTGTTTAGTCAAAAACTAACACACAATTTGTCTATCTTCTTGAACTCCTTCAATTGAACGATGACCAAATCTTGTTCTTCCTTCTTCACAGTCTCTCTACTAATATCAAGAGAGTTTGTTTATGCATATGAAAACATGATCAATAACACTTACACATGGACCAAGTGTTTTACTCTTTGTGAAGATTCAATATCAAACTTACATGCAAGACTCTAACAAAATTCTTGCGTCACAAGATCCACCCTTCTGCCGTGCATATTTTTTGAATATATATCAAGCACCAATGGCAAAACCTCTCAACCAAAGATTCTACCCTAATTGTCCTTTAAGTAGGAAAGTAACTTTCCATATATGAAATTCAATAAATCTTAAAGAAAATCAATTAGAAATAGACAAGTCCTAAAAACCCTAGGGCATCAACACCACGATTTTAACACTCAGAAAAATCTTTTAAAGACATAAATACATCAAACCTAAAACCTACTTTTCAAAATCGGACTCCACATGAAACTGACTACTGACTCCGGGATTGCAACACACGTTGCAATCCCATGCATATGCATATGCATTTACCTGTGATTCTCCGAGATCAGTAAAGGGACTTTGTCATAGTTTTGTATGGGAATGCCAACACGACACGTACAAGAATTGTACCTACAATCTCCCCCTTTGGCATTCCTATACAAAACATAAATTAGGACAAACTCTCCCTCTCAACACGTACAGGATAAGCATCATAAATCTTCATCCATTCATTCCTGAAACACTTTATCACACATTGGTAAAAGGCATAAGATAGAATAATGTTATCTCAGTCACACATCCCATCTAATTTCTCCCCCTTTTTGAATAGGAATGACAAAGGTAACTTACGTAGCGGAAGCGATGTAGAAGGAGGATCACAAATAGATGGTGCACAGTAGACACTAGCTCAAGTCGAATCAATCAGAGAAAGATAGTCCAAGTATTAATACTCCCCCTAAGGGTGATCATGTGAAGAGAGGTGCAAGAATGAAATGTAAACACACAATGAGTGGGCTGTATCCAAATGCTAAGAACAGATTTAATTCACATAGCTTTTCCAACAAGAGCAATACCACTTCACCATAAATAAGGGTGCAACAAAATAAGTTCACACATGCGAATCGATTTCGACAACCACAGGGTAAGAGAGAGGATGATCGAGTATTCTATGCCTCTTGGTGTGTAGACTGAACATAACTCGAGATGGGGTGTGTAATATTTGTGGAAACCTGAAAAGCAAGGCTCACATATGAAACAAATGTAAGCACATAAACTATATTCCCCCTTATAACACCGTGTGGGCATGATTTCGATTTTTTTTTCTTTTCGCCTTCACACAAAGTAACATTTTTGCTCAAGAAGACTATGACCCATGTAACCAGTATTATGCTAGCAGCTCCCAAGTCAAATGACCTTAGGGTACTAGATGTAATAAGGACATCCCAAAGAGCACATCTACTTGAGTCAATAGTTTCACAATCCACCGGGGTGGCCAAACCATTCCAGTTTCTTCCCAATCCTCATATCGTTCGTCAGACCGAGGCCTATTTACTTTGGGAATAGCCTAGCCATGCTCCATAAACCAACTATAATATATATATATATATATATATATATATTTATATCAAGGAGCAACCAACATGAGTAATTTCGTATATGAGCAATGAGAACAAGCTAACCATCAATTAAGACTTACCACCACTTAGAGTATGTGTGCATGTGAGAATTCAAGGTGATAGAGAATATATTGTTCAAGCTCACAATTACAGAGTGATGTAAGAACAATTTCAAAACATGCTAGACACCTTATTGCACACAGATTTAAAGAAAAGAGTACGGCCCTTGTCAGTCTAAGTTCAAAATAATATGCCAGACACTCGGGGATACAAATTTCCAGAAGCTGAACCTAACAATGCAGAAACATAAAAAAAAAATGCACCTATACTATCATGAAGACATACAACATGAATGCATGCAAAATGGATCAAGCAAAGTGAGAGTATCAATACTTAGAGCATCCACCAACGGTGCTTCTAAGTGATTCAAATTGAGTTCTGTCTAACGGCCTACTAAACGAATTATCAACATTATCCGTATGAGCAGAAAAATGATTATTTGAACCTTTTTTTAATCCAGATTTGCTTCAGCTTCGTTTTTGTTTCCAGATCCACGGGGATTGAAGCCAGCTTTGCAATCCTGGCGATCAGATTCAGACCCTCTTTCAACTCAGCTTGCAACGAGGCAGGTGAGTTAATTCTCAATGTTTTCCTCTGATTTTGAGTAACCCTGCGAAGCATATTGCACCTAGGACGTATGTGTCCTAATTTTCCACAATAATGACAACTAGGAATGAAGTTTTTGGGGTTGTGAATATACCTGGGCTGACAAAGTTTGTCAGGACTTACCGAGGAGCTTTTCTGAAGTGTTTTGGTGAGACACACGTGGTTCTGATTTTGCAAGCAACTTGGAACCAGACCCATTTTCACAAGAACTTTGTGACTGACTTGAAGAACTATCACCTCCCTTACTTTTTACAAAAGCCAATGGTTTGCAGGATTCACCATTATATCCTAATCTTTCTTTATTGCCATGAGCTTTGCCAATTCTGACAGGACCCGCCCCGGATTTTACCCCGAAATCAGAAGTAGCCCTGCGGGGCCCACCTTAGAAGAAATTCTACCAAAAATTTGGCGGAATTTCCCCTAAAAGTAGGCCACCCAAAACTTGTAGGAAAACATTTACACTTCTAAATCAATTCATCCTTATGCTCCTGGAGCCACCCTGCTCCCCAAATCAACATCATCCCAATTCACATAACACAAATCACAACTTAAATAACATTAATTCCTCAGGTGATCAGAGCAATTCTAATAGCAAGGGTAGTCAAGGAAAACCTGAAACAAAGAAAAACGCGGAAGCCATGCTGTTGACTATGCCTCAACTCCAATGTACGCCGACCTCAACTAATTTCTCCTGCAAACTGGGCATCTGAAACGGAAGGGCCCAGGGGAAAGTAATTGAAAAACACGTTAGAGTGAGTGGACAAAAATAAACAAATAAATGAATAATTTTAAAGAAAATAAGCTGTATTACTTTTCCACGAATTTAAATTCATAAAACTTCGATGCATGCAACGTTTATAAAACGTATGTGTTTAAAACTCGGAGTCTCGTGAAAACATACCAGTCCCCGCTGGCTAAAAGAATCGGACTAGCCCCGGATATGGGGAAGAGATGTCACCATACGGGTAAAGGAGCCCTTTAGGCTCTACCTACCCTCGACTGCCTCTCACACATAGATTGTGTGAGGAGGAGAACTAATAACCTCGACTGCCACCCACGTGAGGAGGAGAATAAGCTACCTCAATTGCCACTCACAAACACAAAGTAAGTGAGGAGGAGACCTAATCAAATGACCCGAGTATGGTGAGGAAAAACAATCAAAAACCAGCAAATCCATAAGGCTTCCCCACATTGCTCACGAGGAAATACATATATTCCAGTGACATGACCCCGCACGTCAAAATATTCTCGAAAACATAATCAAACAGGCGAGAATCCTTCCGAAAACCTCAAGTACGATAATATGGTAGAAAAAATCTCAAAATCGCCAAATAAGATGTAATAAAAATTTCTGGAATTCTCCTCGGAAAAATCTTCATCGATCATCATATAACTCACAAATTCATTTCCCAACTCATACTCGAGATGGATTAAATCAATTTCCGAAAAATCAAATCATACTCCCAAAAAAATAAATCTTAAATCCAAATCTGAGTATAATAAAATTAAATTCCGAAACTCATACGGAAAAACAATGCCCAAAAGTATAGTCCAAAGCCAAATATTATACTTAATAAATAGAACGAAAATAATTAAATAAACCAATCATCATTTCGGAAAAATATATGCATGCATCATTCTTTGAAAACAAAAGTCCACTTACAATACTATTTAGGCGATCACGCGTACGAGTTTTTTGGTCGAGCAATAGCTCGATACGTCGCCTTGTACATAAATATAATTCATGAATAACGGTTCGGAAATTAAATACGATTCTATTAACTTATCCTCCTAATCAAACTTCCAATTTCTTTTCCAATTTAATCCAACTTCACCCCTAATACCAACTCATTAGTTTATGGGTTCTAGGGCAGAACCGAGAGAAATCCGACGGTCGGATTCTCGTAATTCAATGATCGACATTCCAAACCTCGGAATTACACAATCGATACAAACCTCCTTCAATTTCCACCAAACTTCACATACAAGCTTCACAACATTTATAGGATTTAATTGAGCTAAAACAGGAATTAAAAACCTACCCTACTCGGCCCCACGCGCCGGTGGCCACCAAATTTTGACAGCATCACCTGCTCAACAGACCCAACAATTTTTTCAACTACAACACATTCCAATTTTACCTTGAAGTAGTCGAATCTGGCCGGTGAAGAAAAACCCAGAAAACTCAAGAACCCTAGAAATTGCAATTGTTAATTCGACCTCCACATTGCAAATTGAAATGAAAGACCTTAGGGGAAATGATGTTTGGCAAAAACCGAACCTTCGACGCCGGTTTGGTGACCGGAGATGGCCGGAATCGCCGGAAATTGACGAAAACCCCAAACTGCAGCTATGAAGTACTTTGCTTCTATCCAAGGTTCCTCGGCCAAATCGCCACAATATAAGGCCACTAGAGTGCAGAGAGGAGGGAGGCGCTCCTGTGGTGGTCGCATGCCGGTTGGTGGCCGGAAGACGTGGAATCGAAGGAAGGAGGAAGAACTCGAATGAGAAGGAAGAAAAGTCTGGGGAGAAGAGAGAGGGAAGGGGTGGTTTCCGGTTTTGGAAACCTACCTCAGTAAATTTCCTTATTTAACTAAATTTTTTCTATGAATAGTAATTTTCGTATTTCACTCATAGCTTTCACATACGAACTCCAATTTTTACGTATCACATGTCCACGGACTCGGTTTAACGTCCTCTACAACTTCCATAAAGGAAACTTTCTCAAATTTTGATCCGAACAAAAAGTCAACTTTTAGGGCCACTAAAAGTATCAAAACAAAGTAAAAAGTGAAAGTAATTGTCGTTTACCGTCCAAAAGACTAGTAAACCATTAAATTTAGGTTCGGGACGTAACAAATTCCCATCATCTTAGAGACTTTTTCAGATCCAATGGAGAATTTGTTAAAGCTTTCCTTGATCCTCAATAATTCTTCCTGCAATTTCTCATTCTCAAGGGTTAGAGACACATTTAAGGAAGATTGAGCCTTAATTTCAACCTGCAAAACTTTGATTTTGTTAGTAATCTCATCATGCTCCTTGTCCCAATTTTGAGACCTGACCTTATCCTGCAAAACATTTATCTTAGCAACAAGGTCAGTACGCTCATCTTCCCATTCTTTCAAAGATATTTCAAATCTTTTCTCAATTTTCTCTTTCTCACCCCTTAAGAATTCAATTTCCTCTTCAAGTTTATTATTTTTCTTAAGAACAATTCTTGAGACATTATACAATTGCTTGCATTTTTCATTTGTTTCTTCATCAAAAGTGTCATCTTCTAAATCAGAAACATCAGATAACTCAGAATTAAAAGAGGAAGTAAGAACAAAATTTACCTCTTCATCACTATCACTCCATGTGGTCTTTAAAGCCTTGTTACCACGTGAATTATACTTCTTGTTGCCACAATCGACAGTAAGATGTCCAATTCCACCACACTCAAAGCATTTAGGTTTATTAGGAAAACTTTTCGAAGAGTTTCCAAAGGACTTTTTGTTTTTCAGAAAATTTTTGAACTCTTTTGTCAATAATGATAAATCCACATAGTCATCATCAACATCATCTTTCTTTTTAATAGAAGAGAAAGCAATATTTTTTTACCTTTTTCTCAGGCTTGATCCTCATCTCAAAGGTTTTGAGATTACCTATCAGTTCGTCAAGAGAATAGGTGTCCAGGTCTTGAGTCTCCTCTATGGTGCTTGGCTTGAAATTTTGAAGGAAGAGCCCTGAGAAATTTCTTGACTATTCGGTGCTCCTCAAATGGATCATCAAGGTTGCGGCATTGGTTTGTCACATTGAGAAGTCGAGCATGAAAATCATCAATCGATTCATCTTCCCCCATGGTCATGTTCTCAAATTCCAATACGAGTCTTTGAAGTTTCTGACCTCTAACCTTCTTGTTTCCCTCATAAGTAACCTGAAGTAGATCCCAAGCTTGTTTGGCTGTGTCACAGTGGCTAATTCTCATCCTCTCCTTCTTGGACAAAGCTGTGAATAGTGAATTCCTTGCCTTAAAGTCACAATTTCTGTCAAGAACTTCCTCTTCTGTCCATTCCTTCCAAGGTTTGAGAACCCTTGCATAGGACCCTTCTACTTTCTTTGATTCTTCTGCCTTGGTTGGGTGTTCCCATCCATTCTCAACTATTTTCCACATGCTTTCGTCCTGAGAGTAGAGAAAAGCCCTCATCATGATCTTCCGTTGTGAGTAATCTTCACCATCAAACAAAGGGGGGCAATTTATCGAACTGGAGGCTTTGTTATATTCACGTTCCATCCTTGACCACGGATCAACTAAAAAGGTTTAGAACCTGCTTTGATGCCAAGTGAAAATACAAGGACAGAAACTGTTTTATGGAGAATGAGGATTGCAGTACACAAATCAATCCTTACTGGGCAGCAGAAACCAAAATAAACAAACGGGACACCAGCTTTTGGTTACGCAGTGAAAACCTCAAATATGAGATTAAAAACACTGCGGGGCTCTTACTCTTGAGAACCCAAAATAAGAATCATCTTATTCAAAAGGATGTGTTCTTTTACAACTTCAAATAGCACTAGCTCGGCTATCTTGTTTAGTCAAAAACTAACACACAATTTGTCTATCTTCTTGAACTCCTTCAATTGAACGATGACCAAATCTTGTTCTTCCTTCTTCACAGTCTCTCTACTGATCTCAAGAGAGTTTGTTTATGCATATGAAAACATGATCAATAACACTTACACATGGACCAAGTGTTTTACTCTTTGTGAAGATTCAATCTCAAACTTACATGCAAGACTCTAACAAAATTCTTGCGTCACAAGATCCACCCTTCTGCCGTGCATATTTTCTGAATATATATCAAGCACTAACGGCAAAACCTCTCAACCAAAGGTTCTACCCTAATTGTCCTTGAATTAGGAAAGTAACTTTCCATATATGAAATCCAATAAATCTTAAAGAAAATCTATTAGGAATAGACAAGTCCTAAAATCCCTAGGGCATCAACACCACGATTTTAACACTCAGAAAAATCTTTTAAGGACATAAATACATAAAACCTAAAACCTACTTTTCAAAATCGGACTCCACATGAAACTGACTACTGACTTGGGGATTGCAACACACGTTGCAATCCCATGCATATGCAGATGCATTTACCTGTGATTCTCCGAGATCAGTAAAGGGACTTTGTCATAGTTTTGTATGGGAATGCCAACACGACATGTACAAGAATTGTACCTACAGTTACGCTAGCGGGGTTGTCGCATGAGTATACTAGTCCCCCAAGTGTAGGGAACTTTAGCCTTGTTAATCCTTATGTATGTCGTAATATACGCTCTAATCAGCTGAGTTATTCCAGGTCGAGAGGTGTAGGTGGTGAGAGTGCCGAAAATGCTAGAGTTTAGCATGCTCATGTGGAGCGGGTCATAGTCTCCCTTATGGTCTTATTAATGGAATGTGAAAAGACTTTGACTGTTGGAATCAACAATAGTGGAAAAAAATTCAATTTTTCATTAATAGAGCGGGATGGGAAGTTCAAATGTACCGTTACGGTATGAGAGTGATGCCCGGATATTCCCAGGAAGCATCAGTGCAAAGTTTAAGAATATCCATAAAGTGTGAGTGTAACTCGAAGAAATTTGCGAGGCATGAGAGTAACACTCATGTGCCTGTAAGGCGAGAGCGTGAAGCTCAATGATAATCCCGTGCGAGTGTTGTTTCCACTTGGTGATAAGTGAGATACTCAAGTTCCCCAATATGGAGAATATTTAAGACTGACCCTGGTCATTGCTTTATTGCCAACTTGCTGGTGTGCAGTGTCATGAGGGGTTACTACGAGGGATGCAATGAGGATGAAACAGAAGCAAAATGAGGGCGGGTCACTGGTAGGTTAGGTCACTAGTAGGTTGGGTTTGATTATTGGCAAGGTTCCATGAGGGGCTATCATATTGTAGTGCCGTGAGGAGTTACCATGAGGTGTAGCCAGGAGGCATGATCGTTACGCGTGACTGTGAGGCGTAACCATGAGGAATGACCTAGAGTTGATTCGTCTACCGGCGGTACCAAAACTCTACTAGGAGATTTCGTATTAAAAGATAGAGAAAGAATGGTTACAGATAAAAGCCTGAGACTTTGGGAAATTTTGTAAAAACCTATGAGAATTGAAGAGATTTGGGCGTTTGCAACCGCTCGAATCACAACAAGCTTTCTGAATGAATTACAGGAGTGAGAGATTGTATTTTTAAGAATACAATGCATAGAGTACTGTTGTTTGTGTATTGTATTTGTGGGTTAGTATAGAACTAACTTGGATAGGACTAACTAAAAAGAATGGATTGGTAGTTGAGAGAGATTGTCAGGTGTGCTCATAAATGTATGAATTTCTGGGGTTATGGTTGGGGTAGTGGCGTGAGTCCGAGTGAATTGAGACCAGTAGCTAACCCTTAGTAGCGTTCTATGGTAGAACTGGTGGACACCTTAAGTGGGCCAAAGGTGGTACCGATGTCTAGTTTCGGTGACCCTAGTTAAAGTTAATGAGCTCGAGGTGTCTTGTTGGTGTATCTCCTCATGGCTCCTGTTGGGGTGCCATGAGCGGTTACTGTGGCGAAAGCAAGAAATAATCTCGTTGGTGTGATGTCATATGTGAGTATAAACAATAGAAGTACTGAGCATTTAATCATTATGCAAATATAAGATGTGTAATATACAGCTTTATTCATGTATTGAGTGTCCATATCAATCTTACGAGTATTGAGTATAGCCAATGGGTAATTTTGTATGCATGATATTGTTTGAACTATTAGCCTATTAGAATACGTAGTTGGATTATGTTCGAGTAAGTTGGGTGTGAGTGAGCGGATAAGCGTTGAACATGTGAGCGTGGCTTAAGCAAGTCGTGGCTATACTTGATATCCAAGCAAGTTGTCATCCAAAAAATTCTGAGCCTGTAATGATCACAAATATTTATGCATGTACGTCATAGTCATGTAATGAGTGTCACATGTGTATATGTAGCAATTTAATTGGTTTGCAATTAAATTAAAGCATGGTAGTTGTGTTTAGCATGTACTTGTAGTGGAGATGCTAATAACAATTTGCACTTTATAGTCATAGAGACATTTAAAGCATGGTATTAACATTTAGGCATAGTGAAATGCTACTAAAATTATCACAGTTTGTAGGCATGCTTAGATTACTATAAGCACTATGGTAGCAAGTAAAACATCAGATAAAACTTAACTTGTGCCGATTGGAGGAGGTGACAATTGGGACATGTTGAAAGTGATTTTCATTACCTTTGTTTGTACAAGTAAACAACTTATAGAGTAGTAGATATGCTACTGTCACGTAGAGAGAATAAAGTGCATTTCCTAATTAAACTGATGCTATTACAACAATTACACAGCAAATCAGAAATAAGTTATGGTTTGATTTTAGCCAATGAGTTATTCTCTCTAACAGACCCGAATATCAAATCATGTTGGAGTTGTCCAAGCATGACGCTCCATGTAATCGACTAATGGTTGATAGTTTGCTTGGCTTTGTATGCACAAGATGATGCCCAATTTAGAGTGATTTTGCTTCCTCCAAAGGGAAAACAAAATAAGTGATTAACAACTTATTCATATGATTTAATTGACGACTAACATATGTTTTGCTTGTATGCTTTGATATTTTATTAGAGATATAATGTCCATGTAAAATTGTTTTACATGAAGCTAGAGCACAAGTGATCATGCTTCACATAAGGTGCATTGTCATTTCTTGTATAGTAAATCACTGTGGTCTACTAGCATATGGGAATGTGGCCGGGTTAATCATGGAGTAGGCTGTAGTAATCAGGTAGCCAAGTACGTAGAACTATGTAGAGAAACAAGTTAGTGATGCTTGTTTCTATGTTGCCCATGTGAAGAATCACTATGCACTAGTTGGTTATTTTTAATTAGAGTTGTGTTGATTGAACTCAAAAGTGGTGTGATTCACATGTTCACTTCTATATATGCATCATGTAATGGTGAATAACCAATTATGTATAAGATATAATTGATGGAGCAGTGCAATGAATTATGCACGAGCTAGCAGTCATATCTCACCATGTTGATATATGTGATATAAGATTTGTAGAGCAAATTTGTTTGATATTCTTGTACAGTAAACACATGTCATTCAATAAAACAGAATATCACATTCTTGCACGGTAAACATAGATGTTTATAGATGTGTGAATTTCAACTCTAATCGGCGAGACGGAATGAGAATATTTAGCTCGGAGTGCTTGTAGTTGCTGTTGCGGATTTCTGTCGGATTGGATAAGACTAGCTGCCAGTAGAGGTCGTTCACCGGGAGGATCAATTGCAGCCTTGCAGGTATCGATCGGGTCGTGATGGGCGGGAGCGGGTCTGCAGTTGGAATCCGTGAGCTGCCGGTGCTGGAACCAAGATGATTTGGGTCACGATGGGTGAAGGATCCGGGTTGATTGAGCGTGAACGGGAGGCGAAGTCGCTGCTTGGGAAGATTTTTTGCTACCCAGCCGTAGGCACAGGTGCTGCCGAGAAGGGTTGTGACCGGGGTTTTGTCGACCAAAGAGAAATTAAAATCCAGATTCTCTCTCGTCCATCTCTCTCATACATGAATCCACAACTGTGATGTTTGCAAATGTGATTAATCCAAGAAGAGATAAGCTCTTGACGGTGTTGTGTCGGACCAGGGTGTCCAAAGCAATTCTGGATATTGGTTTGCTACCGCCTGAGTTCACTTTCGGGCGTTGCTGGAACATGGAGAGTGGGTTTTGCTCGTCGGAGGCCGGTGAGCATGATGGAGGCAGTAGTGAGCCACAAAAGTGATCGGAGTTTCTAGACCGAGGAGAGAGAGAAAAACTGAGATGGATGAACAAAGGTTGAGGGTGCAGATAAAAGATTTGACTCGTCAGCGCGTGAGTCGGCTTCCGGTGCCGCCGGACGACGTTGAGGTTGGTATTGACTCGTCGAAGGCTGGTGGGCACGATGGGTGTAGCGGTGAGTCATGGTGGTGCTTAGAGATCAATCATTGCGGAGAGATAAGTCCCAGATATATTTTCTCTCTCCTCAAGCTCACTGTTTATCAAAACCCAATAGCTGAAAATTCTTGATTCTCATGTGAAGGAGATGAAA
This sequence comes from Rosa chinensis, assembly GCF_002994745.2. Taxonomy (NCBI): domain Eukaryota; kingdom Viridiplantae; phylum Streptophyta; class Magnoliopsida; order Rosales; family Rosaceae; genus Rosa; species Rosa chinensis. Next base: position 30,008,140 of record NC_037092.1, read on the forward strand.
ATCAAGAGGGACATGTGAAGGAGATGAGCTCCTGATGTGCGCGCAGACGGAAATCCATGAGGAGAGAGAAAATTGGTTGTCCGGAGAAAATTTTCGGCGAGATGATGAAATTGTTCGTGGTGAGCTATGTGGGTGCTTGCCACTGAGGACCATCTTTTTAGGACCTTATGTTTCCGTGTGATTTCCGAGGGGGTACCAAGAACATTTACCACAAACAAAGGTCAGATGATAGATCAGGTTGTCGGCCTATGACTCTTCGATGCCTAAGTCACATATTTGTAAGAATGTTGATAAGACAGGAGTAGAAAGAATGGTAGCTTATCATGAATGAAAGGAAAAGCATGTATTTATGGCTTGGCACCTTTCCCTTTTCCATGCATGTGGGACTAAATGTGGGGCTACCAAAATTAGTAACGTGAGGCCTGCTTGGTCTAATGGCGAGTACTTGTGATGTTTCTGCTCAGCGCACAGCAGGTATCAACATCATGTTTATGGTTTAATATATCCTTTATATGATGCGAATTATCTTTAGAATTCTTGACTTTTTAGAAACCGTACCTAATATACAGGGAAAAAAACCCTCGTCTCTTTCCTCATTGCATTTGTGTTGTCACTTGTCAGAATGTGATTTGTTGGAGGTTTAACCACTAAACCTGAATTGCAACCATACAGGTGACCGAAGAAGAAGGCAATGGTCGATACAGAGAGCGAGAAGAGTGCAGGATCAATTTGATCGAGGGAGACGACCATTTGGTGGAGGGATATGTTTTTTAGACGAAACTTTAGCTAGGCTTTGGTTCCATTATTGGAGTTTCGCCAAAAATCTTAACTCAACGTTAAAGGTCTTTCTAATTATATCCAGCAAATACATGAGCTAGCAATTCATTTACCATGCAGCTAAATGTAGTTGCACCTTAATCAAGTTCATGAACATAGTGTTTTATGTAAAACTCATTAGAACTAGATATCAGCAATTTTACTTGAGCTAATATTTATGAGGAGCTTTGAGTTCAAACTGTAACACAAATGTATAAATATAAAACTTGCAATCGAAATTAGTTTTATAATTATAATGTATTATGAATTTGAAATTCAAATTGTAGGGTTATCTAGCTCAACCAAAGAATTCTTGTTGCAAAACTTTGACATGAAGTATATGGGAGAAGCACACTATGTCCTTGGGATTGAGATTACTAGAAATATAAGGTTTTGCACACTTGTCTTATCACAGAAAAATTACATTGATACTGTGCTGAAGAGGTTTGGTTTAAATTTGGTGAATCACCTATGTCAAAAGGTGATAAATTGCATAAAGGACAATGTCCTCAAAATGCATTACAAAGAAAAGGGATGGAGAAGATACCCTATGCCAGTCTAGTTGGGAGTGTAATGTATGCTCAAGTCTACAGTAACCTAACATAGCTTTTGCTATGTACATGTTGTTAAGGTATCAATCCAATGCATGACATGAGTATCGGGTGGCTGGAAGAAAAGTTTCGAGGTATTTGAATAACACAAGAGATCATATGCTTGTGTATAGAAGATTAGAGAATCAAGAATTGAAAGTTGAAGCCTATACTAATGCATCCTAAAAACATGATTTAGATGATTTGAAGTTCACTTCAGGTTATATTTTTATGCTTGCTAGAGGAGCAATTTCTTGGAAAACAAACAAGCAATCCTTAACAGCCACTTTAACATTCCAAGTAGAACACATAGCTAGTTTTGAAGTTATTACACATGCACTGTGGTTGGGGAATTTTATTATGAGATTGAAGATGGTGGATTTCATAGAAAGACCTTTGCCTATCTACTATGACAATGTTGCAGCAGTGTTCTTTTCAAAGATCAATGTAAGAACATCTAGTTCTAGAAACACAGATGTTAAGTATTTCTCATTCAGAGAGTGTCAGAGATAATGAAGTGGAGGTGATTAAGATAGGCACAAAAAAGCAGCTGGCATATCCTTTAACCAAGGCATTACTAGTTTCTGGTTTCATTAATCATGTAGGGAATGTGGGAGTGTTAGATTCTATAGATGTGTGATGCATTTTATGTGAACTAGTTGTATAAACTATTATATGACGGCAATGCATTCATTTTAATCAATTAGTTTCAGGAAACTCATCATCTGATATTCATCATTTGAATGAAATAAGTTTTCAATATTTATTTGCTGCATAGGTTGAACATGCACATATGTAGAGCAAAATACATTTAAAGGACATGATACTGATATACTAAGATCAGTAAGATGTAAATATACAAAAAAAACCTAATACTGATATAGAATCAGTAAATGTGGATACAAGCTTTCGTTGAAAATGATTTTAGGATCATACAAGTCTTACAAATTGATTACTGTATATTTTGAACATGTACAAAACCATACTTGAATTCTGACATGTTTTCTTCTCGTGCAGCAGGCCTATGCTTTAACCTGACCCGAGAGGAGCAGTGTCGCGTGGCACGGATCAGGGGGTGTTGGCAGAATCGCAATCTGCTTGATCTGCGGTTGCTTACAGGCTGAGAGTTGCTGGTCGACCTGAGGTTGACACGTTTAGTTAGTAAGTGTCGTCCGCCAACAAGTGATTAATTTTTTTTTTTGTTGCTAACTTGGTGGTTTGCCCAGATTCTCTGCCGGGAAACAAATCCAGTCGTGACTCATTTGACAAGGCCATGGATCGAGCGGAGATGCAGGATTTCCTGGAGGGTATGTATGTCGCTGGGCTTGCCGCGCAGCAGACCACCGTCTATCCACATACACTGGCGGTGAGTCCATCAGAGGCTCCAGTGGTGCTGCCGATGCTGCACGACTCGCATCTTGGCGCTGATGGCTTGCCCGTGGTCCAAGCGTCAGCCGGTGGTGATGGCGGGGCGGTCTGCCTGAGTAAGGGCCCTGCTGCCCCCATTCATTAGAAAGAGAAAGCGCCCGCCACTCGTCGTGGGCCGCAGCAGGAGAAGGCGGCGCCCTAGTGGCCATTGCGGGGCTGGAGCAGCAGAAAAGATCGAGGCCCATTGCTGCTGCTACCACTCGAGCGGTGCTCCAAACAAAGCGGCGACAGAATGGCGCTGATGAAGAGGAAGAAGAAGAAAACGTGGAGGTCATCAAGGCTCGCTATCCCAAGAAGGCGAGGAAAGAGGCGTCACAGGTGACCTTGGCTGTTGCCAGAGAGCTGTCGTCGGGCAGGCTTGATTCATTTGCTACCTATGCTGAGTTTCTGACCGACTCGGAGCAGGAGTTCCTCTTCCACCTCTGCGAGAGGCTTGGCTTTGGTGGTTTAGAGTTTAGACGGGACCGTCCGCTCGACGGCCGTGCAGCAATCGGCATTTAGCTCAGCGTTTGGACACCTGTCCGTCTGGCTACATGAGCTGTTCCTTGCCGCGTCAGGCCTACCTCGGGTCCAGCGGCAGCTGAGGGAGGAGATCAAGGGTCTCCAGAGGGAGCTGCAGAATGCCAAGGACAAGTTAGCGGATGTCGAGCGGCGCCTAACCAAGGCAGAGTGCGATGCCCTAGATGCTCGTGGCAAGCTATCCGTCACAGTTGCATGGGACGTCGAGTGGAATGAGCAAGTCTCTAAGCTGAAACAGGTTGTAGCCCTGTTGAAGGATCAACTAGCGACCAAGGAGAAGAGAGTTGAGATCCTGCAGCGGGAGTCCACCTCCAAGGGCTCGGAGGTAACGAGGTTAGAGGGCGAGCTGATAAGAGCTATACTGAGGCCGCTGCCGTGGGCACATTCAAGCAGTCTTCCGAGTACAAGTGGGCACTGAACCAGCGGGGCGCCATTGATTGGGTGAAAGCATCCCAATCCGCCGAGTCGTCAGTCTAGCGGGCCTGGGAGTAGTACGGTTCCCGCTTGGGTAGAGGAGAGAGTGACGCGCGCCCGGAAGATGATTCTCAGTGGACTCCACCTCCTACTCAGTCTGAGATCTCTTGTGCCGACTTCATGGCCGCCCACACCCGAGCAGATGGTACAATGGTGACGCCGAGCCCTATTGCTCGTGGGTTCGACCAAACTAGCCGCCTGGACGAGCAACAACCGCCGCCAAAGCGTGAGAATGTCGCTGCTGCTCCGGAGAACCCGTGAAGGTTGCTGCACCTTTGTAATGCCGCTGAGGCCTGTGGTTTTTTATTTTTTTTATTTTTTTTTATTTTTTTGTCGTTGAGGCCTTTTGTATATGTACTTGACAATAGCTTTGGGCGGGGAGAGTCCCGACCCTTAATATGATGTATTTCTGTTTGAACCTTTTTGCAAATGTGATTGCTGGTGGAATTACTATTGTTATGAATGCATTTGTTCCGCTAGAGTTTTGACTTCAGCATTTGTTGATGAATGAAACATTAAAAGAATTAAAATTGTTCCAAGTGCACGATGTAGCGGACGTGGTCCACCGAATATTGTTGGCGTTGCCAGTTAATTCTTGTGCATGGACTTGGCGACAATGGTTTGAATAATTCCTCGTTTCATTGATAGCTGATAGATCAGCGTTTACAAAAGCAGGGTTGTACCCGTTGGGTAGCTTTCCTTAGCTAAATATTGATAAAAAATTTAGCTAAGTCAAGATGCTCTTGGGTAGCTGAATGACTATTTGCAATAGTACCGAAGGTGTTCGGTATTCCAAGGGTGGGTCGTTGTGACGCCATCCTTGTCCATTAAGTAGAAGGTGTCGGGGCTAATGACTTCCACAATTTTGTATGGTCCTGCCCAAGTTGGGCAGAGTGCCGTTGGTGGCAGAATGACTTCCTTTATTACCCAGTCCCCCAGTTGGAGGTTTCGAGCTTTGACCCTAGCGTTGTAAAAACCTGATACCCGTTGTTTGTTTGCAAGTATTGCAGATAGGCCTTATAGCGTTTTTCCTCGAAGAGGTCCTTGTCTAGGTTGACGCCTTCGTTGTTGATCTCAGAGCAGTAGCCCTCGACCGTGGCGGTTGGTTGGGTGACCTCAATTGGTAGGACTACCTCAGTGCCGAACATCATACAGAATGGTGTTTCACCAATGGCGGAAGTTGGGGTAGTCCGAATGGCCCACAGAACTTGCGAGAGTTTTTCAGCCCACAAACCCTTAGAGTCATCGAGTTTCTTTTTTAGCAGCTTCTTGATTATCTTGTTTACTGCTTTGACCTAGCCATTAGTTTGGGGGTGGGCGATAGATGCAAAGTTCATCTTGGTGCCCAGGTTGGCAGTGAAAGATATGAGTTCCTTATTATTGAACTGCGTGCCGTTATCTATGATGATTGTGTGGGGGACGCCATAGCGGCAGTAGATGTTCTTCCAGAGGAAGTGAGTTACCTTGGTGGTAGTTATTGCCGTCAGCGGTTCCGTCTCTATCCATTTACTGTTGTAGTCGATGGCGACAATGATATATTTGAACTGGCCCTTGGCGGTTAGGAATTTACCAAGTAGGTCCAGGCCCCACGTGGAGTTAATCCATGGACCAATGATGATGGAGAGGGGTTCCGATGGGGCCTGGGGAAGATCAGTATATTGTTGACACTTGTGGCAAGACCTGTGTGATGGTGTGAAATTTGAATTTTTTTAGGAGTGTCTTGACGTACCCCAGGTATGCCGCCAGTTGTTGGTCTTTAGCCTGAAAGTAGTCGTTTACCTGGTTGACGACTAGCTGGGAGTCATTGAATATGTGGACACTGTTGGCCCCTTAATCAATGGCGAGGAGTAAGCTGGGAATGAGTGCTTCATACTCCGCCATGTTGTTTGAGGCTTTGAAATTGAACTTTAGCGCGTATTCCACGTTTAACCCTCCTGGTCCTGTCAAGATGACTCTAACGCAGCAAGCCTTGGGGTATGTGGAGCCGTCTATATGGAGGTTCCAGTCTGATTGCTAGTGGGTGGCTGGTTCCTCAACGGTTATCATTTCTGTGTTGGCCTCTGCCCTTGAGTTAGGTTCATCCTACCGCTCGGTGCGCTCAACGATGAAATCTGCTACTGCCTGGCCTTTCATGGCAGTCCTTGGCTTATAGTCAATGTCAAACTCACTGAGCTCGATGGCCCACTTGCTGAGGTGGCCAGAATGTTTAGGATTTTGCATTACCTGCTTCAGCGGTTGATTTGTTAGGACATGAATTGTGTGGGCTTGAGAGTATTGGCGGAGCCGCCTGGTGGAGATGATGAGTGTGAGAGCGAGTTGCTCTAGTGGGGGATACCTTGTTTCCGCCCCATTCATGCCTCTGCCGGCGTACAAGACTGGGAGCTCCGCGTGGTTCTCTCGTCTTACAATGGCGCAACTTACCGTTGTTGGTGATACCGCCAAGTATATGTGTAGATACCTATACTAGCAAGACTATTTTCTATGTCACCAAGCATAAGTAACACCTTCTTGGGGGGCCCACAAGCCATGGTAGGGCCCAACCGCGACTTGCATCTTGTAGCCCGATGTCCAAGCTACACCACAGTAGTCAGAAGTGGCGAATACCTCGTCGGGAAGCCACCTTCCCGGCCTTGCCAAGTTGCCTCCATAATAGGTCTTTCTACACTAGAATAGTGGTTTTAGCATCCCACATTGAAAAACATGTAAAGGAAAGAGCCTCCCTCCCTTATAAAAGGAGACTCATTCCCACTTACTCATGATCCCATTACATCTCATGTAATCCTCTTGGGCCGCAAGGCCCAACACACATAGTTAAGCTTTTAAGTGGACATAGTCTCCCGCTAAGGCGGGAGATAAACCACTATACTTCTTGTGTCATGCTTTCTCTCTCCCTCTCTCTAAAGCTAACTAGAGCCTTCGGTTCTAACTTTAACATTGGCGCCGTCTGTGGGAAGCCAACACAAAGGCTTCGTCACCTACCGTGAACTTTTGGTCCGCTAGCGTGTCCAGCGGCGACATCTTCCGCTAGCGTGTCCACCGGTGACATATTCCGCGAGCGAGGCTAGCAAGTCCGACGGAGATATCTTCCTCTAGAGAGTCCGGTGGAGACATCTTCCGCTAGCGAGTCCGCAGCAAAATATTTCTCCAGTGAGGCTAGTGAGTCCTGTGGCGACATCTTCTGCTAGCGAGTCCACAGCGACATATTCCTCCTGTGAGGCTAGCGTGTCCGGCAGCGACATCTTCCGCTAGCGTGTCCTGCGGCGACATCTTCTGCTAGCCAGTCCGCAGTGACATATTCCTCCAGCGAGGCTAGCGAGTCCGCAGCGACATATTCCTCCTGTGAGGCTAGCATGTCCGGCGGCGACATCTTCTGCTAGCGAGTCTACGGCGACATTTTCAGCTAGCGAGTCTGCGGCGACATATTCCTCTAGTGAGGCTAGCGTGTCCGGTGGCGACATCTTCCGCTAGTGAGTCCGCGGCGACATATTCCTCTTATGAGGCTAGCGTGTCCGGCGGCGACATTTTCCGCTAGTGAGTCCGCGGCGGCGTATTCCTCCAGCGAGGCTAGCGTGTCCGGCGGTGACATATTCCGCTAGAAAGTCAGCGGCGGCATATTCCTCCAGCAAGGATAGCGTGTCCCTCGGCGACATCTTCTGCTAGCGAGTCTGGCGGCGACATCTTCCATTAGCGTGTCCGGTGGGGACATCTTCCGCTAGCGGGTCCACGGCGACATATTCCTCCAGTGAGGCTTGCGTGTCTAGTGGCGACATCTTCCGCTAGCGAATCTGCGGCGACATATTCTTCCAGCGAGGCTAGCGTGTCCGGCGGCGACATCTTCCGCTAGCGAGTCTGGTGGCGACAACGTTTGCAAGCAAGGCTAGGACAACTCTAACATAATTTAGGCACTTACATCAATTCCAACTCCAACTCCAACTCGCTCCAAATCGGCATAAGATAAGTTAACTATATCTTCCTTTACGCTCTTTCAATTTGAGCTAGTGCCATGCCAATGCCATGCTTTTACTATTTCTAAGCATGCCGACAATATATCACACTTGATATGCATTTACATGTCTTCATGATCCTTAAGCATGTTCACAACAATGCAAAAATGTTATTAGCAACTTCACTACAAGTACATGTTATACAAATATGCCATGCTTCTATTTTAATTGCAACTCAATTAAATAAACATGTGACACTTACTTAGACAAACTATGCCATGCTTATTTGTTGTTCATACAATTAGCAAAATTTACATGTACACTATGTAAATATTTTGTCTAAACTCTTGGCCACCATATTTTTTCAAACCCTCCCCATGGGAAAGAGACCTGAACGGGTCTAAAGACTTCACGAGTCTATAGTCCACGACCAAAAGCCAAGCGGCAACGCAACACCTCATAATGACGATGACGCTACGCGACATTACAGTCAAGCTTTTCTCCTCCGGGAAAGAGTAAAGGGATCGGTTAACACAGCCCATGGTAGCCATTGATCCGGCGGTTAACCCTCAACGCTTGGGTATCAAAGATTAGGTTCACTACATAACTCCCACAACCTCCGGGGCACTCTCGAGCTCTAACGCTCATGCCTTCGCGGCACCCTAGAGCTTCCCACTCACGAGCTCTAACTCTCATGCCTTCGAGGCACCCTCGAGCTTCCCTCTCATAAGCTCTAACGCTCACGCCTACCCGGCACCCCCGAGCTTCCCTCTCACGAGCTCTAACACTCATGCCTTCGCAACACCCTCGAGCTTCCCTCTCACGAGCTCTAACGCTCACGCCTTCTCGGCACTTCCGAGCTTTCACGCTCATGCCTTCGCGGCAACCACGAGCTCCGCGCTCAGGAGCTTTAACGCTCACGCCTTCACGACACCCACGAGCTTCCCGCTCATGCCTTCTCGGCACCCACGAGCTTCCCGCTCACGCCTTAACGGTACCCCCGAGCTTCCCGCTCACTAGCTCTAACGCTCACGCCTACCTGGCACCCCTGAGCTTCCCGCTCACGCCTTCACGGCATCCTTGAGATTCCCGCTCAAGCCTTCATGGCACCCCCGAGCTTTCTGCTCATGCCTTCCCGGCACCCCCGAGCTTCCTGATCACGAGCTCTCCGCTCATGCTTTCCCAGCAACCCCGAGCTTTCTGCTCACGCCTTCCCGACAACCCCGAGCTTTCCGCTCACGCCTTCCCGACACCCCCGAGCTTTCCGCTCACGCCTTCCCTGCACCCCCGAGCTTTAATGGAACATTGAATTCTTCTACCATTTGTCCTTTGCAACAAATCGAATTCCTTTCGCATTCTATTAATACGAGCGACAACCAAACAAACATAACCGTTCATGTATTCATCGTTCACAAATTACAAACGTTTGCCTTCACGGCACTCATGCAACTTACACCGAGCGTAACCTCATCAACTCGACCTCGATAGTTTTCTTGCGAGCACCACGCGCATTCATATTCAATTCATATGCTTATTCGTGATATGTTCATGCAGCCATACAAGTTCTTGGGTTTGTACGTCATAATCGATCTTACTCAGTGCCATTCACATATATACATCAACATGTATCATGAACCTCATACATTCGTATCTGCCAATGCATATCAATGTAACTCACATACGTTGCTCAATACAACAAGCATTCTACATATGTGTGTTTTTGTCTTTGTTGTGCAGGTGTACGAGTCCCTTCTTGCTTACTGAGTTCGGGGACTTGTAGGGGCTCCGTGCTGCTCGGTTGCTTATGCTTGATGACTTCATGATTATAACTCCCCAACCAAGAAGCTCCTCAGACTTGGGGACTTCGGGGACATGTAGATACCTCTACTAGCAAGGCTATTTTCTATGTCACCAAGCATAAGTAACATCCTCTTGGGCTGGGCGCGGCCCGGGGGGGGGGGGGGCACAAGCCATGGTGTGGCCCAACTGAGACTTGCATCTTGTAGCCCGATGTCCAAGCTACGCCACGGTAGTCGGAAGTGGCCAATATCTCGCCGGGAAGCCACCTTCCCGGCCTTGCCAAGTTGCCTCCATAATAGGTCTTTCTACACTAGAATAGTGGTTTTAGCATCCCACATTGGAAAACATGTAAACGAAGGAGCCTCCCTCCCCTATAAAATGAGACTCCTTCCCACTTACTCATGATCCCATGACATCTCATGTAATCCTCTTGGGCCGCATAGCCCAACACACATAGTTAAGCTTTCAAGTGGACATAGTCTCCCGCTAAGGCGGGAAACGAACCATTATACTTCTTGTGTCATGCCTTCAGTTCTAACGTTAACAATATGTATAGTACTTCACCCTGAATAGCAATGGAAAGAAGTGGAACTGCCACCAGGTATTCTTTCAGGCCCTGGAATGCCGCCTCACAATCGGGGGTCTAGTCGATTACCTTCTTGTGGGTTCTTTTCAACAGCTTGAAAAATGGGAGGCATTTGTCAGTGAGTCTGGATATAAACCGAGAAAGGGCAGTCAGCTTTCCCTGTAGGCTTTGAACGTGCACCTTCCATTCAAGAGCCTTCATGTTGAGGATGGCTTGCACCTTGTCAGGGTTGGCTTCAATGCCCCGTTAACTAACAATGTAGCCTAGGAACTTGTTGGCAGTGACGCCAAAGAAACATTTTTCTAGGTTGAGGCGCATGCCATAGGCCAAGAGAATGGCAAATATGATTCTGAGGTTTTCCATGTGTCTGCTGGCCTTGATGCTTTTGACCAACATGTCGTCCACGTAGACCTCAATGATTTTGCTGAGATGCTCAGCGAACATGGCGTTCATCAACCGCTGATAGGTTGCACCAGCGTTCTTCAACCTGAAGGGCATGACATTGTAACAGTATAAGCCGGTGAAGGCGGTACACTCTTGGTCGCCGGGGTGCATCTTGATCTAATTATAGCCGAAGAAGGCGTCCATCATGCTGAGCAGTTCATGGCCAGCGGTTCCATCGACCAGTTGATCAATGCGGGGTAGCGGGAAGTGATCCTTTGGGCATGCCTTGTTAAGGGCCTTGTAGTCGACGCACATCAGCCATTTTCCGCTAGGTTTCTTGACCATGACCAGGTTGGAAATACACCAAGGATAATTGACCTGGCGGATGAACCCAATGTTCTGGAGCTTGGCGACCTCTTCCCCGATAGCGCAGTATCTTTCCTCATCAAAGGCCCTCCGCTGCTGCTTCACAGGGTATAAGGATGGTTTGATGCTCAACTTGTGTGTGATGATCTCAGGGAGATGCCGGGCATATCAGCGTAGGACCATGCAAAGACGGCGGCGTTGTCACATAGGAATTGTGTGAGTTCCGCCGCTACTTCAGGGGCCAACTGAGCGCCGATGCAGACCGTCCGCTCAGGGTGCTCGTCGGAGATGCTGATAACCCTCAAAGATGTTTCTGGGTTGACAGGCTCCTTTTGGACATATTTTTTTTTGTCGTCTTCAAAAATGTTTGGTGCCTGTGCCTGGTTTCCTACTGTTAGGATTTCATGGCGGCGCGTCGACAATGCCATAGTTGTTGAATAGCACTCCCGTGCCAGCTGTTGGCTTCCTATCACACAGCCTGTGTCGTTGGGTGTGGGGAACTTCATGAGGAGCATGTAGCCGGCGATGATGCACTTAAGTTTGTTGAGTGCCGGTCGCCTTAATGATGGTGTTGTATGAACTGAAGCAGTCCACAACGATGAACTCCGTGTGAACTTCCGCTGTACATGGGCTGGTGCTGATTACCAGGCGCATTTAATCAGAACCTAGCCACTGTGTGACATCGCCAGAGAAGCTGAGTAGGGGTTTGTGATCCTGGAGCAATTTTTTATTCCACTGGAGTTGGTCATAGCAACCATTAAATATGACATTGACAGTGGATCAGCTATCAACAAAGACCCTTCCCACTGACCATTTATCGAGTATGGCGTCAATCAAGAATGGATCGTCATGGGGGAGACGCACTCCGTGCTCCTCCTCCTCTGAGAAGGTGATAGGCTCCCAACTAGACCTTGGGAGTTTAGCGGATGTTGCAAACTTCTTTGGGGTGGTTAGCGCGTGCATAGCTCTTTCTTGCCCTAAGAGACATATTGGTGATCGGAGCTCCGCCGTCGATGGTGTTGATGCGGCCCATGGGCCCAATGTTGGCGACCACTGGTGGTCGTTAATGTACCTTGAATTGCTCAATCTTGCCATCAAGGTACAAAGTCTCAATAGCTGTTTTGAGAGCATTGCAACTATTGGTTTGACCGCTGTTCTCGTGGTATTTGCACCACTTGCCGGTGTTCCTTGGTTTTCCCACTCTTGGGTACTTTCTTGGGGGTGGTGGAGGAATGTGGTCCTTGCATTGGTCGTATATCTCCTCATACGAGGCTGTGAGGACTGTAAACACTGTGTACCGCTGAGAGGACTCTGTTGGTTTGTTGCGGTTATCCCTATGGGACTAGCGGTTGCCCTTTTGTAATGTTGGTCCTTCTGCCGCTTGCTCTGGTAGTTGCCCTGTTGCCACTCTCTCTTCTTATCAGTTGGCGGCGTGACAGAGATTTTGTTAGCAGTTTCTTGTTATCTTGAGGGGGGCTGAGCGGACTTTGCCGGTGTTAGCGGCGATGGTGGGGTTTCTCCATATGTGATGAATTCTGCCTGTGCATGGATGACTGCATTTGGGTGATTGTAATTGAGGTGGTAGAGAAATGGCCCCTTGAGGAGTCCCTGCTTGAAGGCTGCCAACGCCATTGTTTTGTCAAGATCGCGGCACTGAGATGCTGCCACTCCCCACCTAGTGACAAATGCCTTCAATGCCTCCTCGATGCCCTGTTTGACATTGAATAACTTACTTGTGTTGTGATGTCCAGCAGCTAGGAGGATGAATTGAGAGAGGAAAGCATTTGATAATGCCTTGAATGAGTCGATGGATCCCGGTGGGCACTCAAAGAACCAACTCATCGCCTCACTATCCAATGTTTTGCTGAACAAGTGGCAGAGGGTGGCGTCATCAAATCCCTTGTTGTTAGTGACCTTCTTGAAGGTGTCCATGTGGACGAAAGGGTCAGTCATACCGCTGTAGTGTGATATCTGTGGCGTCTTTGCATATGTTGGTCTGACTGCTTGCAAGATCCTAGCGGTGAATGGCCCTGGTCTTGATGCAAAGAGCTGATTTGAGATTGGCGCTGGGGCGCCTGTCTCTGCCTAGATTAGCCTCTGTTCCAATTGCTGCATTCTCTCTAGGATTAGGGCGGTTGGGTCACCAAAGGACCCTGCCTGGAGATTCTGTTGAACCAACTCCCACTTGGGGACAAGTGGATTACCCTCAGTCTTGGCCCTAGCCGCCGAGCGGTTGGTGTGCAGCTGTGACTCCGCTTCCTGTTCCATCATTAGGAGGGGAGGGGAGGTGGGCCCATTCCCAATAGTTCTTGTGGGTTCAGCGGTACTTGCATTTGTATGATTAGTACGGGTATCATTCCGCCGGTAATGGGTCGACTACGTCTGGTGCTTTGCGATTGCTCGCTCTCTGTTGGGTTAGCGTTTGCCTCCAACGCCTTTTTCAACTCGTCGAATTTTGACATCAGCGTGGCCACCTGCTTTTGGGCCTCGGCCTTCTCTCTGTGCTCTTGTTCGCGCTCTCTATTCGCCTTGTGGAGGTCTGCCACTGCCAACTCATACATAGCGACGAGATCCCAACCTGGTGGGCGACTGCTGCTTGGTCTTGCCTCCGCTGCAGTCTGGGTCAGCGGGACCTGGGATGAGCCTTGGGGTTCCACGCTAGGGTTAGTGCTCGGTTAACGTTAACCGCTGGGTTATCGTTAGCCTCGGGGTTGGTGGGATGGGGGTTGGCAGATTGATCTGCTTGCTCCTCAGCGTTTCCCCCGCTACCGTTAGTCATGGTGATTATTGTGGTGGGATGGCCTTTTGTTCAAGGGTTCCCACAGACGGCGCCAATGTTAATGCTTTAGATATGGGCGGAAGCCCAAGTCTTTGGTTAACGCTGATCCGATGGGCGGACCGCTACTTGCAACATTCTCAGAGCTTCCGCTTCTTGTCAAGTAAAATACAAAGCTGCTTCAGAGGGAGACCGCACTGGGCGGTCTTCTCTTCTCCGATGCCTTAGTTAGCTAATGTATTTATGTTGACAGAATAACAGTAGGTAAGTAGTAAATGCGTCATTAATGAGGAGAGAGGAGAGAACCTTTTATAGGTGGGGAAGAGGCTGACCTCTTCCTTGTTTTCGATGTGGGACTGATATGCTTTAGTTCCCAGCTTCTGGAGCTTCTGATGATAACTTGACGCGGCGCATCAGCGGTGATGTGGGGGTGAGCTGGGGCTCAGGCGGTAGCCTGTTTGGCTGTGTTTCCGTAGATCACACAATTGGCGATAGTTGGTACTGCTGGCTATATCATGAGCGTGGCTCATTATAGCTAATTATGTGCAAATGCCTATGTAAGTACACTACCCAATCAAGTAATAGCTTAGACGGTTACATTTGTCCATATTCTTTAATCTGACGTTCATGCTTACAAAACAAAAACAGGGTAAGATATCATCAAAGCTTATTGAAGTACTGTGGCATTTGTATGAATAAACAATTTGAGTTTCCATTCAACAAATTATGAATTATCTTGATGGTGCAATAAATAAAAGTTATGATGTAGATTACAAATTGTTAACATTATTAAGTTAACATTAGAGAAACAGAAGTATAGCTCGTCTCCTGCTTTGGAGGAGACTACGTCCACTTGAAGTTTTTAGAATGTGTTTAGGCCTTATGGCCTAAGTTAATTACAAGATGTAATGGGATGCCTATCTAAGTGGGAGGAGGTCCCTTTTATAAGTAAGGGAGCTCTCACTAGTACAAAAATTGAATCAGACGACGGCTAAAAACTGTCGTCTAATGCGGAGCTGACTGTCGTATATCTCGCTGCCGTCTGATGAAACTTGATTTAGAGAACTGTTGTTTGAAGAACTCAGCATCCATGTCGACAGGCTATCGATAGCTTGTCGACATCATTAACTGTCGTGTGAACGTCACTCAAACAACGGGCAACTTAAGAACCCGTTGTGTGATTGTGATTCAAAAGTCTTTATTTTTTTATAACTGTTGTGTGACTGTTATTCACACAACTAAAACATTGATAGCATCTGTTATCTGCATTACTCTCACACAACAGTTTTTATTGTATGGTTGTTGTGAACATTGTGTACATACAACAGAAAATGAAATCAAAAATCATCAAATGAACAGTAATTACCAATATATATCTAATATTGTTATAATCCACATAATTGTACTGAAATATCTTAGACAATATCGCCAAAAAGGAGCACTATACTACTCCAACACCAAAATATGGAGCACATCTATACTACTCCACTAGCAAAATAAGTGAAGAAATGTACTTTAAATTGTCACTTTGGAGACAAAAACACATTTCTAGCCTATTTCACTTCAGAGCTTCTAGAGCTTCTAGGGTATGAGCAACTGCATACTTTACAGCTTGAGGATGTTCTTCAACACATAACTCGCAAGCTCATTACGCACTTCATCAATTTTCACTTGACCTTAAACATGGTTGGCTCTCCTAGGCCACTGTAATAGTTTGAAAATAACAATGAAAGAAATGTCATTTGATAAACTAAAACAAAACTATTTCGAAAAACTAACACCAAACATCCAAATTAAGAAGTTTCAGTTACCTTATCTGCAAATGACAAGTTTGTATCATGGATGATATCCCTCATATATCTCATCACAAAATAGCGCACTGTTTGTCGTTTGGCTGTGATGGAATACCCTAAAAAATAGACAGTGCGCACCATCAATCAACAACATACATATACTACTAATTATTGATTGAATCATTATTCAAAAGGAAATAACTATGTCGAACACTTACTGCCATGTTCTTCCATTGAACAGAGCTCCCTCCTTTCTTGTTGCGTTCCCCTTTAAACATTGATATAGCCACTATAAGGTTTCAATATAAAGTAGGACCTGATTAAAGATTCACATTCGAACAGGTATCCTTCTTCTGCCAAAAAGACTAGATATCAAAGCAAAAGGCAATGACTAGCATACAAATTCAACTTTGGTCACTAATAATACAATTATATACCATGAAATCTTCTATCTTCATCATACTCAAGACGACAACAAAGGTTTTATAAGACAGTTATCCATAGGAACCCTTTTTCCACTCATGCAGAAGCTGTAATGGAATTTTACATAAACAAGGCACAACTGAGAACATTATTTCCCAACAAGAAAGTTTAATATAAAAACTGAGTGATGATAGAGAATTTATCAAACTCAAGATTGAGCAATGATAACCACTACTCCATGGTATAGCAATTATCATAGGTCTGATGAATTCTTTCGAGAATTGAAATGCATTGTAAGCTACTAACATTCTAGTTATGCTTATTCTTTATACATTGCTTCCTTAATTAATGATATAATAAGATCCCCCAACAAAGACAAATGGATACTCGTTTGACTAACTACAATCCCATAGTGAAATACATTGACAAGTAACAAATGCCAAACATGCATGTACTAAAGAATGTCTCTAAAACTACCGCCCGCCCAATGTTCGGACTACGGCTACCCAATTTGTGTAGTTGGACTAGATTCCACCACCATTTGATCCTAGCTTCATTGCATTAATTCATGTATTCTTTTACTGAAAAAGACAATAATGTGAAATGCGATGATATATTGTCACCAAAAACATCCACACCTGCTCCCACAATAAGACTGCCTCACAAACATTAAACTTGTACTGTAATGGTTCAAAAAACTTTAAACTGCGCATTATACTGAAATACAAGAATGGACTAGACTAGTTAGCAATCAGAGGCTACTTTAACATAAATAAAAAGTACAAAGTAAAGTAAAATTATGGTGACTATGTAAAGTGTAAACGAACCCAGGTCCTGTTAGTTCCTTATGAATACTTGAGAATCAGATTGCAGTGGTAAATAATATCTACAGTAAGGCCAAGCCCTCAGGTTTGCCTACAGTAAGTTCAATAATTATGGACCAGATGACAAAGATTGGATGTAAAGTATGAAAATATAACAGACCACGTATGAAAAGATTGGACCAGATGACAAAATTTACATTCTCATAGCCTCTAACCTACATGGCAAAGTTTAGAAAATTCAGGGAATGTATCTACACCAACCTCCCAAGTAACAATAATTCATGAAGGATTAAATACTCGTTACTCCTCATACTTTTGCATGAAAAACAGTTTAGTCCAAATTTTTTAAATTAAACAGTTTAGTCCTTATTCTTTCTAATTCTCACACAACATGTCCTAAAATGACTATTATACCTCTCTCTCTCTCTCTCTCTCTTTGCCTCCATATATATATATATATATATTGTGTATGTGTGTGTGTAGAGAGAGAGAGAGAGAGGCAGAAAAAATAAAAAATAAAAAGAGAGAAAAAAATACAAATAAAAAGTGAGGGGTATAATAGTCATTTTAGGACCTTTTGTGTGAGAATTAGAAATAATAAGGACTAAACTGTTTAATTTTAAAATTTTGGACTAAACTGTTTTTCATGCAAAAGTATGAGGAGTAACGAGTATTTAGTCTATTCAGGAAAATAAGTTCGTCACATTTGATACTGGAAAAAAAACAAAACAAAACAAAACACTACATGTTCCTCAATTGGCATCATGAGGTGATAAACTAAATAGTTAGCATTATCTCTGTTTACTGGCAAAAAATAAGCCACAGCTGATAGTTTTCACACTTACAGCTGAAAGACTAAAACTTGGAAGATTAAATTAGTAAATAAGCCAAAGCCTAAAAAGGGCAACAAACATGGTATTTACAGCACCCAAACTTGAAAGATCCAGCTCTAATTCTTCGCTTTCTAATTCAATAGCCTGGGTAATAAACAAAGGAATCATGTTCAGTAACAAATACTCATGCTATGCCAAGTAAAAAAATTATCAACAGAATCCGTATTAAATGCATGCTAATAAAAGGAACATATGCAATGTCAACAGCCATACAGTGTGGAATCCAATCAAAATACAGGCAATTGAGCCTTCAATAGTCCAATATTTTAAGCACCCCAAAAATATCTAGTATAAAATTACCTGACTTTGCACTGCACTCAAACATGGCTGGACCAATTCGCTCGCATACTAATCTACCACTTAGGAGACTCGCAATGACATCAATCTACATAATATACGGCAAAACATGAATTAGGACTCTAAGATGACATTTCTGCTAAAAGAGCTAACATTTGCAGGTAGTACCTAACAGTATAAATGATGGGGACCAAAGCTTAATTGCTCACCAAGTAGAGAAGACAACCAATTCTGGATTCATCTGATTGCCATAGAATAAGGGAAGATTCAAACACTTCAATGGAGAAAGCACCTCTTGAGATTGCTCCAATAGCAGCACCCCAAACAAATCCGCTCTCGGTTTCTTGTCCTATCAAAGCTCCAGTTAGAGATCCCAACAAGGTGCCCACTGCACACAAAAATGTCATTTCCTTCGGTTAGAATATGAGCAACACCAAAAATTTCGTAATTGTGAAAAAGTGTTCATCTTCCAATGATTTAAAATTCCAAATTTTGGTAGAACATAAAGGCCAAGAATTCCCAAAACCCCTTTGCTTATAAGAGAAAGGTTTACACTCTAATCAAAGCTAGAATTTAACAAGACAATGGCATATGCATCCAAACGAAATTTCATTTCTTTATGAGAAACTACAAATTCCAATGCATGAAATTGAATTCCTCTTCTAAAGCAAGGGCGACCCAATTGATATTGGGTGCAGATATCAATGATTCAAGAACCCAAATCCAATTCATTGCAAAACCCATGTCATCAACACAGAACCAGATCAACGAATAACATCCATTAACCATCAGCCAAGAAAGACAAAAACTTTAATAAAGAGAAAGACAATGAACAATCAGAACAAAACAAACCAGGAGTATACGCGCTTCCCAAAAAAGAAAAATGAGACAAACAGAGAGACCATAAAAACTCACCCAAAGCAAAGAAGAAGGTGAAGATCGTAGAGAAAATGTTCCCAATAATCGCAGAAACCGCAAAGTCCAGCTATGTGTCATTCAAGCACCAGAATCCAACTAACAATTTTCAGTAAAAAAAAAAAAAATCAATTATGAAAATACCTCAAGGCCTTTAAGATGGAATCATCACCCAACTTCTTAGTAACTTTCGGCCAGCAGAGGAAGCAACCAGTCCTAGTCGTCTTCCTCAATAACTGTAACCTTCACACTGATATCAACCTTTTCAAACTAATCCCCAATTAATCAAGAAAAAGATATCAACAAATTGAAAACCATATGTAAAACCGGAACATCCGATAGTGGATAATAGCTACTTACTACTAAATTCGAAGCCTAGCTTCTTCCTCTTCTTGCTCGGATGAGAAGCCGACGCCTCGTCCTCTGCAATAGAAACATTGAACGCTTCAAAATACCGAACTTGGAGACAATTCAACCCTTGATTGAATTCATAAAGATTCCAGTTATCGAAAAGAGCTCATCATTGTCGTCGTCATCGAGGGAGATGACATTGAGAGGCTTTACACGGCTGTAATTGAAAAGGTGTTCCAGTTCTTCAGTAAAATCTGCCTGCAAAATCATAGACTAGTTACTTTATGAGAATAGCGAGAAAGAGAAATGAAAATCTTAGGTATATGAGGAGAAGAAGAAGAAGTAATAGGAGCAAAAAGTATGACGATATTATTGAATATGTGCCCCATTTTAGCCTTATTTCTCCCTTAGTTTAGTGTTTTGAGTCATTAAGTCATTTTGAGAGTCTTGTTGAGTGTTTGGAGTGAAATAGGCGGAAAAATTAAAATTCATGAAAAATCCTAGCTAGATCAGGATTCCTCACTGTCGACTGTTTTTGCGGTCTTTACATTTTAATTCCCTTTATTTTCTCTAGAAAATTCTGATATTCTCCTGCTTGTTGTAGGAAACATTGCCTGGTGGAACTCTTGAAAATAGCAATGATGGAGTCATAAAATAAAGCCTTTAAGAGATTTGACCAAGCAATGAAGAAGGGAAATAAAGGAGAAAGACGTTTTCAGTTGGGGAATAAAGGAGAAAGACGTTTTCAGTTGAGGAATAAAAGAGAAAGATGTTTGAACTGGAAAATAAATAAGAGAAAGACGTTTCAGCTTGGAAATTAAGGGAATTGCCACATTATGAGAGGAGTTAAGGCCATAAAGGAGATGTTTCAGTTGGAAAATTAAAGGAATTATGATGCAATCCCATCCATCCAATGATGAAGGGTATGATTGACAAAAGCCAATCAATGCTCCCCTATAAATAGGCAACGTCCAGAACAGAATTATCATCACTTCCCAGCCAAGATCATTTCCTGGCCGATCACTTCCTGGCCAAAAACCATTCCAAGACTGCCCAATTCACTCCTAAAACCTCCATCTCCTACAAGACCGTGATCACCATCCATCCATCAATCCACAAAGCTCTTAGGCACTGAGTCAAGGATGCTCCACCACCATAGCAGAGACAAGTTCATCACCGTGTTGCTAAGCCGCTGAGGAAAGCTTCAAAGTGTAACTGTGACTCTATTTACAATTTTTGTTTTGGTTTTGTGTGTTTGGATTTGCGAGTTGTGTAATTGGAGACATGACTTTTTCAGAATATTTTTATTAATATTTTTGAGATTTTCAGTTTATTATTGAGTTAATTTCAAGAATCTTTTATGATGCATATTACAATCTTGTGCCCTTTTACGTGTTTAGGTAATTTTCAGAGTTAGGTTAATAAGTTTGCATGCTAGAATAACGGTGAGAGTTCTTGTGTGTTTGCTTAATTTGCTAAGAGTAATTGTTATTTGTTAAGACACTGAGTTAAACAAGTAGTAATTAGTTCTAAAAAGTGGTAAAAACTATGTTCAATGGTTAAATGATTCTGGAAATTACATGTTAAATTCTATGTGTAATGGTTAATTTGCATGTGTGAGTTAATTCGAGGGTTAGATAATACTACTAGTTAAGAGAATTACGCTGAGTGTTTTCGAAAATTAGTAGTATTAGGCTTGGTAAGGACTTTTCCGATCCAAGCCTACATTAGAACGAATTAGATAAATGGATTGATTGGCTGAGGCTTTTCATTTGGACTCTTATCTAGGCATTTAAGATGGGCACATTTTTGTAGCATGTTGAAATGGATTTTCTGTTTTTACACTTAGTAATTTTCGAGTGGTATTGGTCTAGGTTAGGGAAGTCTATCATTGCATATAGTTTATTTGTTTTGTTTTTATTTTAAGTAGATTAGGAACCAAATTTGAAAACCCCCCATTTTATTCTTTTATTTGTTAATTGACCCTTTTGTGTAGGTGTACCCTACAATCCCCGGACTGAACGATCCCTGCTTATCCTATACTGACAACTACATTTTGCAGGGTTAAATTGTGAGGGTATTTCAGCCGCTTCAAGAAGACGGTGACCATTGTGAAAGTGGGTGAGAATGCAGTGAACCGCGCTGGAACATGCCTGAAACACACAAATCGGAGCTATAAATGACTAAAATTGAATTACGAAAATCACAATCGCAATTTGAAAAGGTTATGGTTTGAATTTGGGGAAAAAAACAAACCTCTTTGACTTTGTTTTGATGGAGTTGGAGATTAAGTGGAGTTGATCCAAGCCAAGATCTCAGATCTACCGACGAAGTAAGCCCCGTCCATCATGCCGATATTCGTCGCCATTTTCAGAATTACTGTGGGAGAGAACCTGAGATTTGAGTGAGTCAGAGTGAGCTGTATGAAACAACTTTGCGGCCTCTCTGAGTTTAGAGAGAGAGAGAGAGAGGATGAGGTTTTGGTTTTGTGTTTGTGTAGGAACAGAGGCGCTGTAGGGAGTGAGGAGTGAGGGTTTGTGTCGAGAGTGAGGCTTTGGGTCGATCTGTTTTATTATTTTATTGTTCAAGTGTAGGGTTTCAAGCCCATTTGGACATTGCCCTATTAATTTGGACAGAGACACACACAACAGAAATTCATAACAATGTGGTATGAATGCATCAGTTTTAAATTTGTGGTTTGTCTCTTATCAATATGACATCCCCTTTTGGGGAGTTAGAGAAAAATGGTGGTGGGAAATCTTCCTCCTTTCTGTCAAACTTTTGATTAGACCACAGTTATATTATTTCTCGTCGTACGATCAATACATGTTGGACAAAATTTGGGATTTCATATGGGGTTTAGCACCACTTACATGGTGGGAAACTTGGCGCTCAATTTTTTGAGCGTCACACAACAGTTTTTATCTTAAATGTCTTCTGAACTAATTCCTAAGTCCCTATCAGACGACTGCTCCTACAAAAATGATGTCTGAAAAAAAAATTCAATCACACGATAGATAACTGCATAGCGTCATCTGAGAGGTGTTGTCTGATTCGATCTTTGTAGTAGTGTCTCCTCCATTAACTTATTTTCCAATGCAAGAGAGCTATATATTCTAGTCTAGAAATGCATGTTATGAAGCATCTTGGATATTGGTCTTGGCCACCTTCATCCACCACAGGGTAACTTGGATATCGGTCTACGAGATCCATGTCATGATCGGGTCGCACCTCGGCTCGTGTACTAAAAGGGTGTTACTTATTCTTGGTGACATAGTTATACTATAGGTATCTATATAAATATATTAGGGTGCAATGGGGTAGAAACTAACAATCAAAACTCATTTGTATAGAGATCATCTTTATCTCTAAATGCTTCAAGATAACACCCTCCAATTGGAAGATAATAGAATCTTTCGTATGTTGCTCAATTAGATTATCATTGCAACTAGACATACAATAAGCCTTTAGCGAGCTTCTACAATTGTACATGTGACATCATTCACTGAACTAGCTCCTTTGTTGCTTGATGGGTCTCTACTAGGACTCATTCTCTTCAGTAAAAATGCGGGTTGTCTTGGTGAAGGAAGAGCTGCATCATTACCTAACATGGAAACAACTGCCAACATGGTTGGCCGGTCAGTTGCCAATTCTTGCACACACAGGAGTGCGATTTGAATGCACCTTATAATTTCACTAACAAGGTAAGATTCACCTATAGATGAATCAATGATTTCCATGACTCTGCCTTCTTTCCATAACTCCCAAACCTGAAAATAGTTTGGTCATTATCAAGTTAGCAATATAATTAAGTAGGGTGTATATTATGATAGTCATTGTTTGCAAATAGACAGACGTGCATGCTTACATGTCCAATCAAATTTGAATATGGATACCCCTTATGGGAACCAGCATTCTTTTTGCCAGTAATGATTTCTAGCAATAAAACTCCAAAACTATATACATCAGACTTAATTGAAAACAGTCCTTCCATTGCATATTCTGGTGACATATAACCACTGTAGAAAACAAAAATCGAATGTTAAGCTTCATTCAATAACATTTATATTGGGTACACTTGCCACAAGCTAGTTGTACTTCTTTAGTGTTTGTTAAGAGTGATAACACATAGACCAAAAAGTTATTCTGAAATTTTCTAATTTTAGGGGAAACTTACTATGTTCCAACCACACGATTGGTATTTGCTTCAGTTTGCTCCCCTCTAAATATTCTAGCCATACCAAAATCTGCAATCTTTGGGTTCAAAGAATTATCCAATAGAACATTGCTAGCTTTTAGGTCTCTATGGATAATTCTTAGTCTCGAATCTTCATGAAGATATAATAACCCTCTAGCAATCCCAAAGATAATCACGAAGCGTCTTGTCCAACTTAAAAGTGCTCTCCTTGTTTCATCTGGATAGAGTAACTAATTACTCTTGCTTGCTTGAAGATACAAATAACAATTGCAGATATACATAACAAAGAAAAGTAAAGACTTACTAAAGATGAAAGAGTCCAAACTTTTGTTTGGCAAGTATTCATAGATTAGAATCTTCTCTTCATCTTCAACACAGCAACCTAAAATCTTGACAAGGTTTCTGTGTTGGAGTTTTGCAATCAGAAGAATTTCATTCTTAAACTCTTCAATTCCTTGGCCAGAAAACTTGGATAGTCTTTTTACGGCTATTTCCTTTCCATCGTAAAGTATCCCCTGAAATTGAATTTCAGAAATCAAAGAGAGTAGCTAACGCGACACATGAACCAAATTTTTTTTCTTTTTTTATTTTGATTTCATACATTATGCAAGGGGAGCTACCTTATAAACAGAGCCAAAACCTCCTTCTCCAAGCTTGTTTTCAATGGAGAAATTGTTTGTGGCGGTTGCTAGTGTGTTTAGATGAAATAATAGTAACTCTGAGTTTATTCTACTATCATCAAGAGCTAATCCACCAATAGCTTCTTCGAAGTAGGTTGATCCGCCAGTAAGCTTAAATGAATATTTATTTTGCCTACGCTTGCCTATTATCAAACACAATAAAATAATTTTTTATAAGCTTCTTTTCATACTCATATCTTGATATAGTCAAGCTTAGTTAGCCTTAAGAAATGATGTTTCATAATGCAAAACAGGGGAGTTTACATAACAAGTGAGGTGAAAAATGTTGATAAATGAATAGAAGGCAAGATCAAGTTTATTTACCTTTCATCTTCATCCTTACCAACCAATAAAGAGTAAGCAAGAGAAAAAAAACTATAACAGCAGATCCAAGTGAAATTGCCAGCCTTGCCTTCTTGCTAAGAGAACCACCTGACTTTGCATATTGAGCTACAAAGGTATGAAATAAGTAAACACCCAAAATCCAAAGTACTGGAAAAAAAAATTGAAAGACTTGAAGATTAGGAAATTATTGAAATTTTAGAGTTTAGAGGTAGAGAGGGACATAACAATAATGGTCGCAATGGTTTTGATGGCAGCTTGGATGTTGGTGATAACGGCTGTTGGAGGATAGAGTTGGCTAGGTTCCTTGTTGGGTCTTGTTTACTTTTTAGGTTGATGTTGTTGATGTTAGGCCTGCAAGTTTTTTTTTTTATATATCTATCTATCTATCTATCTAAGTCATGCTTTGGTGGTCAATTAATTGGTACTCAGTTGTGTACAACTACCCAACTGACGTTTGATGTAAATCCAAGAATGGAAAATAATAAGAACTTGAACTGCCTTACTAGTTTTCATCACTACTGAGCATGGAAATCAAATGAACAGTTGAGCAGGACTGCTATCTATAGTTCTATAATATAAACGGAAGTGCTCAGACTTCTCCAAATATGGATTGCCCAAAATACCCTTTAGTGTAGAAAATTGAAACTCATAATCAAAGCATATTAATAGTTATTCTAATAAAACAAAAAACGGATAAAAAGCATAAATACAATTTTTTTTTTTAAGACCGTCAATCGCACATGCATTACACGAGTATAAAGGTAGTGTAAGTAAAATGACCCCTCATATCCTAAGTATGTAGTCCATATAAATTTTTGAAGAATTATGATATTACCACAATTAAATTGAGTATGGATTGTTAAGTTAGTGCTACTCACATAAGGAACAATTTTTGAGAGAATGTGAGGTACAAGTGCATTTGACGGTTGAGGGTAAATACAAGTTTTAAGTTATTGTAATTTCAGTATTTAAATTTAATACACGTGGTTGAAATCCACTTGTCTCTCACATTCCCTTAAAATTAACCCTTACATGAGCAAGCCTAAATGTTAAATACTTCGAATTCACTATTTTTATATGTTTGTTCAAATGATCACATTTAGCTCTAGCTACTGTAGTATTATAAACATAAAAAACATACCTAAAGAAGTTGAGTCGACTCGAACATATAAATCTTGACCAGCATTGGAGAAAGTCCTCGTGTCCATCAAGTCCCCATGCCATATCACACACCCGACCCCACCTCCTTGCTCATCCGCACTCGTGTTTGTGAAAGCTGTGCAAGAACAATCCATCAAGCACTTTTGTTTGCACTCTTTCAAACTCATACTCATGCTCATATGTGCCATAGATGAGTCCGGTATTTTTACACGCGCTACCTTCATGAACCCTTCTCCATTTTGACATGTGGATGCTCCCGCTTTCCTAATGCACCCACCCCCACCAACACTCAAACGAGGTGATTTGGATTCGAACCCAGGTAGGCACGTGCAAGCCAACTGCTTGTCTGGGTCACAGTTGGTATTTGGACCACACTGTCTATAGTGATCACACCACTCAGTCGGGTAGGAGTAGAATTTGATCCATCGATCATTCCACACGAACATTTGAAATATTCCTGATTCATCAAGCACCCCCCTTGTGATCAATGTAGGAACATCATACATGAAGTATATCTCATCTTCATTGTTGACAAAACTTGCATTGTAGACTCCGTTATCGGTTATTTCAGGTCGACCGCTCCATTTCTCCCCTATCCAAGGGCCGCCCCGCCACAATGCTTCTCTACCCTTCCACAGAAATAATTGCGGAAACCCCATCGGGTCTATCCCACATGTACAACTTCCAGTTCCCGGGTCATCTTTTGATTTCCAAGATGTTAGGCGCCGCTCCAACCCGGACCGCCGGTTCAGCCCAATCTTCATAAAGGGAAGCACTGTATCTGAGGGGTAATCAAAGCCTTCCCACACAACTCTTTGGCTACCATTCTCAATTAAAACAAGATTTCCTGTATCCAAAAGTTTGGCTGTAAAATTGGGTGGTGAAGAGAGAGTAACGTTTGCGGACCAAAGAGGGGTACTTCGGTCCTTTCCATGTATGACAAGACCTCCATCACCATTGATCGATAGCACTCCATAGGAATCATTGACTGGGTTGTCTCTGTTCGCAACCCAGACAATGGTTTGCCCTGGAACTTTGTTATGCCAAACTCCAACATAGCGGTGCTGAGGATTTCTGCGGCTGAAGAACCCTAGTGCAAAGATTTGAGTGCTAGAGACTAAAACGTCGCCGTCTTTGATGGGACGGTTTGGCGTAAGGGCTTCAAGGGAAAGCTGGCAAATGCTAGAGGGGAGAAGAAGGAAGAGAAGCAATATCTGGATAAACGCTTCGATATTGGAACTCATGGTTAGCTTTTGTCAGTGAGACTTTTTGCTTTGGCTATTTCTATTTGTGCATCACTTATTTCCATTGGACTAACTTTATATAGTCAATCCAGTTGACTAGTGATTAGAGGGCCCATATTAGAATTCTGGGGACGAGACTAGGTAGACATTTATTATGTATTGGGTCTGCAGGAAGAAAAATGCGCACAAACCTTATCTGAAAAATTACAAGTGTTTGTTTGACAAGTCTACTAGGTCAACATCTTGTTGCGTGTATGTGTCAAATCTGGTAATGTATTTTTGTATATTCAAGCACATTCTTACATGTTTACAATTATGCTCTTATAGAGCTGCTACCATCACTATCTTACGCTACCATAACTATCCTACTAATTAATATTACAGTTGGAAGTTTACTGATACATCATAAAGGTATAGACAAATAAGTCAACACATTAATGTAGTATGGATAACTTTGTCAATTGTGGAGATATGCTGATACAGAGCAGATCTCTTTATCACGGTTGGTGTGCTGAGCAGCTCACGTAACACTCCCCCTCAAGTTGGGGAATAAATGTCTCGCATACACAACTTGTCTAGTGAGCAGTGGAACACTTTTCCAAAAATAGCTTTGGTCAGAATATCCGTAAGTTGATCTTCAGTTAATGATTTATGACTCCAACTTCTTGTTGGATCATAATTCATATATATATATATATATATATATATATATATATAATTTTTTTTGGTCATGTATTTTGATTCTCTTTAATTCATATTCTTCTACCTTTCTTTCTTCCTCTTTATTAAGATTTGAATATATGAAGATCACTCTTCGTTTCTGGTAACATTATGAATATAACTCATTCATTCCTTAACATTGTGGGAAACAAAGCATCTCTGGCCATGGAATAGGAAAAATACAATGGTAAAACCCAAAAATATATCTGGTGTGTGTGTGTGTGTATATATATATATATATTTGTGCCATAAAACATAGAAATTACTTGTTCTAAAAGTTCAATTTAGTGTTGACTAATCTAAGAGAAATTTTAAATACACATCCCTAATCACTTAATACACATCCCTATTATATTTCAAATTAGATTTTGTAGGTAGGTTGAATGACCAAAACAGACATCTATGCATTAGAAAGAAAGAAAAAAATAGTCATATTTTCCTTATATAGAATAACATATGTATAAATAGTTAGATAAACACAACAAATTTCTATACATGGTCTCCTAATTTAGTACAAGAATAAAGTTAGAAACTATCTAATTTATTTTTTTCTTAAATAAATTGTAATTAAATGAGGTTAGAATCTGTTTTTCAGTGATTCTAGAATTTGTTTCTGATGTTGGTAACTGGTTGCTCTTTTTAGTATTTCCATGCTCAATTCTTGTTTCTCTAGTATTTCCATGTACCTGGATATCCACGAGATCCAAGGGACACAAGCAATCCCTCAAAGACTACTCTTCCTCAATATTACTCTCCCCCTGAAGAGGAGTCTTTAGGGAAAAATATAGATCATGTTCAAAGAATGTAACATCCATGGAAACATAGGTACGTTTAGTAGTGGGGTTATACACCGATATCCCTTCTGAGTGAAAGCATAACCAATGAAGATACACTTTTCAGCACAAGCATCCTACTTAGTCCTCCGGTTTCAATGGATATGTACATAAGTTTTTCTTTGGATCAAGGGCATAGGTAGGTGGTAAAGGTAAATGACTGGCAAGAGCTTAAATTGGTGTTTGTGGTGGTGGACAGTTTTCCTTGGCTGTGGACTGAAGGGCTTGTGTAGGAAGTCTATTTATGAGGTACGCAGTAGTTAGGATGGCATCACCCCAAAAATATTCTGGCATATGAGCTCCGATCAACATGGAGCAAGAAACTTCAAGAATGTGGCTGTTCTTTCGTTCCGCCACACCATTTTGTTGATGTACATACCAGCAGATACTTGAATGTCACAAGGTTTGGTACTATCACCAGACCCCACAGGACTTCCCAAGATTGATCTCATTTTCATTTCGATGCACTCCAACAATATGATACTGTTGAGCTAGAAGTTCATTATAAGTAATGTCTTATGAAACCACTATTTCTTCTGTCCTACCACCTATGTTAAAAGAACTAACCCACTTCCCACCATAGTCAACGCCAAGTCTGAACTCACCCATTTCCCTGAAAACAAAGATGCTAAAACAATTAACAAAGGAAGTATAATAATTAATTAACATGCAAGGAACTGAAGATGGATAACATTTTTATTATGATTAGTGATGTTTTCCTTGTTCTGCAAACTAGCCTTCTCCTTATGTGTTTTGTCTCCATTAACCAGAGTATGAGCTTGTTCTTCTGCAAATGGCTTCATTAGAGTTTCATTCTTCTTTCTCACTTTAGATGCTTTTCTGCATTCAAGAATCTTCAAAAGCTCATTCAAGCACCATTGTGAAGAAGCATAGTCTGGTGAAACGATGACAACCCAAACCTTTGGTCCCTCAATTGCTTTGTCGAGTTCTTTGCGAATGTTCATCCCTTTCTCAAGATCTATGTCATCTCTATAGGTGGAAATTTCGCGCTGACTTAATGGATCATATATATGGTCCGGAAAATTCAGGTGGGTATCCTCCCCTCTAAAACTCAGAAAGACATCATGATTCCGTCCAAAAGAAGGTGTTGACGGCACATGTTTCCGTAGCTCATGAACAACTGCTCGAATGAGTTTTGTTTCGTGCCTAAAGAGTGAACAGAGATAATATTATTCGATTAGTTGCATAATATTCATCATATATTCAAGTTATACATGCAATAGTTTTTTTTTTTAGGGGAATATACATGCAATATCTTGATCGTAAATTTTTAAGCGATTTAGTGAGAAAATTTTCCCAATTGGATGGCAATATCTTTTTTCATTCCGGCCTCTTCATTTAAATGAATCAGATGAGAGTCTTTTTCCTACTTGTTTTCATTTTTTTTCTTTACTGTCATAAAGTATAACGCTGATGTTGATACCACTTATATCACATACCGCCAAGCATAAGCAACGACCTCATAGGTGGGCCCCGCGACATTGTTAGTCCCGCCTACGACATGCATCCAGTAGACCGACACCCGAACTACCTCGCTATGGTGGAGGTCTACCGGTATCTCGCCGGGAGGCTACCCTCCCATGCTCTCCAAAAGGCTTCAATAGAAGTAAATATGTGTATTATGTCCCACATCGGAAATGTAAACTAGAAGGAGACTTCCTTTAGCTATAAAGGGAAGTTCTTCCCTTCGTAGATAGGATGGATCCATGATCCCCACACTTGTATCATTACAAAGGTCACTTGGCCTCACTTATAGTGAAATATCTAAGTGGACGTAGCGTTGCCTCATGGGCAAGGTGAACCACTATACATGCTCGTGTCACTATCTCTCTCTCCATCATGCTTCATACTTAGTTCCCGTATTCTCACTCACGGTTGGGAAATTCAAACATTTAGTTGTCATGTAGTTCTAATTTCGTTATGTTTCAACATGATTACATGAAGTCTCAACTACATATATGTAGACAATCTAATTATATGAACACATTTCTAATCCCTTATCTTATGTTAAGGATTCAAATAATGGAGAATTGTTTCGATCACTAAAATACAAAACTGTTCATTCAAAGCAATGGAGCGTCATGTTCAGACAACCCCAACATGATTTGGTATTCAGGTCAATCCCAATTTTCAACTTCTCCAATTGGAAAAAGATAAGTTCTCATTTACACTTTTAAATTTGAGCTAATGCAATGCTTTACATGCTTCAAATAACAATTTCTATAATCTAAGCATGCCTACAAAGTATGATAGTTTCGATATCATATCCATTTATGTCTACGTGTTAATGCTTAATTTAATTGGCCGTCAATTAAAATTATTACATGTATACATTTGACACTAAACAAATGTGTAATGTACGGCACTTAAAATCCTCGTCCTGAGCGGGGTACACCCAAGGGGTAAACCAAGGTCAAATCCTTGTATAAAATCCCTCCAGTCACGCTCACGCTACCCCATCGGGTACCAGAGACACCAAGCCCTCACTCTACCCCCATCGGGTACAAGAGGCACCAAGCCCTTACTCTACCCCATCGGGTAACAAAGGCACCAAGCCCTCTCACTACCCAGCCTGGTACCAAAGACAGGGCCCCCCAACGGGTACCAACGTGGCTGAACACGAGGCCTACAAGCCCTCCTAAATCCTCTACTCGAGCGAAGTATCCCAACGGGATAATTAATGGGTAGCTCCCTTACAAAAGCCAAGGTCCAGTCCCTTGCACCCAAATCCTTGCCCTGAGCAAGGTACCCCCAACAGGTAAGCCAAGGTCCAATCCTTTGTGTTAATGTCTAAGATTCAACGATGGCTAAACCCTGGTTAACACTGGTCCGATGGGCAGACCGCTCCTTGTGATATAGTCAACACTTCTGCTACCTGTCAAGTAAAATACAAAGGGCGTCAAAGGGAGACCGCACTGGGCGGTCTTCTCTTCTCCGATGCCTAAATTAGTCAATGTATTTATGTTGACATAATAACAGTAAGTAAGTAGTAAATGCGTCATTAATGAGGAGAGAGGAGAGAACCTTTTATAGGTGAGGAAGAGGCTGACCTCTTCCATGTTTTTGATGTAGGACTGATATGCTTCAGTTCCTAGCTTCTGGAGCTTCTAATGCTATCTTGATGCAGAGCATGGCGGCGGGTCAGTGGTGATCTAGGGATGAGCTGGGGCTCAAGCGGTAGCCTGCTTGGCTGTGTTTCCATAAGTCACTCCATTGGTGTGAGTTGGTACCGCTGGCGGTAGCATGAACGTGGCTCATTATGGCTAATTATGCTTGCCAAAAGCTCATGTAAGTACAAGTCCCCTAAGTCCCCAGTCAAGAAGGGCAATCTTGGTTGGGGAGATGCCTAGCGGTTTGAAGCGTTATTTCCACTAGACTTGCAAAAGCATAATTAGCGTAAGTGCGTTGTCAACCATGGACTTACTGAGAAAACGCTTTGTACCCTTTCGAGTGGGCCCCTGCTAGGCCCCCCAGGGAGTCCCCCGTTCCCCAGCTAAGATAAACCTCCATTTGGTCGGTGTATTGTTTGTTGAGGGGAGCTGCGCAGAGCAAAGGGTGTTGGGTAGCGAGCCCAATCTTTGATACCCGAGCAGTGGGGGTCAATGTGCCTAATCAGGGCTGTCATAGACTGTTTGACTTATCCCTGTGTCCCGGAGGGACATAGCTTAACTGTAACGCCGTGTGGCGGTCATCGTCAGAATGAGGTGTTGCCTCGGGAATCGCCGTTGGCGGAAGACACTCCGCTGATAGTAAGCAGGAAGAAGTGTCGCAGGGACCTGCCCAGTTGTAGCTCAACGAGCGGTGTTGCGCTCAGTGGAGACTGTCGCTTGCAAGAGGAAGGGAGAAGTTCCGCAAGCGGAGTTGCGCTTAGCGGAGACTGTCTCGCTTGTAAGAGGAAGAGAGAAGTTCCACTAGCGGAGTTACACTTAGTGGAGACTTTCTCGCTTGCAAGAGGAAGGGAGAAGTTACGCTAGAGGAGTTGTGCTTAGCAGAGATTGTCTCAACGATTGATATACTTGCTCTTTGATAGTTACTTCAGATAGACACTTTGCCTGATAGCGCCCGACACATGGCCGTCATGCACTGGGTTAGCGTGTTAGATAACGTCTCCTCAGCACGCCCATATCGTCGCCATTAATGCAAGTAATTATCATTTTTGTAACTGAGGTGACGCTTCGATTAATCCGGATAGTGGGTGAGATCGTGGGACATGCGTACGGTGCTCGGTTGATGTCGTTTTTCAGTGGACGGCCCAGATTTGTTTGATGTTGGCATAAAACAGAGGGAAACCACAGTGGGTTTGACATCTTTTGCACTTCAAATCCTAAGTCGTCATGTTCAAGCTTGTTTTCGTTATCTGAGATTTTGAGGGTTTCGTTCGGCAAATCGAGTGAAGTCGTTGCCTGTCGAAGAAAAGGTCCATTGGAGTGAAGAAAAAAAAACATCCCCATGCGTATCAGAGCTAGTGTTTCTCAGGTTGGTGATCTGAGCCTCGTCTCTATTTCATTGTTTT
Source organism: Rosa chinensis (assembly GCF_002994745.2). Taxonomy (NCBI): domain Eukaryota; kingdom Viridiplantae; phylum Streptophyta; class Magnoliopsida; order Rosales; family Rosaceae; genus Rosa; species Rosa chinensis. The sequence goes on from NC_037092.1 coordinate 30,041,034, forward strand.
TTGTCAGTTTCTGGTTTTGCTATTTTGAAGTGATTTCTGCCATTTCCCTGTATACTTAAGGGTCTAGAATGATTTTGGGTGTTTGTGGTGGAGAGTTGAGGTTTATAAGTTTTCTAAATGGTCGAATCTGGGTTTTGAGTGTATATGCATTATGTTCTTACCTTGGTACTTTCTGGGTTTTCTGGGTATGGGTGTTCTTGATGTTCTTGGCTAAAATTTGACATAGGGTTAGTTTAGATCTTGTTGGAACTGACTGACTTGGGTTTTAGGGTTTGTGATGGCTAACGTCGTAGAGATCTCAAGCGGTGAGGATTCCGGGTCTGACGTGTCGCTCAGCGGTTCAGATAGGATATTTATTGATTCGTTACGTCCATCTGCCCCTATAGGAACCTCACCACCAAAACCGCTAGACATCGAACCCCTGCAAACCATACCCTGGGAGGTAGCGATGGGTCGTGTTGGATGTCCAGAGAGTTCTAGGGCAAGGGAGGATGTTGCTACCGGTAATAGGCGTGAGGAAAAGCTAGCGAGCAATAGCGCCACAAGCAGTTCCGCTGATGAGGGAGAGGCTGGCGGGGAAGAGATAGAGTCAACCTGGGTCCTCCGCGACGGTACTGCAGTTGACGAGGTGGGAGGGTCGATGACAACCGCTGCCGTTAACCTTATCAAGCGGGTGTTTCGCCTTCCTGGCATGGTGAAGTTGAGCCCGCTGACCATTGATGAAAAGGCTTCCATTCTGCCAGCGGGGTATGCCGCCGTTCACGAGGCCATCTTCCTCCAAGGGGTCACCTTTCCGCTACTGCCCAATCTTCAGATCTCGATATGAAAATTTGACCTCGCTATGGCGCCTGTCCGGTTGTTAGGGTCTAACCGTGGCAGAGGTGTTACAATTCTATGAATTGGTATACGTGAGGCACTAGGGCTGTAGCGGACAGGTAAACCCCACTCGCCACCAGGGGCACCCAAGTTGATAGAGAATTTGAAAGATTCGATGTCTCCCTGGCGAGCGACCTTCTGTGTTGAGACCTCGGGGTGGGAGTATGACGCAGGGGCGAATGAAGGGGTGCCGACATTTAGGATTAAGTCAGAGTTCCAACCAATCCGGGGTTGTTGCCAGTCTCCGCTAACAAAATTTGGCGGATTTTTTGTATGATATGCCCTTTTGTTTTTTTCTAATCATTGCTTCTTTTTCTTTACAACGGGCTTGCGTTTTAATTTGATGCGTGAGGACCAATGCCGCGTAGCGAGGATAAAGGGTTATTGGAAGAACCACAACCTGCTTGATCTTCACCTACTCGGCGGTACCATTCTCATCTCGGCTGCGTCGGTTCTCCAGTGGTGCAGGCAGAAACTGGTGCAGACCGCAGGGCTGCTGGCGGGATCAGGGTACAAGGCGCCCCGAGAAGGTGAGGGAGAGAGTGCCTGCAAACCTTCGTGGGCCCCAGAAGGAGAAGGTGGTGTCAGGGAGGGAGCCCATTATTATTTCGGGGTTGGAGCCGCTGGCAAAATCGAGGCCTGTCACCTATGGTGCCACACGAGCTGTTCTTCAGAGGAAGCGGCGGCAGAACGACGCCGATGAGGAAGATAAGGCAGCTGACACCGAGACCATCGGGGCTCTCCAACAGAAGAAGGCCAAGAAAGCTTCACATCCGGTGACTGTGGTTGTCGCTGAAGAGGTGTCGCAGGGTGGTTTAGACTCATTCTCTGCCTATGCGGAATTTCTGACCGATCCCAAGCGGGAGTTCCTCTTCCATCTCTGCGAGCGGCTCGAGTTTGGTTGGCTAGATGGGACGGTCCGCTCGATGGTCATTCAGCTCGGCATTTGGGCACCTGTTCGTTGGGCTGCACGAGCTGTTCCCGGCGGAGCAGCCTCAGGTTGAACGGCAGCTGAGGGAGGAGATAGAAGGTCTCCAAAGGGAGTTGAATGAGGCCCAAGACTAGCTGGCGGAGACCAAGCGGCGTCTGACCAAGGCGGAGTGTGATGCTTTGGATGCCTGCAGCAAGCTAAGTGTTGCCATTAAGCGGGACATTGAGCATAACGACCACGTATCCCAGCTGGAGCAAGACATTGCCCTGCTGAAGGACCAGCTAGCGACGAAGGCTAAGAAAGTTGAGATCCTTCAGCGGGATTCTGCCACCAAATCCGCAGAGCTGAAGAAGTTCGAAGATGAAGTTGCCAAGCTGGGGAGTGAGAGGAGCCGCATAGAGGCTGCTGCCGTGGAATCATTTAAGCAGTCCATGGTATATAAGCAAGCGCTGACAAAGGCGGCGAAGGTTGGTGCCGCTGCCAACTTGGACCTGCTGAACCAGAAGGGTGCCATTTACAGTCTCAGTCTACCAGCTCGTCAAGCCAGCCACCTGTGCTAGTGGACGGGTCTGCCGCTGCTCAGACTGGAGATATGCGTTCTGGCAGTGGGGAGAGTGATCATGGTTCGGCGGATGAATCTCAGCGGACTCCACCTCCTACCCAATCTGAAGTGTCCCGTGCAGAGTTCATGGCGGCCCACACTCGGGAGGATGGCACCATGGTGACGCTCGCCCTACCGCCCGTGGGTCTGATCAGATAAGTCGCCTGGTTAATCCACAGCCGCTGGTGGGCGAAGAGAATGTTGCTGCTACTCCCAACAATCCATGAAGACGACTCCGTAGCCTTTTTTTTTTTTGTAATACTGCTGAGGCTTCTCTTTTTTCTTTGAACAATTTTTGTAAGACTATTTCTGGGCGGGGAGTCCCGACCCTAAATATATGAAGTATGCTTATTTGTTTCTAAAATTTTGCCAAGTGTGATTGTTGCTTGATAGCATGATTGCGTTGTTTGAATGTTGACGTACCGCTAGAGTTTTTTGATTTGTGCTTTTGTTAGTCAATGAAACATTAAAGGAATTAAAATTGTTCCAAGTGCACGATGTAGCGGACGTTGCCCACTGACTGTTGTTGGCGTTGCCAATTAACTTGTGCGGGACTTGGTGACAATGGTTTGAATAATTCCTCGTTTCATTGATAGCTGACAGATCAACGTTTACAAAAGCGGGGTTGTACCTGTTGGGTAGCTTCCCTTAGCTAAATATTGAATAAAAATTTAGCTAAGTCAAGATGCTCTTGGGTAGCGTCATGACTATTTGTAGTAATACCAAAGGTGTTCGGTATTCCAAGGGTGGGTCGTTGTGACGTCATCCTTGTCCATTAAGTAGAAGGTGTTGGGGCTAATGACTTCCACTATTTTGTATGGTCCTTCCCAAGTTGGGCGGAGTGCCGTTGATGGTGGAATGACTTCCTTCATTACTCAGTCCCCCAATTGGAGGTTCTGAGCTTTGACTCTGGCATTGTAGAAACGCGACACCCGTTGCTTGTTTTGCAAGTTGTGCAAATGGACATTGTGGCGTCTTTCCTCAAGAAGATCTTTGTCGAGGTAGATGCCTTCGCCATTGGTCTCGAGGCAATAACCCTTGACCTTAGCGGTAGGTTGGGTGACTTCAATGGGTAGGACAGCCTCAATTCCAAACATCATACAGAATGGTGTTTCACCGGTGGTGGAAGTTGGGGTAGTCCTGATGGCCCATAGAACTTCCGGGAGCTTCTCCGCCCATAAACCATTGGCGTCGTCGAGTTTCTTTTTAGCAGCTTCTTGATTATCTTGTTTGCTGCTTCGACTTGGCAGTTGGTTTGGGGGTGAGCGACAAATGCAAAACTCATCTTGGTGCCCAGGTTAGCAGTGAAAGATATGAGTTCCTTGTTGTTGAACTGTGTGCCATTGTCTGTGATGATCGTGTGGGGGACGCCGTAGCGGCAGTAGATGTTCTTCTAGAAGTGAGTTACCTTGGCGGTAGTTATTGCCGTTAGCTATTCTGCCTCTATCCATTTACTGTTGTAGTCGATGGCGACAATGATGTACTTGAACTGGCCCTTGGCGGTTGCGAATTTGCCAAGCAAGTCCAGGCCTCATGTGGACTGGATCCATGGGCCAATAATGATTGACAGAGGTTCTGCAGGGGCGTGGGGGAGGCCAGCATATTGTTGATATTTGTGGCAAGACCTTGACACTTTTCTGGAGTCATCGCCGAGTGTGGGCCAGAAGTAGCCATGTCGCATTGTGCGATTGGCCAGGGATCTGGCGCCTAAATGGTTCCCACATTCTCCGGTGTATATCATTGCTAGCACGACCTTCCCCTCTTCTGGGGTCAGACACCGGAGGTTAGGATGGGTGAATCCTTGGAGGTAAAGCTTGCCATTCTGGATGTTATAGCAGGTTGCTCTCCGCTTGAGTTGTCGTGCCTCGACCTTGTCTGCTGGCAATGTTCCGTTGAGCTTGTATTCGATGATTTCATCCATCAAGCTGGGATTGATCTCAATATTGAAAATCTCCACTAGGGTTTTTGTGATGCTTGGCTTGTCAAGGCATTCCACCCTTGTGTCCGTTGGACTTTTATGTGGTTGAGTGGTTGCTAGTCGTGCCAGTGAATCTTCCTTAGCGTTCCTTTCCCTGGGGATTTGTGTGATGGTGTGAAATTTGAATTTTTTGAGAAGCGTTTTGACATATCCCAAGTATGCTGCCAACTGTTGATCTTTGGCCTGGAAGGTGTCGTTGACCTAGTTGACGACTAACTGGGAATCGCTGAATATGTTGACGCTGTCAGCACTAGAGTCGATGGCAAGAAGCAAGCCGGCAATGAGTGCCTCATACTCCGCCATGTTATTTGGGCTGTGAAATTGAATTTTAACGCGTATTCCACGTTTAGTCCCCCTGGCACTGTCAAGATAACGTTGGTGCCACATGCGTTGGCGCAGGCGGAGCCATCTACATGTAGCTTCCAGTATGACTGTTGCTTGGGTGCTGGTTCCTCGGCGGTTGCCATGGCTGTATCGCCCTCCGCTGGCCCTAACGTGGGCCCATCCTGCTGCTCCGTGAGCTCAGCAATGAAGTCAGCCACAGCCTGGCCCTTCATAGCGGTTTGTGATCTATAGTCAATGTCAAACTCGCTAAGCTCGATGGCCCACTTGCTAACCCGCCAGGAGTGCTCAGGGTTCTGCATTACCTGCTTCAGCGGTTTGTTTGTCAAGACATAGATTGTATGAGCCTGAAAGTATTGGCGGAGACGTCTAGCGGCGATAATAAGTGCAAGAGCGAGCTGCTCTAGATGAGTGTATCTTATCTCCGCTCTGTTGATACCTCTGCAGGCGTAGAATACTGGGAGTTCCTCCTGGACCTCTCGTCTTACAATGGCGCAGCTTACCGTTGATGGGGATACCGCTAGGTAGATGTATAGTATCTCACCCTGTGCGAGAATGGAGAGAAGCGGGACTACTGCCAAGTATTCTTTCAAGCTCTGGAACGCCGCCTCACAATCTGGGGTCCAGTCAATTACTTTCTTGTGGGTCCTCTTTAGAACCTTGAAAAATGGGAGGCATCTGTCGGTGAGTCTAGAGATGAACCGAGAAAGGGCGGTTAGTTTACTCTGGAGACTTTCAATGTGGACCTTCCATTCCAGGGACTTCATGTTGAGGATGGCTTGTACCTTGTCAGGGTTAGCCTCAATGCCTCGTTCACTGATGATGTATTACAAGAATTTGCTGGCGGTGACGCCAAAGAAACATTTTTCGGGATTGAGGCGCATACCATAGGCCAAGAGGATGGCAAAGATAATGAGTAGGTTTGCCACGTGTTCGTTAGCCTTGATGCTCTTGACTAGCATGTCGTCCATGTAGACCTCTATTATTTTACCAAGGTGTTCTGCGAACATGGCGTTCATCGACCGCTGGTATGTTGCCCAGCGTTCTTCAAACCGAAAGACATGACATTGTAACAGTATAGGCCCCTGTCGGTTATGAAGGTGGTGCACTCTTGGTCGCCAGGGTGCATCGTAATTTGATTGTATCCTGAGAAGGCATCCATCATGCTGAGCAACTCATGCCCCGCTGTAGCGTCAACCAGTTGGTCGATGAGGAGCAGCGGGAAACTATCCTTGGGCATGCCTTGTTCATACCTTTGAAGTCGACACACATCCGCCACTTTCCACTGGGTTTTTTTACCATGACCAGGTTGGAAATCCACTGAGGGTAATTGACTTGGCGGATGAACCCAATGCCCTAAAGCTTGGCGACCTCTTCCCCTATTACACGATATCCCTCTTCATCGAAGGCCCTTCGCCGCTGCTTGACCGGATAGAAGGATGGTTTGATGCTCAACTTGTGTGTGATGATCTCAAGGGAGATGCCCGGCATATCAGCGTAGGACCATGCAAAGACGGTAGCACTATCACGTAGAAATTGAGTGAGTTCAGTAGCTATCTCTGGGGCTAGCTGAGCGCCGATGAGGAACGTCCGCTCAGGGTGTTCATCGGAGATGCTGATTACCCACAAAGATGTTTCTGGGTTGACAGGTTCCTTTTTCACATATTTCTCCTCGTCATCCCTAGGATCCTAAAAAATATTGGCTGCTGGTACATGGTTTCCAACCGTTAGGATTTCATGGCGGCGCGTCGACTATGCCATAGTTGTCGAATAACACTCTCACCCCAGTTGTTTACTACCTTTAATGCTGCATGTCCCGTTGGGTGTAGGGAACTTCAGGAGAAGCATGTATCCGGCTATGATGCATTTTAGTTTGTTGAGCGCCGGTCTACCGATGATGGCATTATATGAACTGAAGCAATGGACGATGATGAACTCTGTATGAATTTCCGCTGTGCATGGGCTAGCGTCGATGACTAAGTGTATGTAGTCAGAACCTAGCAGTTGTGTGATGTTACCGGAGAAGCTGAGCAAGGGTTCGTGATCCTGGAGCAATTTTCTATTCCACTGGAGCTGGTTGTAGAAGCCATTGAAGATGACGTTGACAGCGGATCTGCTGTCAACAAGGACCCTTCCCACTGACCATTTATCGAGCATGGCATCAATCAAGAATGGGTCGTCGTGGGGTAAATGCACTCCGCACTCCTCCTCCTTTGAGAAGGTAATGGATTCCCAACCAAATTTTGGGAGTTTAGCGGATGTTGTAAACTTCCTTGGGCTGGTTGGCGCGTGCATAGTGCTTTCTTGCCCCGTGAGACATGTTGGTAATCGGAGCACCGCAGTCGATGGTGTTGATAAGGCGCACGAGTTTGATGTTGGCGACCACTGGTGGCGGTTGGTGCACCTTGAATTGTTCCATCTTACTATCACGATACAAAGTGTCAATTTCCGTTTTGAGAGTGTTGCAGTTGTTGGTGTTGTGACTGCTATCCTCATGGTATTTGCACCACTTTCTGGTGTTCTTGGGCTTTCCCACCCTTAGGTGCTTTCTTGGGGGTGGCCGTGGGATCTGGTCCTTGTACTGGTCGAATATCTCTTCATACGAGGCTGTTACAACTGTGAACACTGCATACTTCTAGGAGGACTCTCTCTGTTTGTTACGGTTATCCCTGTGGGATGAGCGATTGCCCTTGTGGTAATGCTGGTCCTTTTGCCGCTTGCTCTGGTAGTTTCCCTGTTGCCACTCTCTCTTCTTATCAGTTGACGGCGTAGCAGAGGTTTTGTTAGCAGTCTCATAATGGCTGGAAGAGGGCTAAGTGGACTTTGCCGGTGTTGGTGGTGATGGTGGGGTTTCTCCATATGTGATGAATTCTGCCTGTGCATGGATGACGACTTCGCTCATGACATGGTTATACGCAGCATTTGGATGGTTGTAATTGAGATGATAGAGAAATGGTCCCTTTAGGAGTCCTTGCTTGAAGGTTGCTAATGCCATTGTTTTATCAAGATTGAGGCACTGAGACGTCGCTGCTCAGCACCTGGTGACAAATGCCATCAATGTTTCCTCTGCCCCCTGCTTGACGTTGAACAGTTGAGTTGTGTTGTGATGTCCCGCGGCCGACAGGATGAACCGAGAAAGGAAAGCGTTCGATAGTGCATGGAATGAGTCGATGAATCCTGGTGGGCATTCAAAGAACCAGCTCATTGCCTCATTATCTAACGTTTCGCTGAATAAGTGGCAGAGGGTGGCGTCGTCAAATCCCTTGTTGTTAGTGACTTTTTTTAAGGTGTCCAAATAGACAAAGGGGTCAATCATGCCGCCATAATGTGGTATCTTTGGCGTCTTTGCATGTGAGGGCTGACGAATGGTCCTGGCCTGGACACATAGAGAGGATTTGGAAGTGGAGCTAGGGCGCCTGCCTCCACCCAAATTAGCCTTTGCTCTAATTGTTGCATCCTTTCCAGGATTAGGGCGATTACGTCGACAACAGGCCCAGCCTAAAGGTTTCCTTGGTTCGGCTCCTGCCTGGGGGTAAGAGGATTACCCTTAGTTCTAGCTCTAGTCGCGAAGCAATTAGTGCGTGGTTGCGACTCTGCTTCCTGTTCCAGCATTAGTCGGGGCAGGGGAGGTGGTCCCATTCCCAGTAACTCGGGTGGGTGTTCAGTGGAACCTGCACCTGTATGACTGGTGTGTGCATCAATCCGCCAGTATTGGGTCGACTGCGTCTGGTGCTCTCCGATTGTTCGCTCTGCGCTGGGTTGGCATTTGCTTCCAGCACCTTCTTTAGTTCATCGAACCTTGACATCAGCGTGGCCACTTGCTTTTGGGACTCGGCCATTTTTCTGCGCTCTTGTTCGCGCTCCATGTTTGCCTTGTGAAGTTTCGCCAATGCAAGCTCATACATAGAGGCGAGATCATGGCCTAGTGGGCGACTGCTGCCTGGTCCGGCCTCCGCTGCAGTTTGGGTCAGAGGGACCTGGGATGAGCCCTGGGGTTCCACGCTAGGGTTGACCAGAGTGTTGAATAATGCACGGTTAACGTTAACTGCTGGGTTAACGTTAGTTGCTGGGTTGGTAGGATGGGGGTTGGCAGATTGGTCCGCCTGCTCTTCGGCGTTTTCCCCGCTACCGTTAATCATGGTAATTGTTATAGTGGGATGGCCTTTTGTTCAAGGATTCCCACAGACGGCACCAATGATAATGTCTAAGATTCAGCGGTGGCTAAACCCTGGTTAACGCTGGTCCGATGGGCGGACCGCTACTTGTGATATAGTCAACACTTCCGCTACCTGTCAAGTAAAATACAAAGGGCGTCAAAGGGAGACAGCGCTGGGTGGTCTTCTCTTCTCCGATGCCTAAGTTAGTTAATGTATTTTTGTTGACAGAATAACAGTATGTAAGTAGTAAATGCATCATTAATGAGGATAGAGGAGAGAACCTTTTATAGGTGGGGAAGAGGCTGACCTCTTCCATGTTTTCGATGTGGGACTGATATGCTTCAGTTCCCAACTTCTGATGCTATTTTGGCGCGGAACGTCAGCGGTGATCCGGGGGTAAGCCGGGGCTCAGGCGGGTAGCCTACTTAGCTGTGTTTCCGTAGGTCACTCCATTTGTGTGAGTTGGTACAGCTGGCGGTAGCATGAGCGTGGCTCATTATAGCTAATTATGCTTGGCAAATGCTCATGTAAGTACACTTTGCTTTTGAGTTATCTCCCCTCCCGAGCGTTCTCTACACTTGGGGGACTTATTCGTACCACTTATCACAAATGGAGATATTACCCGACCGGGACTATCATTGAGCTTCACGCTCCCACTTTCCGGGCATATGTAAACATCATGCTTATGCCTTAGCGATACGCATGAGTTTTGTATTATGGTCTATTAATGGAAATATTGAATTTCTCACCTTTTGTTGATTGAAACAATTAAATTCCTTTTACATCCCATTAATAAGACCATAGGACAAAACTCACACAACCTACCACCCGCTCGACATGAGCGAACTCAACTCTTACACTCCCGTCGCACATGAGCCAAACAATCAAGTTGTAGCTTATACATTCGGGTTAAGTAAGTTAGAGTTCCTTCCTCTAACCCATACTCGGGGGACTATCATGGTCTTGCCATAGTCTCGCTAGTATGACAAATAGTTACTTCAAAAATCGGAGCTCTATGCTTAGCCTGACCGGCACTGTCGAACATAACCTAAAGTCCGAACTCCCGTTTTACTAACTATGTGACTTGGGGGACTCGGCGAGTAACAACACTCTTGATCCTAACACATATGCATCAGGTGCATATAACATTTACATACCATCATGCTCGTCATCACACATCTTTGCATCATATGCACTTCATTATACTATCACATTTCAACTTATACGTCATATGTCAACACTACATACGTGCATATACACAATGTGTAACATGCATCTCATATAAACATTCATGCACCTCGATGCATTTGACTCAAATATCACTTAAATTTCCCTAGCGTAATCAATATGCTCTTTGTACACTCTTACCTTATTTGCAGGTACTAGCTCAATGATGAGGCCCCCGTGGCACCAACCTCCCATGGAATACTTTACAAGACCCGAAGAGTCCCTTTTTGCTTACAGAGTTGGGGGACTAGTATGGGTATGGCGTTCAATGAGGTCATCACTCATACTTGGTGGCATCATATTTAACTCCCCAACCAAGAAGCGCCTCTTACTTGGGGACTTGGGGGACTTGTTGATACCACTTATATTACATACTGCTAAGCATAAACAACAAACTAGTATGTAGGCCCCGTGACATGGTTAGTCCCGCCTACGACATGCATCCGGTAAACTGACGCTTGAGCTACCTTGCTATGGTGGAGGTCGGCCGGTATCTGGCCGGGAGGCCACCCTCCCATGCTCTCTAAAAGGTTTCAAGAGAAGTAAATATGTGTATTATGTCCTTCATCGGAAATGTAAACCAGAAAGAGACTTCCTTTAGCTATAAAGGGAAGTTCTTCCCTTCTTAGATAGGATGGATCCATGATCCCCACACTTGTATCATTACAAAGGTCACTTGGCCTCACTCATAGTGAAATATCTGAGTGGACGTAGGGTGCGTTTCGGGGGGCTTTTTAGCTCCCCCGCTTATAAGCAACTACACCCAAAGTGTTTGGTAACTTGGCTTCTTGGCAGCTTTTTCCAAAAGCAGCTACTTTTTTTGTCGAAAAGCATAAGTCGGCTAACCCCTACTTTTAGAAGTAGAAGCCACTCGGGATACTGTAGCGCTAAATACTGTTCATTAATGACTCTTTTGTAATACCATCTCCTACCCTCCCTCCCTTGAACAAATTACACACAACCTAGGAAGCAAACACCGCTCTTCTCTTCAGACGCACTCGAATCTCTCTCTACCCTCTCTTTCTTCTGTCTTAGTTAATCAACAATGCGACTCCGAGTTCAAAATCGTAGCCTCAATCAAGCAACGCGGCATTGAAATTTGATTGAGGGTTAGTCTTCTTAAAGTTTATGAGTTTGTTGATCTTCTGAAATTTTGATGCCCATAAATGGTACTTAAGGTTTTATGCATAAATTGGGGCAATTCTATCTTTAGTTCAATGTGGAACACACTTGTTTTTTATATATCTAGATGCTTATTAAGATCTGATATCTGGGTTTGGGCATTAGTTTTCATTTTGATCCCATTTACTTGCTTTCTTCATCATGAGTTGTAGTTGTATCAATTATTGATTGTGGCATTGCTCCAATACCTTTGCCCTTGTTTATCATAGAAACATTTGTATATAGAGCTGTTATTTTTAGTCTGGTATGAGTTTCAATGCAATTTGATATTGAATTTCACATGAACTTCTCTCTTGTGTGTGTATTTGTTTCTATAGTTGCAATATTGAGGATATGTGTATCTCATTAAGAATTCAAAATCCTGCATTTATCTCTCAGACCTCAGTCACAGAATCAATTTATTTTGGTCAAGCAGTTAAAAAAATTGTTATACTTGAGTTACCCTTTTTGAAGATTTTCTCAAAACCTTGGCTGTCTTGAGATGTGTTTACTCACTGCAAGTTCCATTGCATTTATATATATATATATATATATATATATATATATACATATATATATATATATATATATATGTTTTCTGGGTTTTAGGGATATGAGTGGTAGAGATGTTCATTTGGGTTCAATTTTATTCTGGATAAAAATACTTATTCATCCATCTTAAATTCATATACCTTCACCCTCTCACTAAGATGTTACTTGTCCTTGATGTTTATCTTGAACTCAAATAAGCTTCGGGTCGTTTCTGTTTGAGTATAAATTTGTGAAGAAAGATCTTACTGTGTATTTCATGCATGAATGTGAACATTGTGATTTACCAATGTCATTGCAGGATTTTTTGTATTATGTGTATGCATGTGTATGTTCATTTTGTTGGATATACATGTTGTCTGCATTTTTATGTTGGGCTCATAGGAGCAATAAGGAATAGTTCCCCTCCCTTGAAACATGTACAATTGTTCTTTTGGTGAATGTTTTAATTGTACTTAGGGAGATGTAGGTTCTGCAATTGTTTTTGTGTTTGCGTTTGTTTTTGTCTTCTTTCCTGCAATCTTGAATATATAACCTTGTGTTTGAGGTGTTACTTTGCAGCATGAAATTTGAGCTTTTGTTCACCATCTAGTGTCAATTCATACTTTATGCTACAATATATTGCTCTAAGAAATATGTGTATATTCTACGGAGGCTTATTTATCCATTGTACTATTTTCAGAAGTTCAATATCATTTGAGGAAGCATTGCTATAGATTCAATTTCATGAGTCTGTTACCTAGGATGCACGTGACTAGTTAGTGCCATGGTAAAAACTTTGTGTTGATTGCTAGGATCATTACATATATATTTAGCATGTTAACAGTTTTTTTCACCACCTGCCTATTTGTTAGTTAAACTACAGTTTCCATCTTAATCATTCATCTCCCATATGTGGTACTCATGACAATACACATTGTGGTTCAATTATTTTAGTTTGTGCAGTTTCTGAACTTATGCTTTCATTGAATGTCAAATTTGTCTTGTTTGCCATTTTTTTAGACAAAATTCTTCGCAAAGCTATTTAGTGGAGGTGAATTGGATCGTAGAGTTATAGAGAAAGCTGGTAATCATTATTTACTACACATTTGATGATTCTTGTGATTGTTGAATTTGTTGCAGATCATTAATAGTTGAAGATAGAGTTGGGGAACCTTGAAGGTATAACTGTAAAAGGGGTGGTATGTTTAGGTGCTGGCTTTGCAAAGAAGATGCTACAAGTTGTGACCACAACTAATTGTAATACAAAATGGAGTTTATAGATCCAAGTTTATTCCGCAACTACATTGAGAAATTACTATATCAAGTGGTATTGCAGTGTTCCTCGTTAATGTTTCTCAATAGTAGAGGATTGAGAAATATAATACACTTGACTACATTGTATTACCAATAAAATTGAAAGTTAATTGATAAGGACATAATGCACTTTACAACATTATATTTACCAAACAATCAAAGCAAAATAATCTTTCATATCTAAAATGGTCATTCTACAAATATAAAGCACAAGCCAGTTTTGAGTTTACCAAACACTTTGCCACTACTTTTGCCACTGACAACACTTAAAAAAAGCCAGTTTACCAAACACTCAGCTGCTTGGCTTTTCAACCACTTATTCTAAAAAATAAGCAAAAGTCAGCTTTTCTTAAAAGCATAGTCATACCAAACACACCCATAGCCTTACCTCATGGGCAAAGTGAACCACTATACATGCTAGTGTCACTATCTCTCTCTCCATCATGCTTCATACTTAGTTCCCGTATTCTCACACAAAAACAGCTGAAAATATCATATTATTGCTCAACAGCAAAGGACTGATAACATATTTCTACATACTACTTGTGGGTACTACCATTATCTTCTTGTCTGTCTATGTGCTTACATGACAGCGGAATGTATGTAACGGCTTATTGTAGCTTGTGATGAATATATTATTTCTCTTGATTCAAAAAAAAAAGACTGGCAACATTTAAAAAATAAAAAATAAAATTTGTCGCCTACTAAAAGAAAAATTATTAAAAAATTAAATAGAATTGTTTTGACTAAAATTGCAAATGGGTTTTTGACGTGGAAATCAACTGTAATATATGAAGTTATAAAACAAGTATTAATTTTATTAATTTGAATGAAATTTTATGGGTATCGTCTAAATCTTGTATGTAAAGACTACAACCAAGTTCGGACAGAAGAGTGTTTGTCTCAAAACAGAAAAATTTTACCAAAATAACCCTCAAAGATTAAAAAACATTTGAATTGAAATATTTGAGAAAGACAAAATGGTCAATTCACAAATAAAAGAAAACAAAAGAAATTTAACAAAAAAAAATAAAAAATCAACAACAAAATATGTGCAGCAATTTTCTCTACATTATGTGGAATAACTTCCCACGTAATTATCTACAATTATAGGGTGTGTTTGGAGTATAATAATAATTATTAAGTACTATTAACAATAAAATAAAATAAAATAATATAGAAAGGAAAAACAAAAAACAAAAAAAGGCAACATAATAAGAAAAGCAATAGCAATTTTTTTTTCTTTTTTTTTTTTTTTGTGAATTTTGTGAGAAGAAAGCATACCAGTGCTTTAAATCCCAGTCAACGAGATTTCCGAGTTTCCTTAAAGCAGCTGTACATACATGTGCATTTGCAAGCATAATTAGCTATAATGAGCCACGCTCATTGTACCGCCAGGGGTACCAACGCCCACCATATAAGTGACTGGCGTAAAGACAGCTAGCCAGGTTACCGCCTGAGCCCCGGAGCAACCCCAAAGCACCGCAGACGCGCCGCCACGCGCCGTGTCAAGTTAGCATCAGAAGCTACTGAAACTGGGAACTGAAGCACATCAGTCCCACATCGAAAACAAGGAGAAGATCATCCTCTTCCTCACCTATAAAAGGTCCTCTCCTCTCTCCTCATTTATTACGCATTCAATACTTGCTTACTGTTACTTTGTCAACATAAATACATCGACTAACTTAGGCATCGGAGAGCTGAAGACCGCCCAACGCGGTCTCCCTCTGACGCCCCTTTGTATTTCACTTGACAGGTAACGGGAACTACAACAACACAAGTATCGATCCGCCCATCGGATCAGCGTTAGCTAAAGTCCTGCTACCGCTAGACTTTTAGACATTAACAGCAGCTCTCCATCTTTCTACTTTTTGTGGATCATCCTTGTAATTTTTATCATAGTTGGCAAAGGCTTCTGCAAAACTTCTTGTCTGATGTCGTACATTAGAGGGATCAACACCATAGAATAATGGCAGCACTATTCCTTCTACATTTGGGGCTTCGAGGAGATCTGAGAGGTCATCCAATCCGCTCTCCGACTTTGCCAAACTTTTAATGACAACATATAGATGAACTTCGAAACTCGTTCCGTACCTCTCTCGTAAGTGATGTAGGACGAGGTTTTAGCCAATTTCAACAAAAAAATCTCGAAAAGAAAAAAGCGTCTTCACATTAAGAAGAATAATTTGAATATTGGAAATTGGTATTCAAATAGGCTTCTTGATGATGGAATTAATCTTAAATTACTTATTTCGATATATCGGGATTCTCAAGCAAAATCTTGATTGGGATTCCAAGCGTAATATTCTTTAGTATCTAAGATTCTATTTCCGATTTTTATTTAATTAGGTTTCCTAGTTTTAGTCTACAATAAATTGTTCTTTATGTTTTCTAGTTGTATTAGGCTTATGGTTAATTCCTGTTTACCCAGAAATCACATGTATTGTGCCCATTTGCACCAACAAGTTTGTATTCCACTATTCTCTTAGGAAAAGACTAAAAGGGTAGTTCTATTTAGGGTAGTGCTTATAATATCCTATGTTGACTTTTGAGTTTAAAATCTACTTTTTCTTTTAAAAAACTGTTCAAACTTTTAAGAAAAACAAAACTAGCCTTCAACATGCCCAAGTTTTTCACCTAACGGATACTTTAATATGTGGAATCACTGCTACTTGTTTCTATCTTAAGCTTAAGCAAATCTTCCTAAGAAATTGCTGATTTAAACCTGGAAGACAATATAGAATTTAAGGCTGAAACTTAAGGTTGATTACAAATATAAAAGCATAAAGATAATGATGAAGTGGATGAGCAATCTGAAATTAATTATTCAAACATACTTACAAACTAAAACTCAGAGCCTCATTCTCAGGTAAACAGCTAAAAAGCTATTTAGCTATCCATAAGAATGATTGCAGATACTTACTTGAAGGAAAGCACACTACTTCACACTAGACAGGAAGGGAAGAGGACACTGCTACTATGGCTTTCTTACTTATTGAGAGAAGACTCTTCTGCTCAATTTTCTAATGCCTTACAACGGAAACTAAAGCTCCTTATATAGGGAGCGGAACTCATACCAAAATTCAAAACATAAAAATGTACAGCACAACTCTATTATTTTCTGCTTTCGTGAGTGCTCCTGATGATGGAGGTCGGATGGTGAAAAGCAAATTCCTTTAGGTGAAATATTTTTCACCCTCTTCTTTTAGAAAAGCAAAAGCATCTTTAGGAAAAAACCAAAGCTGCTTTCGGTGCTTTGTACACCTGCTACTTCACATGTTCTCATCTGTTTCAGAATTGTGCCTAGGACAAAAGAGCTGTTTTCTATCCTGGCTTTAGTTCCATTTTCTTCTCCTTCAGTATCTTCATACATCTTGTAGTGGTTGTCGTTTTCAATCTTCTCGATCCATTGAAAACAGGCTAAAATGGAGTCTATCTCTTTTCTCTTAAGAGACAGGAAAAGGTCACTGCTGATAATGTCAAGGTGGTCGTAATCAGTAACAATAATTTTTTCTCCTACTGCCAGGAATGTATTTTCTATATCTTCTTCGATGATCTTCTTGATATATTCTAGTGCCATGGCCTTCATTCAGAGAATGCTAGAATTTGGTTGGCCATTATATCCAACGCAAGCATGGTGAAGATACTTCCCTCGAATGATTCTGACATAGTGATATGGAGAAATATAATCAACTTCCCCATTCGTCTTCTGAATCCACTCTGGAGGAGTAGACCTAAACTTTAATCTGAGGATGCAGTCATTTTTTCTGACGTTCTTGACTGTGTTGACTATGAGGGGTGGCAAGCCCTTGCGATCATCATTTGTTTTGGTCCAGAGATTGTGGACAAAACCATTTTCAACAAGCCAGAGCTTGTGTTCTTGAGGATGTTCACTCTGAACATTGAACTATCTTCCAACATAAGGGCTAGGGACTGTGAAGAGAGTTGGAGGTAGACATGAGTCATAATTCTTACTTCCAATAAGATTATGGAAGTCGAACCATTCGAATTCTTTTAGTGCTATAACAGGAATTCTAGCACTTTCAGGATCTTCAATATATTGACTTTTTTCATTCTGGACAGCACACTGCTATGTATTTTCATAAACTTCTTCAAACTGTGGTCTAGCATTTTCATGGAGTTCTTCAGCTAATGCAAAGAGAGCTGGGAACATGATTCCACTGTTTCTTTCCTGAAAGGCGAATAAGAGGTTATCTAAAATTGTCTTCTGGTGATATGCTAACCCCCTGCCAGTTCTGAACACAGGATCTGCAAAAGTTTTTAGTTCATAATTAAAAACATTTATAACTCCAGTTTGAGTTGATTTGCTTTTTGGCAAAGCAACAACCTTCAATGGTCTTGATGAACCTTTACCATCTGCCATTTGAGACGGGCTAAACAATCCTTTACCCTGGGATTGATCAGTTGTGCCTAGTCCTTTTGGACTTAGCAAGAATCTTTTGAGGATTTTTTCTTTAGACTCCTCTACCTTTTCAAGTTCTTTCCCAGTTATTCTGTTTCTGGGATTGCGTCCTTCGTCGTCATCTCTTCGGCTGAACAGTGCCATTTCTCTGGTTAATGCGTTTGGAAGATAGTTCTTGCTTCCTGCAATTAATTCAACATTATAATCATATTGGTTAAGAAATAATTGCCAGTTTGCTAATCTTCCTCTATCAGCAGCTTTATCAAGTTTAAAATTTTTGAAATTCTTTACTCTAGCACAATCGGTGTGGACAGTAAAGGGTTTTCCAAGAAAAGCTGGAGAATTTAAAATCGTTTTCTTTACAGCCAAAATTTCTCTTTCTCCTGTAGGATAATTTTGTTCTACAGGGCTGAACTTGCCACTACAAAATTTACAGATCTTTTAAATGTTAGTTCCAGGAGTTTTTTCCATAACAACAACACTAGACCAGTAATTATCACTACCATCCATTTGGAGATTGATTTCATCGTTTTCCTCTGGTTGTTAGAGAGGAGGGAGGATTTTGTAGAGAGCTTTTATCTGCTTCACAATTTTTCATCATCTTCTGTGAAGTTCCATTTTCTTTTGGAACTTGTTTTTTTTTGCTGTTAGTCCTGAGATTTTGGGGATGAAATCTCTTCCATAGTTGATGACTCCTAAGAATCTCTCTAAATTCTTAGCATCAGGAATTATGTTTGGGAATTTTCAGATTTTCTCAAGGATGTGGGGTTGGAGTTTTATCACTCCATTCTTGATATTTATTCTAAGGAAATCAACTTCATCTAGGATTAAGAAGATTTTCTTTTCTCCTAAGATGATTCCATGCTGAACTATCAGCTTTACAACCTCATAGACGTGTTTCATATGTTCTTCTCTGGTTTTGGAGAAGACAAGAATGTCATCAATGTAGAAGACACAAGATTCAGCAACATATTTGAAGATGCCATCCATCTTTCTTTGGAAGATTGAAAGGGCTTGTTTTAGGCTAAAGGGCATTACTAACCATTCATAATGACCTTGTGCTGTTCCAAATACAGTGAAAGGAACACTATTTGGATGCATCTTGACTTGCCAAAATCCCGACTTTGCATCGAATTTTGAAAAGACTTTAGTTCTTCTGAGCTGGTTGATCAGTACTCTTACTTGAGCAATTTGATAACTGTCTTTAACGGTCTTTTTATTGACATCTCTGTAGTCAATTACCATTCTAGCTTTGCCTCTGATATTTTCTGCATGATTCCTTACATAGAATGCTGGAGCATGATGAGGGCTAGTGGATGGATGGTTGGATTAATCTCTTGTTCAGGAGATCTTCAATATCTTTTCTGAATTCTTTTTTATCTTCCTCGTTGTACTTAGGAATAGCTTTGACATGACATATAGCATTCATATCATGTAATCTCAATTCATAGACCACTTGGTCTTTTTTCCAAAATTTCTGAGGGTCGACATCGATATTTTGTTCGAGCATTTTCTTGATTTTATCAAGAGTAGGAATTTTCTAAGACTCAAGCTTATTCTGAAAGTGCTTAAGGTTATGTTCATGGATGAAACTAGCTTCTTCAGAAGAAGAAGAAGAAGAATTTTCAATAAGAAACTCTTGTTGTTGCTTGATTTGAAGCACAAGTTCAAATTTGGGCTTGTAGGGATCACCACTATTCTGTTGCGATCTCTGATATTGAGTAGTAAAGTTTGGACCTACTACACTTTTTGCTTGCGTAAACCGGTCTGCCCAGAACACCCGTTCTCTTTTTCTGAAGCCTATCGCTTCTTCATCTTGAATAAATCTTTGTTGGAGAATGAAATCATTTCCCAACGAGAAATCTAATCTTTGGCCTTCTGATTGCCAAAGGGTGTGGATGATAAATGTTCCTCGACCAATGGTGATATGAACATCTTTAGCTACTTTATTCATTGTAAGATGGCTTCCATCAAATTGGACACCAGTAGAGCTATTCTTTTCTTATCTTCTTTCCAGAGTTCTTCTGGAATTGCAAATTTCTTTGCTACTGTGAATCCTAATCCATTATCTACAAATGAATGTAGATGATATTTTCTGTGATCAGGAAATTTTAATCCAATCTCTATGTAGTTGCTGTATCTACTAGTAGAGACGATCTTCGATTGTTGAAGCTCCTTTTCTTGAGCTTGTTCCTGTGGTATAAATGGTTTGCATTAGTTCAACCAATTCTATATTTTCATCGATCATATTTTCTTCATCGATTTTTTCTTCCTTTATTTCTGAGGAAGAGGGTTCCGTAATTTTTTGGAACAGAGTTTCTACTTCTTTCTTTGTTTTTTTCAGATCAAATATTCTTCATGTTCTTGTTTTACCAATTGGCTGATAAGAACATTATTGGTTTTTTTTTCTTGCTTCAGCTATGAAGCATTCTTTGTGATAAGTCTTTTTCGACTCTTCATAAAACATAAAAAGTCCATTCTTTTCATGACATAAGCAGTAGTCACAAACGAATGTACCAGGGTTCACCTGATAAGAAGACGTTATTGCTTCTATCTTACTTTCTTCCCAGCTTTTGACTCTTAGAACATTCATCTGTCTAGATTCTAAGTATTCTACTTTAGAATCTATTTCAAAATCAGATGATTCTTCTTCTTCAGACCAGGCAGAATAAACTGACCTGTCATCATCTTCTTCATCAGAATAGGCTATTTCGTAGCCTTTCATATTTGTTGTTTCTACTATTGGCTCATATTCTTCAAATAGAGCTTTAGTAGATCTTTTACCCTTTTCTGGGCATTCATTGGCATAGTGCCCTTCAGCTTTACATAACCAGCATCTACAAGCTTTCTTGCCTGGTTGTTTATTCTAATGGTTTGTTTGATGATTCTTCTTTTTCTTGAAGAATTTCTTTTTTGGATCTTCATCCTGTTGTTTCTTGAAATTGGAACTTTTCTTGAATTTCCAATCTTTTTTCTTATTACTCGTTCTGAATTTTTTCAAGTAATATTTTTTTTTCTTTTTCTATGGGACTTGGATTCCTGACATCCCCAGTTGGTAGGCATATCCAGTATTCCATAACAGAAATTTTCAACTCCTTTGAGTTGTTTCTTGGCCATTTTGGCTCTAAGATTTGTTTTGCATTGTTCTTTCAATAATTGCCTGATTCTGTCGGCAATTCCCCCAACTAAAAATCTTTCAATTGGTTTTTCAGCTATGTTTTCTCTCACAATTGTTCTCCATGGTTCAAGGAGTTTTTTGTGCAACAGGTTGACTAGATCAGGATTCTATAGTTCACCTATCATGCAGTAAGATTCTTGAAATTCATTCAATTATTCTTCAAAATATCTCATGTCACAGATTTTGAGAGTATAGATATTTGATTTGGCCGTTTCTTTAGCCTTTTCACTCAAATTCGAGAGATCTCCACAGAACTGATCGTACAGAGGTACTGCAAAATCATACGGAGATTTTGAATTTTTTATTTCTTCGAGCCAGTCTCTTCCTCTGGCAGTCTCCTTGAAAGACAAATAGTACTTTTTGGGTACTCCCGTGAGAGTAGTTTCATAGTACACCTGAAGATCTGGTGCTTCAAATTTTCCAAGGGTGAGAGCAGAGGTCATCATCAGGCTATCTACCCATTGGTCAATAGCTTTTCTTTTATCTAGAGCTTTGTCTAGATTTAGCCATATGCCATAGTTTGTGATTGGCACCCTAGGCATATTGTCCTCTGGGACAAATCTTTGAGAATTTCTTTTTTCTTTTCTGGCCGTGGGGGCTTTCTGCACGGGGAGTTTAAGTTTTTCCTTTTCTCGGATGATGAAGGTCTTGGAATTGGAGCTTTCTCTGTCTTCCATTTCAATATCTTGATAAGGAAGGATTTTTCTTTCCTTTCCTGGTTTAAACTTCTTCATTTTTTCGATTAGTTTTTCTAATCGTTCAGTATTTTCGCAAGCTTCCGCTTCATCATAGAGTTCATAGAGCGTTTTTGCTCTACTGGTCTATTTAGATCAGCTTCTAATTCTTCTTCGGTAGTCTGATTTGTTGATTCTTTAACAGAGAATTTAGTACCACTAACACTAGCTTCTCTAGTGCTGTAGCTTCTTCTGAGAAGATTTTTGTTTATCCTGACATTTTCATGACAGACGTCACTTTTTCTGTGATCGTCAAATTTTAGACTGATATCTCCAATCTTTCTTGTCACGCCCCTGATTTTACACACATGAAAATCGATATATATAACCCCATAATTATATATGCGTGAACGTCCAGTCATCAATACAAAATACCTGAAATCTTTTTCTCTTAAACTTACACACATATTGATGTCCTGAACCCTCAAAGTTAATATACACTCGCATCCAAAGAGTTATATATTACACAAGCTTACGAATTAAATTGCCAACAACAAAATAAAACGTAAAGGCTGCTCAGAGTGACTATATAACGGAAGTCCTTATCAAAGGTAAAGTCACAAAGATGGCTTCCTACCGTAAAGCTGCTAGCTCGCTGCCTCAACCTCGATTTTCCTAACCTGCACGATTAACCCCTACACCGTTTGAATAGTGTACCGGGTTGCCACACAACAAACCCGGTAAGCTTTTGCAAGCCCGTATGAGTAACTCAAAACACACATGCACAACTCACGCCAAAAAAACGAGGAAAACCTTTCAACTCGTAAATAAAGAAAACATACCATGCTTCCAAAATCAATACTCTTTTCCTAAAAGAAACAATGGAAGTCACACCGTGACAAAATCATATAAATCGTTAACCTAACAATTCAAATATGATAAATCGATCCAACCTGGATAAAACAATAATTAGGTCCAACCTGGACAAAACAGCAAATAGGTCCAACCTGGACAAAGCATCAACACAAATCAATCATACCTATTGTTAACCTAACAAGTAGAATATGATAAATCGATCCAACCTGGATAAAACAATAATTAGGTCCAACCTGGACAAAACAGCAAATAGGTCCAACCTGGACAAAATATGTACCCAGGAGTCTTAAGTAACCTACTTAGATCCCTAAAGTACGATGGCAGACAGACTAGAGCTCTAACTGAATCGTAACCTGTCACCCGGCCAAGGTTCAATCTTACGATATAATATTGCCATGAGGATGCAACCTGCAACCCCAGATCCTTAGGCCAACCTGACCCTCAGATC